>NC_092382.1:7143456-7463663 GCF_030028105.1 Mobula birostris
TGAGAAGGCCCGGGGGACAGGATTAAGGAAAACCCCAAGACATTCTAGAAGTATGTTAAGAGCAAGAGGTTAAGAAGCGAGAGAATAGGACCAATCAAGTGTGACAGTGGAAAAGAATGCATGGAACCGGAGGAGGGAGCAGGGGCAGTTAATGGATACTTTGCTTCAGTATTCACTACGGAAAAATGATCCTGACGATTGTAGGGATGACTTACAGCGGACTGGAAAGCTTGAGCATGTAGATATTAAGGAAGAGGATGTGCTGGAGGTTTTGGAAAGCGTTAAGTTGGATAAGTCACCAGGTCTTGTATAAAGCCTACAGAAGCAACGTTCCCCAAATCATCAACGCTAAATCGAAGATTGCATTGTTGCTGCTTCCTGCACTCGTGCTGAGCTCGTCGATTTATTCAACTTTGGCTCCAGCTTCCACTCTGCCCTCAAATTCACTTTCGACACCTCTCTTCTCTTTCTGTATCTCTATTTCCATCTCCGGAGACAGTCTATCGACTGGTATATTTAACAAACCTACAGACTCACAGCAATCCGGACAGTACCTCTTTCCACCCTGTCATTTGTAAATAATGTCACCCCTTCTTTCAGCTCCTCCGTCCCCGCTGTATCTGCTCTCAGGATGAGGCTTTTCATTCCAGAGCAACTGAGATGTCCTCCTTCTTCAAAGAAAGGGGCTTCCTCTCCTCCAACATCAACAGTGCCTCACTCGCATCTCTCCCATTTCACGCACATCTGCCCTTACACCACCGTACCACCGCCCCATCACGGATAGAGTTCCTCTTGTCCTCACTTACCGCACCACAAGCCTCATTCAGCGCATAATTGCACTTCACTTCCACCACCTCCAACGGGATCCCGCCACCGAGCAAATCTTTCTATCCTCATACGACTACCGACCATTTCTGCTTCCTGCAGGGATAACTCCTTCGCTGACCCCCTTGTCCGTCCCCACTGATCTTCCTCCTGGCACTTGTCATTGCAACTGGAACAAGCGCAGCATCTGCCCTTACACCTCCTCCCTCAGGGCCCCAAACAGTCCTTCCAGGTGTGGCGACACTTCACCTGCGAGTCTGTTGGGGTCATCTACTGTATCGGTCGTTGAGAGCTCCTAGATATCAGTGAGACCCAACGTAGATCGGAAACCTCTCCCCCTCGTTGAGCACCTGCCACGAAAAGCGGTGGTCTCCCATTTCAATTCTACTTCCCATTCCCATTCTGACACGCCAGTCCGTGGCCTCCTCTACTGCCAAGGCGGTGACACACAGGTTCGAGCACTGACACCTTGTAATCCGTCAGAGTAGCCTCCAATATTATGGCATGAACATCGATTTCTCTAACGTCTGGTCATTGCCCACCCCCACCCCGACAAACTCTTCACCATTCCGCATTCATGTCTCCCTTTCACAACGTTTCCTCTAACCTGATCATCCCAACCCTCTGGTGCTCTCCCCTACCCACCCCACGTCCCTTTTTTTCCATGGACTTCTCTCTGCTCGATTCAGATTCCTCCTTCTCCAGACCTTTATTTCTTTCTCCAATCAACTTCCCAGCTCTTTATTTCACCCCTCCCTCTCTCCCGGTTACATCTATGAACTGCCACCTTAACTACTCCCCACCCAGCCACAGCTTTTTAATCTGACTTTTCCCCTTCCATTCCAGTACCGATGAAAGGTCTCAGCCCGAAATAAATGGCTGTTTACTCTTTTCCACAGATGCTGCCTGACCTGCTTAGCTTCTCTGGCATTTTGTGTGCGTTGCTTTGGATTTCCAGCATCTGCAGACTCTGTGGTGTTTGGTATATCCGTTTGAATTTATTGACCTGCGTCTCCACGGAGCCGACGAAAAAGCCGGCATAGCTCGGACCCATGTGAGTGCTCATGGCCACACCTTTTGTTTGCAGGAAGTGGGAGGATCTAAAGGAGAAATTATTGAGCGTGAGGACACGCTCCGCCAGACGGAGGAAAGTGATGGTGGAATGGAAGTCGTTGGGTTTGGTGTCCAGATAGAAATGGGGGAGCTTTGGGAACATCATGGTCGGGATGATGTGTATAGGGACTGGACATGGGTCAGGGCACCTGAAAACATTGAAAAGATCCAAAGCGTGTGAGCTATCATGGATGTGTATAGGAAGGGAATGAACCATGGGGGATAAAACTGAGTCAGGTTATACAGATATGAGTTCAGTGGGGCGGAACAAGCTGTAAGAGGCATGTTTGAGGCTATTGGGTACGAGGTAGAAGCGGGAGACGCCGGGGGCAGGAACTGTGAGGGTGTTAGAGTGGAAGTTGATCCCCAGAGCTAATAAGGTCAGCGATGGTATGGAGACAATGGCCTGGTGCTCCGTGGTGGGGTCTCGTTGGAGGAGTAAGTGAGAGACGCTGTCTGAGAGATGTCGCTGGGCTTCCGTAAGATAGATCGGTCTGAAAGCAAATTAATCTGTCTGAATTTTAAAGCAATAATCAAGCACCTGAAATTAGAAGTGAATTCCGGATTTTGTTACAGGTCAAGTTATAAATATTCTCATAGCAATAACTAAACTGAAATGACTGCTAACCTAACCTTTCTGCAACCTTGTTTTTGGAGGGCAACGTGAAGCAAAGTGGCAGAACATATTGAGGGATTCCGTCTGGGTAGCCTCCAACCTGATGGCATGAACATTGACTTCTCTAACTTCCGCTAATGCCCACCTCCCCCTCGTACCCCATCCGTTATTTATTTATATACACACGTTCTTTCTCTCACTCTCCTTTTTCTCCCTCTGTCCCTCTGACTATACCCCTTGCCCATCCTCTGGGTTTCCTCCCTCCCCCTTTTCTTTCTCCCTGGTCCTGCCGTTCCATGATCCTCTCATATCCCTTTTACCAATCAACTGTCCAACTCTTGGCTCCATCCCTCCCCCTCCTGTCTTCTCCTATCATTTCGGATCTCCTCCCTCCCCCTCCCACTTTCAAATCTCTTCCTAGCTCTTCCTTCAGTTAGTCCTGACGAAGGGTCTCGGCCTGAAACGTCGACTGTACCTCTTCCTAGAGATGCTGCCTGGCCTGCTGCGTTCACCAGCAACTTTGATGTGTGTTGCTAGAATTTCCAGCATCTGCAGAATTCCTCGTGTTTACGTTGTTACTAGTTCGACGTTTTTGTAGTGAGATATCAATTCTGGATTGCACAATATGTTTCCAGACATTCCGAATTACACCAAGGGGCAATTTTAACCTTGGGGCTCGATCATAATATGTTGCTCTAGTTATTGGGACGTTTGTGTAAAGTGATTTGGAATGGCATTAAATTGTCCGTTTAAGTGGGCATAGTTCACTGTCAGCACGTCACTTTTATTTTGAGTTAATACTGGGTAGATAGACTTAAGAAAAATAACTGAATTGAATTGGCTATATTTCTGACGTCCTTCACATAAAGAGCAGCAAAAATCTTTACGTTTTTTCCGTCTAAATTTGCAATGTGTAATTATGGTAATTTATAATAAATGGTGTGTAGTACTACTTATTAGACAATCTGTACTGCTCTTGCTTATTTTAATATAACGCCAGTCAATGTTTTCCGAGAACAAGGACAGACGTCCGGATTTCCAGACGCGTCACGCTCTTTTCACGATAGCCTGATGACACATGCAGCGTGACAGAGAGTGACCAGAGTGATTGTGATCGAGTAAGAGAGAGGCATCGAGCTTTTGGAAATACTGTACAATGTGAATTTCGCGTCACAGACGAGCACACAGAAATATTTAAATATCTTGTCAAAGAAAATTCGGTTAAGAAAAAAAAATTGGGGAATGACGTTTTTGATCCGAGGTTTACAGTTTAAAATCAAAGAACAGGTTTTGAAGACTTGAGAAACTGACGGGATGTGATGTGGAATCAAAACAAGTTCCAGTAGATCATGAGACTACAGCAGCAGAATTAGCCGTTCAGGGAATCGATTCAATTATATTGTGGGTTTCGACGTTTGCTGAAACTGGAAAGTTTCAGCCAGACAGAGAAAAGAGTAATAAATCTCACGTTTACATGCTGGTATAGTAGGCAAACTGGAACATTAAATAAAGGGAAAATTCCGAACAAGATGGAAAGAGAATGATGTTGAGATGGCAGACACGGCCGAGTCACTCCAAAGGTTCGGATAATGCACACTTTCAGACTAAATCTCTTTGTTTTCAATACCGGATGTTACAGTGATATAATGTGCAAGGTAAAACGCATTTTTTCAGAAGGAAAATATCCAAGCAATCTAATCTATATTAAAAAATAGTTTTTTTTTTCTCTGAAATGACGGAAAGGCGGAGCTGCTGGGAACAGCAATGTTTTCCGGAAGTTCAACTTATATTTGTTGAAATGGGAAAATTATTTCACCCTTTCAACTGAGTGGTACAGACTTCTAAAATGTTTCCAAACTAAAACAGCGGGGTAGAGTAGAACAACTTTCAACTGCTCTCTGAATTTTGTCTGGGTCACTCCGTAAATAAATGTATTCGTGCAGCTGCTGAAATTCTGGATCACAGAACCCCAAAACTGTGCCTGGAAAAGCCGAATAGACATTTCCAGGTCTGTGTAGAGGCATCGCATGAGAATGAAGACCAGAGTGCTTGTCGCCCAACAGAGAAGGAAACTCGCCGACAGGCTGAAGAGCAGAATGATGGATTGTCTCCGACTCTCCATCTCCGGATCTCGCTGTTTCCCGCAATTTCCCCGTCCCTTGAGTCCCCTGCGGACTCTGCTCGCCGCCAGTATCTGTCTGACGGTCAGAGCATTGAGGGTCAAAATGAGGAAGAAAGGAAGTAGCGGATTTAACAGACGGTCCACCCAATAAAACCCTTCAAACCCTTCGGTGAAAGCAAGTGCGGGTCTACCGAAACAGACCCAGTTACCGTTCAAAAAACCTGTTGTTTCCATATACAGGAAGTAAAATGGGATGTTTTTTAAACAAAGACCGACAAATATTGCGCCAATCACCAAACCCGCGATTTTGGGGATGCAGTATTTCGTTTTAAGTTTAGCAGAACAAATGGCCACAAAGCGATCGAAAGTGAAGGCGACAGTGAACCAGACGGAGCAATCAACGGCCACGTGACACATGACGTAGTGGACAAGGCAGAACGGAGCGTTGTCCAGGAACGTGTCAAATCCGTATGCTCGACCCATCCGGTAGAACAGGACTTCGATCATCACCACCATTAGATCCGCCGCAGCCATCGCCACCAGGTAGTGCGTGATACATTTGGAGAGACCGCATTTTCCTCGGCAGAGAATGATGATTGCCACAAGGTTAACTGCAGTGAAACAAAAAAGACCAAAAAAAAGAATAAGGAAAATCAAACGGATTTTGCGTACAAATAAAGCCATGATTTGTTCGCTTGAAATAAAATCCATCGTTTATCCTTGCTGGACATTATCAGTGGAAGTAAAGAACACCTGTGTTTATGCGGTTTGTTTGAAAACCTGACCGCAGCATAAAGCGCTTTACAGTAAGTAGCACATGCTCACATTATCTCCTCACGATCACAGATGCAGCAGCGATGAGTAGAGGCCAGGAATGAGAGAGCACAGAAACGCGCCCTTCGGCTCAATATCTCCTTGCCGACCGACATGGCCATCTGAGCCGGTCCCGTTTGATCGCGTTTGGAACACCTCTCTCTAAGGCTTTCACATTTGTCAAAATATCCAACTGTATTTTAAATATTGTTAATGACTCTGCATCGCCCATTTCCTTTGTCAGGCTCTTCAATACACAGAGCAACTTCTGTGTAGGAAAACGTGGCTCGAAATCCAACTACATTTCTGTCCTCTGATTTTAAATATACCCACTTTTGCTCACGATTACCCAACCCCACGGAGACGAATGACTGGCTCTATACATTATCGTGGTTTTATGCACCTCTATTAACCCATCGGCCAATCACCTGCCTTAAGGAATAAAATGCCACTCGGCCGAACCTCTCCCTGTAACTCAGGCCCGAGAGTCTCTGCAGCTTCTTTGTAAATACTGTCTGCTCTCCTTTCAGCGCACTCCTGCCTTTCCGATAACAGGGCGACCAAAACTGTTCACAGAACTCCAAGCGCGGCATCTCCAAGCAGAGAGGTGGTGTAATTAAAGTGCGCTCCTAAGCTTCTTTCCGAAGTCTTAGTTACTATTCGATTGCAAGGTCAGATTCTGAAACCAAGAACCTGCACCCCAGCAAAGTTCCCTTTATTTTTTTTACTGCTTCGGGGACAAACCATTGCTCTGAGCAGAACATTTTTACACGGCACTTTAAATGTGAGTTTTTTTAAAAAAATCTGTAATATGCATGTCGAACAATGACAAGACATAACACACAACACGAGTAACGTTGTTAGGCAGTCACATCTGACAGCGAGTGTGCCAAAGTAGACTGTTTTGACTGAACGGCGTTGGTGGTTTCTGTCTCTATTGTTACCATTTTTGACAGTGTTGTAGCTTGAAACAATGACAATGCAAATACGCTGAAGCTCTAAAACTTTCCAATGTAAATGCGGTATGTTCAGTATTTAGCACATTTATGGATTATATTCAGTAATACAGTTAATTTCACAGTATCTAATAATGATATTAACAAAGATTATAAAAATATATTTACCGAGTGACCCATTTCAGTTATGGCGCAGCTGCGTGCACGCGCATCTTAGGGGGAACAGAGCTGACACCAAGAAACATAGATAAGAATTTGGTGACTGAAAAAACTTGGGAATTGTCAAAGAACAGAAAATGGAACGTCCTTTAATTGAACAGTGCTGGGAGGGAAAAGTAGAAGGGGAAAAGTTGAGTTTACCTTCCAGAAAGAGGGAAGAGAATTTTTTGGTGGAAATTGGCAAATTTGCAATTGGGCGCTCAGCCGCTGGAAGTTGCGTGTGTGTTTGTGGAGCGACAGGAGTTTCCGGATCACAGCTGTGGTGGCGCATCGTTTACGGTGAAATGGAACCCTACCGCCCGATTTGAATTCCTGTCTTTAGCCGAGTCTCTTTCACCCTTCCCCAACAAACTGGCCTCGGTGACGAAGCACACGACACTACCAAGTTGTTGTAAAGCCGTATTTGTTTCACAAATGTCCTTTAGGGAAGGAGAATATTGGCCTTTATCTGGTTCTTATGTGACTGTAGAGACAAGAATCCTGTGGATTGTTACGTTAATCCTCTGATCGGGGAAATTAGAGAGGTGCTAATAACATCAGAATTGCCTGTGATGCTCACTGCCCGTGAACCCGAACAGGAAAAGGGAACAGAATTTCACAAGTTGAAATCAAAGCTATTTACTGTGAGTTTAAGCGTTAATCGACTGCTCACGAGACAGGATGGAAGGAATGAGATTCGCTGATGACAGGAGGTTTTGATCGACATGGATTGTGTGTGTTGTGTCTGTACAGTTAGAAGCCTCACGTCACAAATGAGAAGACTACAGGCAGTTCCAGTGACAAGTCTGCATGACCCAGGTTAACATATCAACAGGGCAGGAGACGGAGAGGTACGAGACAGCATTTTAGGGATGTTTAATAAACAGCGATTAAAACAACATCAGCAGTAGCTGAGACTACGTCCACACTACACCGGATAATTTTGAAAACGCCGCTTTCGAGTAAAAAATGACAGGCGTCCACACTACGCGTTTTTCAAAATATCTCCGTCCACATTAGACGGATATTTGGGCGAATCTCCTCCCACTGGGCATGCGCAGGACACACAGAAAACAAGTGAAGAGAAAACGGTGTACTTGGTGCGCGTTTGTCCAGTTAGAGTCGAAAAACTTAAAAGGACTTGCTCTTGGCTCTCGCGCAAGAGGACTTAAAACTAAAAAAAAAACAAATACTGGAGCGTATGGAGGCAACCGACAGGGAGTTCACGGACAGTATGACCCGGCTGACGACGAGCATTGAAAAACTGACTAACTCTGTTGCATTAATAAAGCACCTTGTTAAATATATAAAACGTCTGCATCGGTGTTATCTTTTATTTCCATACAATGTCACATTAGGCTGTTACACATCTATTGTCGGAGAAGTACTTGCATAAGTAGGTGAAGCACCTTCATACAAGCAAGGTCAGAAAACAGGGCAAAGTGAATATACTTATTTATTCAGTAAGCTATGGGTTACTTACGTAAGTAAGGTATTTGGTGAGTACATTTCTAACCCTTCTGGCTTCAGTCTCGTTACCGTCTGTTCTGAAATTGATAGGTGGTTGAGTTCAAGAAAACAACGAAATGCCGCGCTGCGGCGATCTGTTCCGGCGCGTCATGACAGCGTTTTTCAATAGTCAAAAAAGTTCACTTTACAAATTAACTCTCACGCCGTTCACACCGACTGCCCGTTATAACAGCCGTCCGGCAGTGCTTGCGCAGCACCAAGCAGAAGCAGAAAAAGTATTGCTGTTGTGGTGTTGTCATTACAGCGTTTTTAAATCTCCCCATTTACCCCGTACACACTACAACGGGTATTAGGCGTTTTCAGATTTATTCACTCTGGAGATCGTTGCTGAAAATCTCCGTTTTCGGGGGATGAAAATGCCGTTTCAGTATGGAGAGAAGGTCAAAACGAAGAGAAAAAGTTTCGTTTTCAAAATTATCCGGCGTAGTGTGGACGTACCCTAGAGACGCGTGAGGTCTCTGCTTCCGTATAAGTAACAGAAAGGTGCTTACCTGGGATACCGACAATTCTAATCACTGTGTAACAAATAGTCCTCTCATCAAGCATTGTTAATCCAGACTGTTAGTATTTACAGTTCTGTTCCGAATGTTCCCAATTTCTAAATGTTATAAAAGTTGTAAATAGCCAGTAAATAAACTTAAACGGTTATATCAAAGCCCAAATAGCAGATTTCTTTTGCGCCTACTAGGTAAAACTCTTCACCGATCACACGTTGTTCAGAGTCCACCGCGTCTGAATGTTTCCGTCCTAAATGTAGCTGAAGCACAGAATGACATTCTTTTATAAAATAATCGGTTACAAAATGATGAAAACAACTCGTACATGGACTGGTGCTAATTACTGCTAATTAGCAATTATTTCTCTACTTTAACGAACCGTAATGCCAATGGGGAAATAACACGCCTTATTTCATTGAACTGGACGCAACACCAGTCTTAAAGCCTCAAGAGACGGCCGATGCTGGGATTGCAACACCAAGTACGATGTTGTCAAACTACTCCGGCAATGACAGGACATTATCTGAGCATCGCTGGTGGCGACAGTAGTCTGTAATCCTGTTGTTGAGTCCACCTCATCAGGGCTGATTCCACTGGAACATTGCGAGTGGATTCTCTGCCTTGTTATTTCTCTGTGATGGCGCACCTTTAATGTCATTCACTTACTCTGCTCCGGTGATTTATTTCTGGAGATGATACATAAACATCGTTTTTTTTTTCTGGCGCAAACCCTCACTGTTTGCACTTTTACCGAGTCAGTAGCAAACATAGATGTTGGGAAATATGCAGAGCGAAATGCAAACCAATGACCCCAGCATTACAGACATTATCGGCTGCTGTCCCAGAGACAGAGAAAAATAGAAAGCATTGTATCAACAGCAGTTTAAATGCAAATAAGTACTAGTAACAATATTACAGACTCACCAGAGGATTTTCGAAGTTGGATTTCAGAAAGAAATTGACTCAGAGAAAAAGTGCGTATGAAGCTGCTGAACAGAGATGAACTGCGCTGTGGAACATCAATACACGCGCACAGCGAAACATCAGGATATATAAAGCGAGCTATTCCTGAAACTCGCTGTTCTCGGGTTTAGATAGAGAAACATACAGAAGTAGGGGACCTGGGTTGTTTGACATTTCATGAAACATCAGATTACAACACGAATTCTTCGTCAATTGCGGACACTGGGAAAAGAGAGTTGGTCCAAAGAGAGACGAATTCGAAAGAACGCAGCATTCTGAAACCAGCATCAATAACTGAGGTTTCGGCTGTGCAGTGGCTTAAAATTACAGCTGCGCAAATATCTGCGTGTCAGGGAAAGGGGATTAATGGTATATCAGGGGTTCTCGCACTAATTCTCGAAGATTTTTGTGTGCGCTTGAGAATAAAATGGTTAATTATGTCGAGGATCTGGATTCTTTGAAGGGTCAACATAAGTTGTCTCGACCGCAAAAAAAAAAACAACTGTCCATATTCGTCCGCAGATGCTGCCTGATATTAAAAGTTCCGCCAGCATCATGCCTGTAGCTTATAGATTCATTCACAGGGGTTTCTGAGCTTACTCAAGGCCAAATCAAGTGCTGCCAACTTCAGAAGTTAATTCCAAATTGATTTTTAGAATATACTATGTTGTTTTGGCAACTTATTGCTTAACTCACTGGCTAGATTTGCACACAAAGCGCGGTATATATTTCTGCCTACAACAGACTATGAGAGGAATGGGAAGTGGTCCCATATTGATGCCACGCCACATCCAGGCTGATGGAGGTACATTTCCCCCCGCTGGAGATCATCCCGCAGTTGCATTTGGTAACAGAGTCACAGAGCAGAGAATCATAGAGCAGTACGGCACTGAAACAGGCCCTTCTGCTCATCCGGCAGTGCCGAACTTACACTCTCCCTAGTCCCATGGGCATTGCATCCGGACCACGCCGTCCATAACTCTCCCATTGCTCTTTAATGTTGAAATCGGTCCCGCATCCACCATTTCCGTTGGAAGCTCGTTCCACAGTCTCATTGCCTTGAGAAGATGTTCCACCGCATATTGCCCTGAAATATTTCACTTTTCACCCGTAACTTATGAGCTCTCGTCTACTCTAGTCAAACCTCAGTGTAAAACGCCTGTTTGTATTTGCCCTATCTCTGCCCTTCACAAATTTGTACATCTCTTTACAAAAGTTCCCGCTGACTCCAACGCTTGGGGGAACCGGAACCTATTCCTAACCTACTCGATCTTTTCCTCTAACAGCGGCCCTCAAGTCCCTGCATCATCCTCGCAATTTCTCTCTGCACTCTGTCAAAATAATTGGTATCGCTCATGCAAGTAGGCGACCAGAACACATACAATGCTCCCTATCAGGCATTACCAACATCTTATACAACCTCTACAGAGCATCACAACTCCTGTACACATCACTCTGATGTCTGAAAGCCAATGCACCAATAGTTCTCCTTCCGACCCGATCTGCCTGTGAAGCCGCTTTCTAGGAATTATGAACCGGTCTTACCAGGTCCCCCTGTTATACCGCAGTACAGACTGCCCTGTCTTTTACAGTGTAAGTCCTGCCACGGTTTGCCCTCCCAAAGCGATACACCACATGCTTACCTGTATTCAAGACCATTAGCAACTCCTGCTGTCAACTTCTCATCCAATATTGGTATCATTCGCAAATCTGCAGATTCAATTTATCAGATTATCACTCAGATCGTTGATATGTATGACAAACAACAGTGGACCCAGAGCAACACCTGCTTTACACCAGTAACTACAAGCCTCCAGTTAGAGAGACCACCATCTACCAGCACTCTCTGGATTCTGCCTCTGAGACAGGGGTGTCCAAACGTTTTATGCCATGGAGCCCGACCATTAACGGAGGGGTCCGTTGACACCAGGAAGGGAAACCCTGCCGTAAGCCAATCTTGAATCCAATTTACTACTTCATCCACAGTGCCAAATGACTGAAGACACCGGACCAACCTCTCATGCCGGACATTGACAAAGGCTTTGCTAAAGTTAACCGGACAAAAGCCTTCATCAGCTTTCCTGCTAACCTCCCCGAAAAAACTTCGCAATATTGGTGAGGCACGCCCTAACACGCACAGGCCTATATCGACGAACAATCCCGAATCAGATGCCGACTGACCAAACACCTACATGTTCGGTCCGTTATATCTACCAATGTCGGGTTCAACGCCTTATTTCCACAGTCTTTCTTAAGTAAGAGAATACATTAGCAATCCTCCAGTTCTTCAGCACCTCACCCGTGATAAACGTTGGTAGAACCAACACGTCGGCAGATTGTGGAAATGAAAACATGTTGAAATTTTATTTTCAGTTATACAATAATGTGCAGTTTGCCATTGGTTATCTAACCTGGGCTTGGACTGCGCTATCAATCTCAGCACTGAGTGCATTATTGATCTGGCTGTAGGACCACACAGGATGTGGTGGACATTTTGAAAATCATTGGGATAGATGGGTTCTTGGAGAGAGAAGGCATACACCACGCGTTACTGCAGGAAGCGAGTGGAGAGATCACTGCGCCTTTGTCGCTAATCTTTCCGACCCCACTGGCCACCGCAGCAGCATCAGATGATTGAGGCGAGGCAAATGCTTTTCCTTTGTGTAAGTAAGGGATTGGGGAAAACGCTGGCAGTTATAGGCGAGGGAGTCTTCCTTCCATGCTTGGCGAATTATTGGAGAACATTATGAGAGACAGGATTCACAAGCGTACTGTATAGCGAAGCGAGGGGTGTTTAAAATTCAGTCAGCAGGGAATTCTGAGGGGGTTCATGAGTCAGACTGATTGCTTTGAATTAAGAAGAACAGTATATCTGCGAGAGATCGCTGCCCGTTGCGTCTGTACTTCAGAAAGGCGTTTGATAAGTTCCCCATGGCAAACTCGCTCAGCACGTCACGAGCCATGAGATTCAGGCAAACACAGGTGAACACAGAGCTGACCTGCCCATGGATTGCGCAGTGTGCTCGGAGATGTAACACATGCTGCCGGGAGGTCGGCGACCAGTGGATTCTCACTGGGATCAGTTCAGAGAGCTCTGCTCTTTATCATTTTTATAATCCTCTCCTTCACTTTTTGCCCGTAACTCTCTCCTTGTCGGCCATAGTAACAAAGTAGTCAGTGATCATTTCATGTAAACCTGCCACTCCCTTTGGATTTCAGTGTGTCACCGCTTTCCTGACATCCATTTTCTGTCTGTGTATTTTCCCTTCCTGGTGACCATTGTCACCCCGCTTCCTGGTGACGATACTAAGTCGACGCTTCACTCTCTCCCCGTTGACAATTTGAAATTCTGGCATTTTAACTCCATCCCTAGCTCCTGCTTTTAATCAGCACAAAACTTACTCCCTGGTGTTGGCCAGAAGAAACTACAGTCTAATCAAGGACAGGGGACGCAGGCAAACTAGGTGTCTTTGCTTCCACCCATTTTGTGGACTCTGAATTGATTCTTGCTTTTGGCTAATCTAATCCGAGCAATTGAATGTGAATACAAGCAGCAAGGTGATGACCTGCTAAACCTGAGGCCATTCTCAGAGGAGTAGCTACTTGTTATGTAAAATGTCAGACCTACCAAAGAAGCAACCTGTAATCTCGCGAGACTCTGTCTGGACAACAGGAATTCTGCAGATGCTGTAAATTCAAGCAACACACATCCGAAGGGTCTCGGCCTGAAATGTCAACTGCACCTCTTCCTAGAGATGCTGCCTGGCCTGCTGCGTTCACCAGCAACTTTGATGAGACTCTGTCTGGGTCGCCTCATTTAACTGTATTGGACCAGTCAGAGTGTAAAGGCTGAAAGACGCAAGGGTGGGCAGAATGAGGAAACAGTGTTGGTTGTAGCCCTGTACAATGACCAATGAGATGGTCACTCAGGTAGGTCAGGTGACCTTGAGTCAATGGGACGGAGATCCAACAGTCCAGTCGATGAGGAACAGTAGAAGACTCGGGAACTCCAAATACGCAGGCGCGATAACTCTCCAGCAGCCAGAGACCTACCGCCGCGGATAAGGTGGACCCCACGGACACGTGGTGAGCGGGACCACAAGCAGCGCCTGGACAGCCTAGTCACCTTTTCCCGGGTAATAGCTTTTCTCTTCATTCACTGTTCATCGAGTGTCGGGAATTCTAGAAGAGTGCACAAAGGGAGATAGTTTGTGAACCCACGCTTTTTAGTTCAGACAATCGCAGGTACTCATCGGCAAACACAGATTCTGTGTGCCTCACTGATCATTATTACAAAGGGTGATTTTTGTAACAGAACTGGCGTGCCTGTTGGGGCTGGAGGACAAATCTCTTTGTTCAGCGGGAGAGTCGAGTCGGACCGCATAGATGAGGTACAGAGAGATCTGGGACTGGGTAGTGAGCTGTTACTTCACCAACCCCCCCAACTCCCCAGGATGAAGAATTTAGGAAATTTTGCAGGTCCAAAAGACTTGCATTGTTTTGAATGTTGGCTGACTGACGAAAAGTTTAAATAATTACAGAAATCAATAGTAGTTGCTTGTTTAATGGAGGATTTGATAAAATTACAAGAAAATGCTAAGGCAGAATAACACGGATGAGAAAGGGAAAAGGAATGTCAACATAAAGCAGAAGCCGAGCGAGAGAGGTTACAACAGGAAGTCCTGGGATATCGGCAAAGAGCTGACGCCGAGCGAGAGAGGTTTGGAGGAGAACACAAAAGGCTCCAAAAGGACGGCGAAACCTTCCGAGAAAGGGTTACTGAGTCACAGGGTCAGAGAGGTGCGCGCTGGATGCATATGAACCAGTTTGAGTTAACGTGTGAGAAATTACTTAAAGAAAAGGTCCGCGATGCGCCGCCCGCTGACGTGATCCTTCAGTTTACTCTATGTTGCAGTGACGGGTCACTTTGAAGGAGGAAGCCCTGCCAGTGATCTCACTCACGTTCGAGAAGTACAATAAAATTAATTGTTAATCTTCACGCTCAATGGTGAAAGTTTGCTTTCATTCATGAAATACCTGAATATATAGCATATTGTTTGCGCGAAGTCACGATAACCCGTCCAGTTCAGGAAACTGTCAATATGACAAATTTGGGGATGAAGGCAATTCCCTGGATGACGTCATTAATATTAATACGGAAGTTTTTTTTCAGCATAACATGGATATGCAATCGCTGGTGGAAAGTGCTGGTACTGCAGGGGAACTCTACGTGCAATCTAATCGTACAGTAGAAGTTCTAAACGCAAAATTAATACTTCCCGTCTGCTGCTGTTCTCCATAAATAATGTCGATATTCTCATGTACGTGTTACGTACCCCGTAACTGGGTTGCCAAACCAGCAGAAATGGACCGCTCAGTTGGAGTCTGGATTACGGGAACTAAGAAAGTTTTATTAAAGAAATAAGCAACACAGTACTCTAATAGTAAGGATATAAATGCAACAGGTTAGCAATGAATAAACACACATGTACACAGAACTAGGATAAGAGGATCAATCAAGCTCTGTCGCAGTCTAGCGGTAAACATAGAAACATAGAAACATAGAAAATAGGTGCAGGAGTAGGCCATTCGGCCCTTCGAGCCTGCACCGCCATTTATTATGATCATGGCTGATCATCCAACTCAGAACACCGCCCCAGCCTTCCCTCCATACCCCCTGACCCCCGTAGCCACAAGGGCCATATCTAACTCCCTCTTAAATATAGCCAATGAACTGGCCTCAACTGTTTCCTGTGGCAGAGAATTCCACAGATTCACCACTCTCTGTGTGAAGAGGTTTTTCCTAATCTCGGTCCTAAAAGGCTTCCCCTCTATCCTCAAACTGTGACCCCTCGTTCTGGACAACCCCAACACCGGGAACAATCTTCCTGCATCTAGCCTGTCCAATCCCTTTAGGATCTTATACGTTTCAATCAGATCCCCCCTCAATCTTCTAAATTCCAACGAGTACAAGCCCAGTTCATCCATTCTTTCCTCATATGAAAGTCCTGCCATCCCAGGAATCAATCTGGTGAACCTTCTCTGTACTCCCTCTATGGCAAGGATGTCTTTCCTCAGATTAGGGGACCAAAACTGCACACCATACTCCAGGTGCGGTCTCACCAAGGCCTTGTACAACTGCAGTAGTACCTCCCTGCTCCTGTACTCAAATCCTCTCGCTATAAATGCCAGCATACCATTCGCCTTTTTCACCGCCAGTAAAATGATCAATCACAAGTGACAGAGTTCAGTTCAGTTCAGTTTGCAGTAATCACTGTTGTGCCATTGGGGCGGGGAGGAGAGAGAGAGAGAACGAATGAATATGCAAATCGGATTCCAAACAGACCTTCGATATTCCTCGCAGTCAGCTTTCGGGCGAGCCCTTTGTAATGTCTTCTGAGGTCACCGACTGTGACCCCTCCGTTCCAGATACGATCGTTCTTCAGCGGTGAACCCGGCACCCAGGCAAAGGCAGACACACACACCAGGTTCCCGCCCGACCGTATCTTTCCACCCTGTGCGTCTATGGGTGGTCCCGCGACCAAACCTCCAAAACTCCACCAACTTGTGGGGGCACACCGCTTCCAGGGTCTCGTAATCTCGTGGTGTCGTGTGTGGTGTGCCTGTTGCCTTAGCGAACCTGTCCCGTTTTATCCCCCTGTTGGGGTATCGCCTGTCCATCAGACTTCAGTCAGTTCAGGTTCAAAGCAACCGGTCTTGACAATACTCAGACCAGTGTCTCTTTCCGTTAATCTCTCTCGTCTCTTCATTAACATTTCCAAATGCTGCTCCATTGTCTTACTTATCTCTCTCTCCTGAAGGCAGGTGGCAGATCAACTGATGATCCCACTGGTGATAGCACAGGACAGTTAACATCTTAGTCTATGTGTACTTTTGTAACCCTCTTTTGTCACATACGTAATTAAGAAAAAAATCCCCAGGGCTGAGAGAGACCTTATCCAATGGTGTTGTGTGGTAGGCTGGTTGGAAGTTTCTCAGAACATGGAGAAACACAGCACAGAAACAGGCCGCTCGGCTCGTGTAGTCATGCTGAACTATTCTGCCGAGTCCCGTTGGCTTGACGCATGACCGTAGCCCTGCACTCCACTCCCGTTCATGTACTTATCCAAACTTCTGTTAAATGTTGTAATCGATCCTGCGCTCGTCACTTCCACTGACAGCCTGTTCCACTCTAACCACACTCTACGTGGGAAATCCCCTCATGTTCCCCTTAATCATTTCACATTGCACCCTTAACCTCTGACCATTATCCCACCCAACCTCAGTGGGAAACAGCCTGCTCGCACTTACCCTGTCTATACCCGTCCAAATGTTGAACACCTACATCAAATCTCCCGTTATTCTCCTACGATCCAGGGAATAAGGTGGCAACCTATTCAATCTATCATAAATTTATCCTCAAGACCTGGAAACATTCTCGTAAAATCTCTATGAACTCATTCAATCTTACTGATAGCTTTCCTTCAGACAGCTGAGCGTAACTGCGGCCTCAAAAACGTCTTATTCAACTCCAACATAACATCTCATCCCCGATACTCAATACCTTGACTTATGAAGGTCAATGTACCAAAAGCTCTCTTTACGACACTGTCGACCTGTGATGCCGCTTTCAAGAGATTATGGATCTCTATTCCCGGATCCCGCTGTTCCACCGCACTCATCGGTGACCGAACATTCAACGTGTAAATCATCCCAAAGTCCAACAGCTCGCGGTTAACTGAATGGAATTCAATCTACCACTTTTCACACCATTTTACCGATAGCCCAATGACTCTAAATGACTGTAATAGATTTTGGGGAAGTCTGGTCAATTTAGAACACAAGCCAATGACATTAGGTCTGTGATAAGTCTGAAAGAACAGGCGTTCCAGAGTTTTAAGTCTATAGATCCCTATAGCTATAACAGCAACATATGTGCGCTGTATGTCCCCCGCGTCTCTTTCACATTGAAATCCCGCGACATGTCTGTCCTCGCCATCCCCCATGGTCAAGTTGAGGCTTTAAAAATTAACTACAACAAATGCACCTGCGTTGCGGACTGACATTCGCACTTCCACAAAACTAACATCGATTTTTCAAACTTCAGTTAACATTGAGATTGCAAAATGTTTCTGGATTCCTTGGTTTTGATCAGTGATACCCGGGTCACGAGACAAGAGCTTATCACCAGTCTCGAACAGCGAACTGAGGGTGGCGGGGGTGGGGGGCGGGGATGAACCGGTAAACAGGAGAGGTTTCGGCAACACAGAATCGCACGCTGGAGCGGTGCAGTGCATCCGAACCAGGCGGACAGTGCGACTTGCAAGACAGAACTGTCGGTCACAAGGGCGGCACTGATCTACACTAACAAGCGTAGGTCGTTCCGCTCAGGAAGAGAGGGGGATACAAACGGGTGAGTGTCGAAAAAAAAACGATTGAAAGGATCGTCAGTTGAGCTGGAGAGAGGAATCATGCGCGACGGTAAAGCGAGTGAGGAATGTGAAGTACACGTAATTACATGGATCCCCATTGGTGCAGAGTTTGCCTGCAATGAGTGGTGAATTAGTTAGACCAGGCAGGGAAACTTTACGAATTCATCACATCCTTGCAGTAATAAGAGCCAGGGGATGTTTTATCGCGTCCTTCAGTTGCTCCCTGAACTTGGTCTGGGTGACGGCGTAAAGAGCCGTGTTTGTGCAGCAGCTCAGAAGCTGCAGCATCGAGCCCAGTCCTCGCAGTGAATCAGGAGGCAGCGTCACCGCAGAGGAAGCAGACAGCAGGCTCCACGCAGAATACACAGTGAACGGTGCCCACAGCAGGACGAAATTGCCAGAGATGATCAGCAGTAAAACGAGCGATTTCCTGCGGCTCTCCATTTGCGGGTCCCTGGCACAGTTTCCTTTGTCAGCGCACCGGAGTCTGCTGCGCCCTCTGCTGGTGATTGGAACGTGCTGGGCGGTGAATCCATTCGTCAGGAGTACCAGCAGGAATGGGATTACAGGATCAGGAGGTAATTAAATAATTCCATTGGTATTGAGACGGATAAAGACATATAATGCGCGGTACCCATACAAATAAATGGATGAATTATCATTGCATAACGCCCTGGGAGCCGAAAATACCAGTAGATGTTTCTGAAACAGCTGATTGCAGTCACTGTCCCCAGAATCACAGCCGTAGTTTTCCCGGTGCAATATTTTGTTTTCAGTTTCTGGCGACAGATGGCCACAAATCCATCAAATGTGAAAGTGTCGGTGAACCACACCGGACAATCGGTGGCGGCGTAAAGCAGGACGGCGTGGATATTACACACCGGTGTATCCGCAGCCCAGAGGAAAAGTTCCATTGATGCGGGATCCTGCTTAGTATTAGGTCCAGTGCAACGACCATAAGATCCGCCGCTGCCATGGCAACCAGGTAGCGAGTGACAACTCTGGAGAGACCGCACTTTCCTCCCGACAAGATTAAAATCGTCACCAGGTTCACTGCGAGGAGCATAGAAAATAATCAGCAGACACCCATCAGGGAGCCTTCTCTGTGAAGTGGACATACAATTTATCAGATTTGTTTTCTGTCATGTTAGTAAATCATTGCTCCTCAGGAAGTCTATAGAGAAAATTAACTACTAGATTCAAATCCTGGGTGAAATTAGCGAAAAAATCAAAGGCAAAATTTGCCGACAGGTATCACCCAAGAGCAGCAGCGAATAACACAGATAAGGATCACTGATAATTTCGCAACTTCGGGCGTGTTTGGGGAGAAGATGTAAATGGGACATCAAACACGAACTCTACAGAAACTTAAATAACTTTCCGGAACAACGACTGCTTACATCAACGGCAGGCTTGCGCCACTGATCACTATACCCGCCGTCCTGCCGTGCAACAGTCTTTGGCACATATATATAGCTAGGGAGCCTGAGAATATGACACAGTCCCGTGTTGTCAACGTGGAGTGGAGAACCGGCTTGCAAATCTGGCGGGAGAAAACTATGTTGCGAATTACTGACAATTACAAAATGTCTCCCTGGTGTTTCCCGCTCCCTCCACTCTCCCTCCCGCTTTTCTCAACTATGAGCCCCTCTACCTGATCCCTTCCCACTCTCAGTCCATAGCAGAGACCCGTATCAGAAACAGATTTGTCATCAACATCTTATGTCAAGAAATTAGTTATTCTTGCGGCAGTAGTACAGTGTAGTACATGCAATTACTACGGTACTGGGGAAAGGTCTCCGGCACCTTCGCTATATATAAAATACTGTCACCGATCATCCGATCTGCAGTAGCTCCAGTGAATTCGCTCAATGAGCGAGTGATTCGGAGAAGCAGAATCTATCTAAGTTTCACACGACCCATTGACTGATTCGCAGCCGCTGACCTAAAACTTCGGAGAAACTGGTCGACTCCCTAGGACACGTTGAGCAGGAGATCTGACTTTGCGGCGGCGGATGCTATGTTCACAGGCCGAAAGTTAACTGGGATGGTGATATTCCTATGATTTTTTTCCTCCAAGGTTCTTTATCCCCTTCAGTTACTCCTGCCCTTATTAAAGAGATTTTCCTCCGTTTCTCTGCATTTATTCCATTCCAGCTGAAATTTTACTTACCCACAATAATGTCCTCTTTTATCCCCAAAGCAATGCATCGCAGCCCATTAGTAATTTTTCAGTTTGCGGATTTTTGTGTTTTTCTTTTCGCTTCAGAACACCGACAGAGTTCACAGTCAACTGCAAACATCCACATAGTTAACAACATTCTGAAAGACCCCACGCACCCCTCATACAAACTCTTCTCCCTCCTGCCATCTGGCAAAAGTCACCGAAGCATTCGGGCTCTCACGACCAGACTATGTAACCGTTTCTTTACCCAAGCCATCAGACTCCTCAATACCCAGAGTCTAGACTGACACCAACCTACTGCCTTCTACTGTGCTTATTGTCTTGTTTATTATTTATTGCAATGCCTGCACTGTTTTGTGCACTTTATGCAGTCCTGGGTAGGTCTGTAGTCCAGTGTAGTTTTGTGTTGCTTTACGTGTTCCAGCCTGGTTTTTGTATTGTTTCCTTTTGCACCATGGTTCCGAAAACTTTGTCTCGTTTTTACTGTGTACTGTACCAGCAATTATGGTCGAAATAACAATAAAAAGTGACTTTACTTGACTTGACTTGAAACGCTGACCATAATAAAATAATTAGTGATGAATGTTTTTGAATGGAATCAGTTTGTACAAAGACTACTCGAAATCACTGAGATCACTGTCAAATGAGCTGGCCGAGAATTAAAAGAGAACAACAGTAAGGACACTGGCATTTTATAATAGTGGAGTTCTAATTGTAGAATGACATCTGATACAGACATCGTTTGGAGGACAGTCAGAGGAGAGCGAATGATCACGAGATTATTTTAACGATAGTATAGTACAAATCGAGATGCCTTTCCTTTTTTTTTGAATAAAATGCCAATGGAATTCAAGGAAGAAATCTAAACCTCAGACGGTGTTGCACTATTCAGTCCATACAGACAGCTACATTTTCTGCTGCACAATGTTATTCAGATGAATATTGTTTGAAATGACCACAGAATAAGAGAGTCGGGATTATAGTCACCATAATGTAACTCCTCTCAAGAGAAGACAGATAAAGAGACATCTGTCTTTATCATTATTATAACCCAATTCTGAGAAAGCCCCAGAGTGACATTTGAAAAGCGAATGAAGGATTGTTTTAAATTACGTGAATTACCAGAGGAAAGGACAGAGGTGGAACAATTCAGACATTTGCTCACAAATTCCGGTAATGCGGAGCTGGAGCTGCAGCGGGACGAATGCCAGTGGTGAACCGTGAGGAAAGGATCACGGATTCCCTGGACACCCGGGGGTTTTAGAATAGACAGTCGGTTCTGGGAGAAGTGGGAAGGCGGGATGTTCTGTTCGATGACGTGGCAGGCACGTACGGAGCTGGGCGGTGCTGGGTGAGCGGTGACGTTGGCGGCTGGTTGATAGTCAGACCGATTGTCTGTGAGAATAATCCGCACTTGGAAGTCAGATTGAATTCCGTTGCAAACACAAGGAGAGGAAGCAACTTGATTCAAAGCCGATATTTTCGAACGGAGGATGGAGCCACTGAAAGAAAGCAACGCTTCCAGAGGCAAAATATTAAACGTCGTTCGTGAACTGATGTGAGCAACGGTTGAACGGAGTTTACCGAATGGATCATTGGCCATTGCACCAGCACAATTACAAGAGCCACAGTGAAGAGCATCGTTGCAGAATTTGAACTTTCGGAGATTTCTTACCTGGAGGGCACGACAGTAGCAATAATTTCAATTGGGTGATAAACATTAGAAAGCAGTTAGGTATTGTTTTATAGTTGAACTTTGGAGAGAGACTCACCGGGAAGAGCAATGATAGCGAGACCGGGGTAGTAAATAACTTGAATGACTTTTAATTTGTGCGTAATTCGAAGATCCAAGGTCAAAGTTGCAAAGATAAATTGAGCAGCCCAGACGATATTCTTCGGAATTTCTGCCACATTCCACTCTGCTGTTCCCGGTCTCTGCTCGATTACGGAACCAGAAAACCTTCCTTCCGCAGAGTGTGCTCTCTCTGTCCGCTTTGAAGATCAGCGAATCGCTGTGAGTGTCTGAGCGGCTGCTCAGTGAGAACTCTGTGATTCAGATGCTATTTAATAGGAGAGGGAAACTCTCTTGTGACGCCAGAATCCTTCGTGGATATCGGCATTTAATGAAATGACACATGCATTTAATTATTTCTGCATAGTTCCTGAGCAGCAGGTGTGGTGAGGCGCTGTTAAATAATTTCCAGCATTTCGAAACAATTTTGTAGATTCAGCGAAAATGAAGCTGAGTAAAATTCAAAGACAAAGATAACTAAAATGTGCAGTTTTTCGTTGAGAGGAAGATGAAATTTGTTTCAAAAGCTTACTTTTGAATATTGTTAATGTGTCATGGTCTGGTCTGTGAAGTCCGCATTCCGGTTCACGGTTCGGTCCGTGGACTCAAGACTCTGGGTCTTCCAGTTGTCCCTTGTTTAGGTTGAGTTAATCATAGGCAACTGATTCCTATCTTGGGGCTTGGAATATCAGCAGCCTTGGGGTTGAGTCTGGGCTGCTGGTTTGTCTTGTCAAGATCCCCTGGGAGCAACCTCCCGATGGAAGGCCAGAACGGCCACTTGCCATCTTTAGGCCGCGGTGGGGAACCATCCCCTCATGGAGCCTTGCTGTCAGTAGTCGCAGCTGTCTTTGTGGTATGGATTCGGCCGTTTCCTGGGCCAGCTGAAGGGCCGTCAGCCACTCCGAGCTAGGTAAGGATCCGGCTGTTCCCGTAGCCAGCCGAGGTCGTTGGACGTAACTGCAACTCGGAGCAACCCCGAAGCAGGGATAGAACTGTCTATTGTTCTTCGATGTTTGTCTCTTCTTGCCTTCGCCTCCGTGGAGTAAGTCAGGCCGTTCTGCAGTTGCCCTGCAGGGGGATCTGTCTTGTCTTGTCCTCGCCTCCGTTGGGTAAATCAGGCCGTTCAGCCGTTGCCCTGCGGGGGGACATGTCTTGTCTTTGCCTCTATTAGGTAAGTCCGGCCATTCTGCCGTTACCCGACGGAGGGACCTGTCCCATCTTGGTGTGGAGATAAAGTTGAGTCCCGGCTTGTCTAAGGATAAGTCCCGGCTCTATGTCTATGTACTGTCCAGTCTCGTGTTCGTGTCGTGTTAAAGATGAGACCCGGCTTTTCGAATGATAAGTCCCGGCTCTATGTTGATGTTCAGTTCCCAGTCTGTCTCTGAGCTCCAGCCTCCGAATTATCAGACTCCGCATTTCAAGACCCGAGACCCAGACCCCAGCCTCAAATCCCAGACCCCAGCCTCAAGCCTCAAGACCCAGACCACAGCCTCAAGCTTCAAGACCCAGACCCCAGTCTCAAGCCTCAAGACCCAGACCACAGCCTCAAGCTTCAAGACCCAGACCCCATCCTCAAGCCTCAAGACCCAGACCCCAGTCTCAAGCCTCAAAACCCAGACCCCAGTCTCAAGCCTCAAAACCCAGACCGCATCCTCAAGCCTCAAAACCCAGACCCCAGCCTGAAGCCTCAAAACCCAGACCCCAGCCTGAAGCCTCAAGACCCAGACCCCATCCTCAAGCTTCAAGACCCAGACCGCATCCTCAAGCCTCAAGACCCAGACCCCAGTCTCAAGCCTCAAAACCCAGACCCCAGTCTCAAGCCTCAAGACCCAGACCACAGCCTCAAGCCTCAAAACCCAGACCGCATCCTCAAGCCTCAAGACCCAGACCCCAGCCTCAAGCCTCAAGACCCAGACCCCAGCCTCAAGCCTCAAGACCCTGACCGCATCCTCAAGCCTCAAGACCAAGACCACAGCCTCAAGCCTCAAGACCCCAGGACTCCAAGCCTGTCTCTAAGCCTCAAGACCCGAAGATGCCAAGCCTGTCCTCAAGCCTCAAGACCCCAGCCTCCAGTCCTGCAGGCATGTCATGTCCATGCCTGGTTCTAGGGCCCGAGCCCGAGGCAAGATCCCGGTTCTGGGTCCTTGTCCAATCTCTGGCTCTGCGTTCAAGCCCAAGTCTGCGTTCTTGTCCCTGCTTCTTATCTGTATCCTGTCACGTCCCTATTCTAGTCAAGCTCTGCTCCTGGTACTTCAGTGTCTGTGTCTTGCATTTGGGTCCGCCATCTACCAGCGCCTCCATTGTGACAGAATGTAAAAAAGAGTGACATAAGTATTTGGCTTAGAGAGACGGGGAGAGAGGGGGAGACAGGGGGAGTGAGAGGGAGATAGTGGGAGATTTACCTCCACCATACTTCTCACACTCAACGTCACCGTTCAGGTGATGGGGGAAAGAGAGGGAGACGGCAGAGAGAGAGAGAGAGAGAGAGAGAGAGAGAGAGAGAGAGAGAGAGAGAGAGAAAGCGCTCTGGGATAGAGAGTCTGGAGGGGGACTGAGAGTCTGGGGCAGACAGACGGGGGTGAGGAGAGAGTGGAGGACCCTGGAGGAAGAAAACCCTGTCTAATTTCCATCAGCAGATATATTTTAGTGATTCTATTATGGTTATTATTTTATGTTGTTTTTTCTGTGTATGCCTGCAAGAAACTGACTTGTTCGGCACAGCTTTGTAGGCTGAACTGCCTGTATTGTGCTGTAGGTTTTCTATGTTTCTATGTTCTATGCTTTTAGAATGAATCTCAGAGCTCTATGTGGTGACATGGATGTACTTTCATAATAAATTTGCTTTTAACATTGAAAGAGACTGTTGGAGAGAGAGAATCTGGGAGGGCAGAGAGAGAACGACTGGGGAGGGAGGAGAGTGAGACGGGGAGAAAGGCCAGTGAGGGAGAGGGAGAGACCAAGACGGGAGATAGACCAGGAGGAGAGGGAGATAAATCGTAGATGAGAGAGCAGCCGGGGTGAGGGAGAGATTTGGGATGAGACCCGGGATATAGAGACGGGGCGAGGTGGCGTGGGGGAGGGTAGAGAGACTGGGGGCCTAGAGAATGATAGAGGGTAGGAAGAGACGGGTGGGAGCAAGAGGGGCAGAGAGAGAAAGGGATAGGGACAGAGGGAGAAACGAAATAAAGGCTGGTGAGAGGGGCTGGAGGACAGGGTGGGGAGAGAGAGGTGGGGGAAGAGATAGAGAAGGAAAAGGGGACGGGGGAAGAGAGGGGAGTGAGGGAGAGAGACGCTGAGGGAGTGGGTAATGGACGACGAAGAGGCGATGATGGTTTTACTCATCTCGTCTCCCCTCCTCACCTTTTCTTTCTCCCCTCCCCTCCTCAATCTGATCCCTCCCTCTCACCCCGCCCCTTGCTAACCAGCCCGCACCGACAGACCTCGCCTCCATCTTCTCCAGCGAGCCCGCGCCCACTCCTGCCTTTGACGGGCCTCGGTGACGTCACGTTCACTGAGGGGTGAATACTGCACGGGACAGCCTGAAGGATTCGGGCCGAGCGGCCTGAGGGGGGGAGGGGAGGGAAAACAGTGAAGGCGGTATTTTGGAGATGGGAAGGGGTGGTAACGGTGCCAACCTCTTCCCGTACCTACATTCCTCCCCAGTGTTCCAGCTTCCTTGTTACGAGTCGCCCTGTCCCACCCTCGGCATCCTGTCACCCCTGACACACTCCGCTCTCTGTCCCCTCTTTCACCGCCCATCTCACCCTGGCTGGCGGCCGTTCTGTGATGGTTACCATTGACAACTGCTCCCCCAGCATCGTAGAATGAAGCACACCCTTTTCCTCACCTTCCACTCACTTCCCTCCCTGTTTATTCAATCTCAACTCCTCATTCCTCCTCTCCTTTCCCTCGGTGCCCGCTGTTGCAATTCTCTATTTAACCTTCTGCCGACAGCCATTTTGTGACAGTGTATGACCCCCCCTCCCACTTCCTCCACCACGAAATGTGTCACTCCCTCACACTCATCATCTCGTCACCCTATTTCCCATCCCATCACCCGCAAACCCATTCCCGCATACAACTCGCTTTCCTCTCCCCACCACTTCTATGTTGTGCATGTGCACTTTCTGCTGGGTGGCCACCATTTTGCGATGTTAATTTCCGCCTCTCCTCGTCGCCCTCTATCTCTCTCTCTCTCTCTGTTACCCAGTGAGTCACTCCCCAACTCTCCCCGTCACCCCTGACACCCTCCCCTCTCTATCCCCTTGTCCTTTCTTCCGCCACCCACCACATCCTGGGTGGTGAACATTTCCATATGGGAAATTTCGCTCCCCCACCCGATCCCTTCCTTCCGTCGTTGAGTGAGTTTCTCCCCTCTCCCTCCGTTACGACACTCAACTCTCCGTCCCATCAGCCCTGACCGCGTCCTAACCCCTCGCTCTCCCTTTGCCCCTCGAGCACACCCCTCCCCTTTCCTGCCGTCCGTCTTATTAGCGAAGGAAATATCACCACCCACCCTCCATCCACTATTGAGTAAGTCACCCCTCCGCACTCCCCATCCTATTACTCCCCACCCTGTCCTATCAGCCCCCTGCCTCCCTTCAAATTCTATAACTTCCCCTCCCTCCCCGTCCCATCACTTCCCCTCCCTCCTCGTCCCATCAGTCCCGCTCCTTTCCTGACGTTTCACTCTTCCTCACCCCGACTTTATCTTCTTCATGTCGGCCACCAGTTTGTGACAGGAACTGTCTCCTCCCCTTTTCGTCCCCTATTGAGTCAGTGACTTTGCCACGGTCACCGTCTCATCAGTCCACTCCTCGTCCCGTCACTCCTCTTCCTCCCAATCCCCTCACCCTTCCTTCCCAAAATCCACAGTTATATGTGTATGTGTGAATATCTGAGATATATACATAAGTTTATTCAATGACAACATTATTAGAATTAAAACATATATACAATGCCTAAGACTATATAAAACACAAATTAAAATACTGTTATTACAATCAATAAGACACTCGATCCCCGTATTGTATCCACGGGCACCGCATGTTCCTTCGCCATAGATTCTGTGAGCGACACTGACCATTGTAAGGCAGTGTCTCACTCCATCCCTGGCGGCCACATGAACCAAGGATTCGCCCATTTTAAATCCTCGCCTCCCTCCCTCTCTTGTGCTCACTTCTACCAAAGCCGTCACTCCCTCCCCAGCAGACATTTCCAGTGAAGCGTCGGCCATTTGAGGTGTGGTGAGCAGCAGCAATAATTGCAGAGTTCAGCACCGACAGTCACTCTCGAAATTGCATTCAGCAACAGTGATGGACAAATACCCAGCATGCAGCTTATTGAAACTTCCTCCCAGTGTGAACACGGTAGTGTGTCACAAGGTTAGATGACTGAGCGAATCCTTTCCCACATTGAGAGCAGGTGAATGGTTTCTCCCCAGTGTGAACTCGCTGGTGTCTCTGTAGGCTTGAGGACTGAGTGAATCCCTTCCCACAGTCTGAGCAGGTGTAAGGCCTCTCCCCAGTGTGAACTCGCTGATGTACCTTCAGTTGAGATGAGCAAATGAATCCCTTCCCACAGTCTGAGCAGGTGTATGGTCTCTCCCCAGTGTGAACTCGCTGGTGTGTCAGCAGATCGGTTGACCAAGTGAATCTCTTCCCACAGTCTGAGCAGGTGAACGGTCTCTCTCCAGTGTGAACTCGCTGGTGTGTCAGCAGATGGTATGACTGAGTGAATCCTTTCCCACAGTCTGAGCAGATGAATGGCCTCTCTCCAGTGTGAATTCGCTGATGTACCTTCAGTTTAGATGAGCAAGTGAATCCCTTCCCGCAGTCCGAGCAGGTGAACGGCTGCTCCCCGGTGTGAACTCGCTGGTGAGACATTAGGTCAGGTGATCGAGTGAATTCTTCCCAACAAGTTCAGCAGATGACCAGCCCCAGCCCAGGGTGAACTGACTGGTGTGTCCACAGATGGAAAGACCGCCTGAATCCGTTCTCACACACAGAACAGCTGAATGGCCTTGTCCCAGTGTGAACTTGCTAATGTACCTTCAGTTGAGATGACCGATTGAATCCATTCCCACAGTATGATCAGATGAATGGATTCCCCTCTGTGTAAAATGACGGGAATGCCAGTCGGTCTGATGATCGAGAGAATCACTCCCCACAATCTGAGCAGGAGGGATGATTGAGTGAATGCCTTGCTCCACTTCTTCCACTGTATGGTGCAACTGTAACGAAAACCAATCTCCCCCGGGATCAATAAAGTATGACTATGACTATTAAATATCTGGACAGAGACAGCGAAACTGGCGTGTTCTGTTCGAGATTCCAGTAGACAAATTCCTTGTCATTTTTAACCTGTAAAAAGATTTACAAAATCCATCAATTGGTATTGGAAAACCTTTCAGATGAGGTCACTTGAGTTGTCAAAGTGTATTCTGGCATCACACTATTACAGTGAAGTTCAACACAAGTTGGAGAGAAATCAACTTCTAACTGGGCACAGTGCTGGTATCTGGAATGACCATCAAACTCTCTGATGCTCTTCCTGTCTCTATAAGAATGGGGTATTTCTGCCATCTCCAATCTGTGACCTGGCTCAGTTTGACTCTCTCCATTGGTATTATTCCCTGTTCCCACTGAGCTACTTGGAATCCTGGCCCCATGGTAACTGAAACACTCACACAAATAGCCGGCTGTGCATTCCACGCACCCACCCCTCTCTGTGTAAAAAACTTACATCTGACATCCCCTTGGTATCTATTTCCAAGCACCTCAAAACTATGCCCTCTCATGTTAGCCATTTAAGCCCTGGGAAAAAACCTCTGGCTATTCAAACGATCAATGCCCCTCATCATCTTATACATCTAAAACAGGCTCCAAACATAAACAAGAAAATTATACATTGCTTTGAGGATTTGTTAGAAGTATATAAAATTATGAGGGTATAGATAGGGTAAATGCAAGCAGCTTTTTCCACTGAGGTTGGGTGGGATGACAACCAGAGTTCATGGGTAAGTGGGGAAGGTGAAAATTTAACAGGAACATTGAGGAAAGCTCTTTACTGAAATGGTCATGAGTGTGTGAAATGAGTTGCCAGCACAAGTGGTGAATATGAGCTCAGTTTCACCATTTAAAAGAAGTTTGGATGGGAGCCTGGATGGTAGGGGTCTGAAGGTGAAAGTCCCACTGCAGGTAGTTGCAGTAGAGACCTTAAATGTTTTTTCCAGCATTGACTAGATGGACCAAATAGCCTGTTTCTGTACTGAACCTCTCCATGTTTCTATGACAGAGAAGCTGGACAAACTCGTTTGGAAGGGAAAAGGTCGGAGTGACAACGGAGCAGCAATGGCTGGAGTTTCTGGGAGCAATTCGGGAGCTGAGTGATCGATACATCCCAAAGAAGTGGAAGCATTGGAAAGACAGGAGGACACAACTGTGGATGAAATGAGAAGCCAAAGCCAATATAAGATCCAAAGAGAGGGCAAACAAAAGGGGAAAAACTATTGGGAAACTTTTAGAAACCTGCAGAAGATGACAAAAACAAAAAGTCGGATGAGCTCAGGGTGTGGAATTATGATATTGTAGTCATTAATGAGTGTTAGTAGCACCCAACAGTCTGAGACATTTAGAGCTACAAAATATCCGGGGCCTCAATATCTCTTGAAACCCAAGGTTCCCTGCACCAGTTACCTTTCAACTTTTATTTTGGCAGGCACATACAAACTCTACACCCTCAAAATTTCACTTCAGAAGGCCTCCTACTTACCAAGTACTTCCTTGCCAGAAAACAGCCTGTCCCGAACCACACTTGCCAGATCCTTTCTGATACCATCAAAATTGACCTTTCTCCAATTTAGAAGCTCAACCTGTGGTCCAGATCTCTCTTTTTCCATATTTACTTTGAATCTCATGGAATTATGGTCACTAATTTTTGTCACCAGCCCTGGATCATTTCCTAACAGCTTATTGCACACTTCTACGTTGGGAATTCTATGTACTGATTAAGGGCACCTTTGTTTGTTGGCATGGTCTGCGATCACTTTACAGATTTGTTCCTCTAAATCCCTCAGACTGTTGGGTGCAACCAAGTCCCAATAATGGCTACAATATCATAATTCCCTGTCCTGAGCTCATCTCGCTTTCCTATGATGATTCTTGCATTGTGATATACACAGCTCAGCACGTTCATCGCACCATGCTCAACCATTTGATTGCTGACTCTATCTGAGGTCTGAACACATCTGACTGGTGTTAAGAAAACAAACTCTCCCTCATGGTCCCAAAAACAAAGGAGCTAATTGTGGATGACAGGAGGAATGGAGACAGGCTAACCTCTATTGACATCAATGGACCTGGGGTTGAGAGGGTGAATAGCTTTAAGTGCCTCGGTATAAACATCACTGAGGATCTCACATGGTCTGTACATAGCGGCTGTGTTGTGAAAAAAGCACAACAGCACCTCTTTCACCTCACACGGTTGAAGAAGTTTGGGATGGGGCCCCAAATCCTAAGAACTTTCCACAGGGACACAATTGAGAGTATCCTGACTGGCTGCATCACTGCCTGGTATGGGAACTGTACTTCCCTTAATCGCAGGAACCTGCAGAGAGTGGTGCGGACAGCCCAGCACATCTGTAGATGTGAACTTCCCACTATTCAGGACATTTACAGAGACAGGTGTGTAAAAAGGGCCCAAAGGATATTGGGGACCCAAATCACCACAACCACAAACTGTTCCTGCTGCTCCCATCCAGGAAACGGTACCACAGCAAAAGGACCAACAGGCTCCGGGACATCATCTTCCACCAGGCCGTCAGACTGATTAATTCATGCTGATACAATTGCATTTCTATGTTATATTGACTGTTCTATGTACAAACTATTTATTATAAATTACTATAAATTACACATTGCACATTTAGATGGAGATGTAACGTAAAGATTTCTACTCCTCATGTATATGAAGGATGTATGTAATAAAGTCAATTCACCCTCCCCACTATCTGTTCTGTCATTCTGGCTCCCATTCCCCCTACAACTTATTTTAACCACATCACCCTCTCCCCACACTAGCACTAGCAAGCCTCACCACTGGGATATTAGTCCCCTCTTGTTCTGTTCCCCTCACTAACGAATCCCCTCTCACCCCTTTGACTTTCCTCTGTCAGTAATCCCCCCAACAGTTTCTAAAGTGGTTCCACCTGTTGTGTGGGATGGACACAAGCGTACTCTGCGATGGCTATTTAAACCCATTCCCCTTCCCGACTCTCACCCAGTTTCCTGTGTCCTGCACCTTGGGTGTAACTCACCTCTCTTCATGTCATATCTATCACCCCCTCCATCTCCTGGCTGATCCGGAATTCATCCATTTCAAGTTCCAACTCCTTAAAGTACAGGGTTACAAGCTGCAGCTGGATGTACATCTTGTGGGTGAGGGCATCAGGGACACTGGAGGTGCACAGTGAATTTTACCTGGAGAGATATTTATTTGAACAGCCAGCAAAGCACTGTTGATAACAACTTTGATCTCCTCTAGGTTCGATCGAGTTCATCTGCACTCTCACACAACCTATGTATCAGGCCTGTAACAGGTTATGAAGTATTTTCTCACCACAGCTTTTGCACATTGTCCATATATGTTTTGTTTGCTAAATTACGCTTTAAAAAGTCAGATTTCCAAATATCACTCCACTTCTTCCCACTTGTAAATTCTCCAGCAACTTTTGCATCCCCACAATACACACGGGTAACACCAGTTTCTGTATTGGACGTAAATATTTCCCCTGAACCCTCCTGAGGAATTGAGGATGTATTTTATAAAATCATTTTGAACCTACGTAGCCTCTGGATAAAAGAATAATTGAGACTGAATAGGAATTTTTTAACTGAAGTAAACTCTGTCTTCAGCGGTGAGCTAAGACAGGCTCATTACTGGTTCTCTGCGGCTTGCAGAGAGAGACACTGCGAGCTGATAACATTATACCTTGTACCCTCGTTTGAGTGAAGGGAGGAGGACTCGCCGATAAGGACAGGAATGACAGGACTGTAATTAAATCAGGGCCTTGCAGAGGGAATACCTGATAAGGACTGGAGAGCACATCCATCTGTAATTTAAAACTTCATTTTTTGAACTCTCTTATCTAAGTAATTATGTTTTGCACCAACACACTTGGTGGGCGTACCAGTTCAAATAACATCTTGCAATAGTAATGTATGGGGCTTACTATGTGTAAATATATGGCTGTAACCTGACTAAGTCAGTCTACTTGTCAGATGGCGGCAGTGTTTACGTGCCTTCCCTTTGACAACTGGGTCTCAATCTCCCACAGGAGAATGCACAATAAACTGTGGTGATGATAAGAAGCTAGTCTCCCGAGTTTTATTCAGATTCAACTTTAACATTTGGCATCACTAACAGGATCCCAGTACAGGGAGAGACAAGCAGACAGATTGAGTTTATTCAGATTCAACTTTAACATTTGGCGTTATGAACAGGATCCCACTACGGGCAGTATCAAGCAGACAGGCTGAGTTTTATTCAGATTCAATGTTAACATTTGGCGTTATGAACAGGATCCCAGTACAGGGAGAGACAAGCAGACAGACTGAGTTTTATTGAGATTCAAAGTTAACATTTGGCGTTATGAACAGGATCCCAGTACAGGGAGAGACAAGCAGAGAGACTGAGTTTTATTCAGATTCAAAGTTAACATTTGGCGTTATGAACAGGATCCCAGTACAGGGAGAGACAAGCGGACAGACTGAGTTTTATTCAGATTCAATGTTAACATTTGGCGTTATGAACAGGATCCCAGTACAGGGAGAGACAAGCGGACAGACTGAGTTTTATTCAGATTCAATGTTAACATTTGGCGTTATGAACAGGATCCCAGTACAGGGAGAGACAAGCGGACAGACTGAGTTTTATTCAGATTCAATGTTAACATTTGGCGTTATGAACAGGATCCCAGTACAGGGAGAGACAAGCGGACAGACTGAGTTTTATTCAGATTCAATGTTAACATTTGGCGTTATGAACAGGATCCCAGTACAGGGAGAGACAAGCAGACAGACTGAGTTTTATTCAGATTCAATGTTAACATTTGGCGTTATGAAAAGGATCCCAGTACAGGGAGAGACAAGCAGACAGACTGAGTTTTATTCAGATTCAATGTTAACATTTGGCGTTATGAACAGGATCCCAGTACAGGGAGAGACAAGCAGACAGACTGAGTTTTATTCAGATTCAATGTTAACATTTGGCGTCACGAACAGGATCCCAGTACAGGGAGAGACAAGCAGACAGACTGAGTTTTATTCAGATTCAATGTTAACATTTGGCGTTATGAACAGGATCCCAGTACAGGGAGAGACAAGCAGACAGACTGAGTTTTATTCAGATTCAATGTTAACATTTGGCGTTATGAACAGGATCCCAGTACAGGGAGTATCAAGCAGACAGACTGAGTTTTATTCAGATTTAATGTTAACATTTGGCGTTATGAACAGGATCCCAGTACAGGGAGTATCAAGCAGACAGACTGAGTTTTATTCAGATTTAATGTTAACATTTGGCGTTATGAACAGGATCCCAGTACAGGGAGTATCAAGCAGACAGACTGAGTTTTATTCAGATTTAATGTTAACATTTGGCGTTATGAACAGGATCCCAGTACAGGGAGAGACAAGCAGACAGACTGAGTTTTAATCAGATTTAATGTTAACATTTGGCGTTATGAACAGGATCCCAGTACAGGGAGAGACAAGCAGACAGACAGAGTTTTATTCAGATTTAATGTTAACATTTGGCGTTATGAACAGGATCCCAGTACAGGGTGAGACAAGCAGACAGACTGAGTTTTATTCAGATTTAATGTTAACATTTGGCGTTATGAACAGGATCCCAGTACAGGGAGAGACAAGCAGACAGACAGAGTTTTATTCAGATTCAATGTTAACATTTGGCGTTATGAACAGGATCCCAGTACGGGGAGAGACAAGCAGACAGACTGAGTTTTATTCAGATTCAATGTTAACATTTGGCGTTATGAACAGGATCCCAGTACGGGGAGAGACAAGCAGACAGACTGAGTTTTATTCAGATTCAATGTTAACATTTGGCGTTATGAACAGGATCCCAGTACAGGGAGAGACAAGCAGACAGACTGAGTTTAATTCAGATTCAATGTTAACATTTGGCATTATGAACAGGATCCCAGTACAGGGAGAGACTAGCAGACAGGCTGAGTTTTATTCAGATTCAATGTTAACATTTGGCGTTATGAACAGGATCCCAGTACAGGGTGAGACAAGCAGACAGACTGAGTTTTATTCAGATTTAATGTTAACATTTGGCGTTATGAACAGGATCCCAGTACAGGGAGAGACAAGCAGACAGACTGAGTTTTATTCAGATTTAATGTTAACATTTGGCGTTATGAACAGGATCCCAGTACAGGGAGAGACAAGCAGAGAGACTGAGTTTTATTCAGATTCAATGTTAACATTTGGCGTTATGAACAGGATCCCAGTACAGGGAGAGACAAGCAGAGAGACTGAGTTTTATTCAGATTCAATGTTAACATTTGGCGTTATGAACAGGATCCCAGTACAGGGAGAGACAAGCAGACAGACTGAGTTTTATTCAGATTCAATGTTAACATTTGGCGTTATGAACCGGATCCCAGTACAGGGAGAGACAAGCAGACAGACTGAGTTTTATTCAGATTCAATGTTAACATTTGGCGTTATGAACAGGATCCCAGTACAGGGAGAGACAAGCAGACAGACTGAGTTTTATTCAGATTCAATGTTAACATTTGGCGATATGAACAGGATCCCAGTACAGGGAGAGACAAGCGGACAGACTGAGTTTTATTCAGATTCAATGTTAACATTTGGCGTTATGAACAGGATCCCAGTACAGGGAGAGACAAGCGGACAGATTGAGTTTTATTCAGATTCAATGTTAACATTTGGCGTTATGAACAGGATCCCAGTACAGGGAGAGACAAGCAGACAGATTGAGTTTTATTCAGATTCAATGTTAACATTTGGCATTATGAACAGGATCCCAGTACAGGGAGAGACAAGCAGACAGACTGAGTTTTATTCAGATTCAATGGTAACATTTGGCGTTATGAACAGGATCCCAGTACAGGGAGAGACAAGCAGACAGACTGAGTTTTATTCAGATTCAATGTTAACATTTGGCGTTATGAACAGGATCCCAGTACAGGGAGAGACAAGCAGACAGACTGAGTTTTATTCAGATTCAATGTTAACATTTGGCGTTATGAACAGGATCCCAGTACAGGGAGAGACAAGCAGACAGACTGAGTTTTATTCAGATTCAATGTTAACATTTGGCGTTATGAACAGGATCCCAGTACAGGGAGAGACAAGCAGACAGACTGAGTTTTATTCAGATTTAATGTTAACATTTGGCATCACGAACAGGATCCCAGTACAGGGAGAGACAAGCAGACAGACTGAGTTTTATTCAGATTTAATGTTAACATTTGGCGTTATGAACAGGATCCCAGTACAGGGAGAGACAAACAGACAGACTGAGTTTTATTCAGATTTAATGTTAACATTTGGCATCACGAACAGGATCCCAGTACAGGGAGAGACAAGCAGACAGACTGAGTTTTATTCAGATTTAATGTTAACATTTGGCGTTATGAACAGGATCCCAGTACAGGGAGAGACAAGCAGACAGACTGAGTTTTATTCAGATTCAATGTTAACATTTGGCGTTATGAACAGGATCCCAGTACAGGGAGTATCAAGCAGACAGACTGAGTTTTATTCAGATTTAATGTTAACATTTGGCGTTATGAACAGGATCCCAGTACAGGGAGTATCAAGCAGACAGACTGAGTTTTATTCAGATTTAATGTTAACATTTGGCGTTATGAACAGGATCCCAGTACAGGGAGTATCAAGCAGACAGACTGAGTTTTATTCAGATTTAATGTTAACATTTGGCGTTATGAACAGGATCCCAGTACAGGGAGAGACAAGCAGACAGACAGAGTTTTATTCAGATTTAATGTTAACATTTGGCGTTATGAACAGGATCCCAGTACAGGGTGAGACAAGCAGACAGACTGAGTTTTATTCAGATTTAATGTTAACATTTGGCGTTATGAACAGGATCCCAGTACAGGGAGAGACAAGCAGACAGACAGAGTTTTATTCAGATTCAATGTTAACATTTGGCGTTATGAACAGGATCCCAGTACGGGGAGAGACAAGCAGACAGACTGAGTTTCATTCAGATTCAATGTTAACATTTGGCGTTATGAACAGGATCCCAGTACAGGGAGAGACAAGCAGACAGACTGAGTTTAATTCAGATTCAATGTTAACATTTGGCATTATGAACAGGATCCCAGTACAGGGAGAGACTAGCAGACAGGCTGAGTTTTATTCAGATTCAATGTTAACATTTGGCGTTATGAACAGGATCCCAGTACAGGGAGAGACAAGCAGACAGACTGAGTTTTATTCAGATTCAATGTTAACATTTGGCGTTATGAACAGGATCCCAGTACAGGGTGAGACAAGCAGACAGACTGAGTTTTATTCAGATTCAATGTTAACATTTGGCGTTATGAACAGGATCCCAGTACAGGGAGAGACAAGCAGACAGACTGAGTTTTATTCAGATTCAATGTTAACATTTGGCGTTATGAACAGGATCCCAGTACAGGGAGAGACAAGCAGACAGACTGAGTTTTATTCAGATTCAATGTTAACATTTGGCGTTATGAACAGGATCCCAGTACAGGGAGAGACAAGCAGACAGACTGAGTTTTATTCAGATTCAATGTTAACATTTGGCGTTATGAACAGGATCCCAGTACAGGGAGAGACAAGCAGACAGACTGAGTTTTATTCAGATTCAATGTTAACATTTGGCGTTATGAACAGGATCCCAGTACAGGGAGAGACAAGCAGACAGACTGAGTTTTATTCAGATTCAATGTTAACGTTTGGCGTTATGAACAGGATCCCAGTACAGGGAGAGACAAGCGGACAGACTGAGTTTTATTCAGATTCAATGTTAACATTTGGCGTTATGAACATGATCCCAGTACAGGGAGAGACAAGCGGACAGACTGAGTTTTATTCAGATTCAATGTTAACATTTGGCGTTATGAACAGGATCGCAGTACAGGGAGAGACAAGCAGACAGATTGAGTTTTATTCAGATTCAATGTTAACATTTGGCATTATGAACAGGATCCCAGTACAGGGAGAGACAAGCAGACAGACTGAGTTTTATTCAGATTCAATGTTAACATTTGGCGTTATGAACAGGATCCCAGTACAGGGAGAGACAAGCAGACAGACTGAGTTTTATTCAGATTCAATGTTAACATTTGGCGTTATGAACAGGATCCCAGTACAGGGAGAGACAAGCAGACAGACTGAGTTTTATTCAGATTCAATGTTAACATTTGGCGTTATGAACAGGATCCCAGTACAGGGAGAGACAAGCAGACAGACTGAGTTTTATTCAGATTCAATGTTAACATTTGGCGTTATGAACAGGATCCCAGTACAGGGAGAGACAAGCAGACAGACTGAGTTTTATTCAGATTTAATGTTAACATTTGGCATCACGAACAGGATCCCAGTACAGGGAGAGACAAGCAGACAGACTGAGTTTTATTCAGATTTAATGTTAACATTTGGCGTTATGAACAGGATCCCAGTACAGGGAGAGACAAACAGACAGACTGAGTTTTATTCAGATTTAATGTTAACATTTGGCATCACGAACAGGATCCCAGTACAGGGAGAGATAAGCAGACAGACTGAGTTTTATTCAGATTCGATGTTAACATTTGGCGTTACGAACAGGATCCCAGTACAGGGAGAGACAAGCAGACAGGCTGAGTTTTATTCAGATTCAATGTTAACATTTGGCGTTATGAACAGGATCCCAGTACAGGGAGAGACAAGCAGACAGACTGAGTTTTATTCAGATTTAATGTTAACATTTGGCATTATGAGCAGGATCCCAGTACAGGGAGAGACAAGCAGACAGACTGAGTTTATTCAGATTTAATGTTAACATTTGGCGTTATGAACAGGATCCCAGTACGGGGAGAGACAAGCAGACAGACTGAGTTTTATTCAGATTTAATGTTAACATTTGGCGTTATGAGCAGGATCCCAGTACGGGGAGAGACAAGCAGACAGACTGAGTTTTATTCAGATTCAATGTTAACATTTGGCGTTATGAACAGGATCCCAGTACGGGGAGAGACAAACAGACAGACTGAGTTTTATTCAGATTTAATGTTAACATTTGGCATCACGAACAGGATCCCAGTACAGGGAGAGACAAGCAGACAGACTGAGTTTTATTCAGATTCAATGTTAACATTTGGCGTTATGAACAGGATCCCAGTACAGGGTGAGACAAGCAGACAGACTGAGTTTTATTCAGATTTAATGTTAACATTTGGCGTTATGAACAGGATCCCAGTACAGGGAGAGACAAGCAGACAGACTGAGTTTTATTCAGATTCAATGTTAACATTTGGCGTTATGAACAGGATCCCAGTACAGGGAGAGACAAGCAGACAGACTGAGTTTTATTCAGATTCAATGTTAACATTTGGCGTTATGAACAGGATCCCAGTACAGGGAGAGACAAGCAGACAGACTGAGTTTTATTCAGATTCAATGTTAACATTTGGCGTTATGAACAGGATCCCAGTACAGGGAGAGACAAGCAGACAGACTGAGTTTTATTCAGATTCAATGTTAACATTTGGCGTTATGAACAGGATCCCAGTACAGGGAGAGACAAGCAGACAGACTGAGTTTTATTCAGATTCAATGTTAACATTTGGCGTTATGAACAGGATCCCAGTACAGGGAGAGACAAGCAGACAGACTGAGTTTTATTCAGATTCAATGTTAACATTTGGCGTTATGAACAGGATCCCAGTACAGGGAGAGACAAGCAGACAGACTGAGTTTTATTCAGATTCAATGTTAACGTTTGGCGTTATGAACAGGATCCCAGTACAGGGAGAGACAAGCGGACAGACTGAGTTTTATTCAGATTCAATGTTAACATTTGGCGTTATGAACATGATCCCAGTACAGGGAGAGACAAGCGGACAGACTGAGTTTTATTCAGATTCAATGTTAACATTTGGCGTTATGAACAGGATCGCAGTACAGGGAGAGACAAGCAGACAGATTGAGTTTTATTCAGATTCAATGTTAACATTTGGCATTATGAACAGGATCCCAGTACAGGGAGAGACAAGCAGACAGACTGAGTTTTATTCAGATTCAATGTTAACATTTGGCGTTATGAACAGGATCCCAGTACAGGGAGAGACAAGCAGACAGACTGAGTTTTATTCAGATTCAATGTTAACATTTGGCGTTATGAACAGGATCCCAGTACAGGGAGAGACAAGCAGACAGACTGAGTTTTATTCAGATTCAATGTTAACATTTGGCGTTATGAACAGGATCCCAGTACAGGGAGAGACAAGCAGACAGACTGAGTTTTATTCAGATTCAATGTTAACATTTGGCGTTATGAACAGGATCCCAGTACAGGGAGAGACAAGCAGACAGACTGAGTTTTATTCAGATTTAATGTTAACATTTGGCATCACGAACAGGATCCCAGTACAGGGAGAGACAAGCAGACAGACTGAGTTTTATTCAGATTTAATGTTAACATTTGGCGTTATGAACAGGATCCCAGTACAGGGAGAGACAAACAGACAGACTGAGTTTTATTCAGATTTAATGTTAACATTTGGCATCACGAACAGGATCCCAGTACAGGGAGAGATAAGCAGACAGACTGAGTTTTATTCAGATTCGATGTTAACATTTGGCGTTACGAACAGGATCCCAGTACAGGGAGAGACAAGCAGACAGGCTGAGTTTTATTCAGATTCAATGTTAACATTTGGCGTTATGAACAGGATCCCAGTACAGGGAGAGACAAGCAGACAGACTGAGTTTTATTCAGATTTAATGTTAACATTTGGCATTATGAGCAGGATCCCAGTACAGGGAGAGACAAGCAGACAGACTGAGTTTATTCAGATTTAATGTTAACATTTGGCGTTATGAACAGGATCCCAGTACGGGGAGAGACAAGCAGACAGACTGAGTTTTATTCAGATTTAATGTTAACATTTGGCGTTATGAGCAGGATCCCAGTACGGGGAGAGACAAGCAGACAGACTGAGTTTTATTCAGATTCAATGTTAACATTTGGCGTTATGAACAGGATCCCAGTACGGGGAGAGACAAACAGACAGACTGAGTTTTATTCAGATTTAATGTTAACATTTGGCATCACGAACAGGATCCCAGTACAGGGAGAGACAAGCAGACAGACTGAGTTTTATTCAGATTCAATGTTAACATTTGGCGTTATGAACAGGATCCCAGTACAGGGTGAGACAAGCAGACAGACTGAGTTTTATTCAGATTTAATGTTAACATTTGGCGTTATGAACAGGATCCCAGTACAGGGAGAGACAAGCAGACAGACTGAGTTTTATTCAGATTCAATGTTAACATTTGGCGTTATGAACAGGATCCCAGTACAGGGAGAGACAAGCAGACAGACTGAGTTTTATTCAGATTCAATGTTAACATTTGGCGTTATGAACAGGATCCCAGTACAGGGAGAGACAAGCAGACAGACTGAGTTTTATTCAGATTCAATGTTAACATTTGGCGTTATGAACAGGATCCCAGTACAGGGAGAGACAAGCAGACAGACTGAGTTTTATTCAGATTCAATGTTAACATTTGGCGTTATGAACAGGATCCCAGTACAGGGAGAGACAAGCAGACAGACTGAGTTTTATTCAGATTCAATGTTAACATTTGGCGTTATGAACAGGATCCCAGTACAGGGAGAGACAAGCAGACAGACTGAGTTTTATTCAGATTCAATGTTAACATTTGGCGTTATGAACATGATCCCAGTACAGGGAGAGACAAGCGGACAGACTGAGTTTTATTCAGATTCAATGTTAACATTTGGCGTTATGAACAGGATCGCAGTACAGGGAGAGACAAGCAGACAGATTGAGTTTTATTCAGATTCAATGTTAACATTTGGCATTATGAACAGGATCCCAGTACAGGGAGAGACAAGCAGACAGACTGAGTTTTATTCAGATTCAATGTTAACATTTGGCGTTATGAACAGGATCCCAGTACAGGGAGAGACAAGCAGACAGACTGAGTTTTATTCAGATTCAATGTTAACATTTGGCGTTATGAACAGGATCCCAGTACAGGGAGAGACAAGCAGACAGACTGAGTTTTATTCAGATTCAATGTTAACATTTGGCGTTATGAACAGGATCCCAGTACAGGGAGAGACAAGCAGACAGACTGAGTTTTATTCAGATTCAATGTTAACATTTGGCGTTATGAACAGGATCCCAGTACAGGGAGAGACAAGCAGACAGACTGAGTTTTATTCAGATTTAATGTTAACATTTGGCATCACGAACAGGATCCCAGTACAGGGAGAGACAAGCAGACAGACTGAGTTTTATTCAGATTTAATGTTAACATTTGGCGTTATGAACAGGATCCCAGTACAGGGAGAGACAAACAGACAGACTGAGTTTTATTCAGATTTAATGTTAACATTTGGCATCACGAACAGGATCCCAGTACAGGGAGAGATAAGCAGACAGACTGAGTTTTATTCAGATTCGATGTTAACATTTGGCGTTACGAACAGGATCCCAGTACAGGGAGAGACAAGCAGACAGGCTGAGTTTTATTCAGATTCAATGTTAACATTTGGTGTTATGAACAGGATCCCAGTACAGGGAGAGACAAGCAGACAGACTGAGTTTTATTCAGATTTAATGTTAACATTTGGCATTATGAGCAGGATCCCAGTACAGGGAGAGACAAGCAGACAGACTGAGTTTATTCAGATTTAATGTTAACATTTGGCGTTATGAACAGGATCCCAGTACGGGGAGAGACAAGCAGACAGACTGAGTTTTATTCAGATTTAATGTTAACATTTGGCGTTATGAGCAGGATCCCAGTACGGGGAGAGACAAGCAGACAGACTGAGTTTTATTCAGATTCAATGTTAACATTTGGCGTTATGAACAGGATCCCAGTACGGGGAGAGACAAACAGACAGACTGAGTTTTATTCAGATTTAATGTTAACATTTGGCATCACGAACAGGATCCCAGTACAGGGAGAGACAAGCAGACAGACTGAGTTTTATTCAGATTTAATGTTAACATTTGGCGTTATGAACAGGATCCCAGTACAGGGAGAGACAAACAGACAGACTGAGTTTTATTCAGATTTAATGTTAACATTTGGCATCACGAACAGGATCCCAGTACAGGGAGAGACAAGCAGACAGACTGAGTTTTAATCAGATTTAATGTTAACATTTGGCATCACGAACAGGATCCCAGTACAGGGAGAGACAAGCAGACAGACTGAGTTTTATTCAGATTCGATGTTAACATTTGGCATCACGAACAGGATCCCAGTACAGGGAGAGATAAGCAGACAGACTGAGTTTTATTCAGATTCGATGTTAACATTTGGCGTTACGAACAGGATCCCAGTACAGGGAGAGACAAGCAGACAGGCTGAGTTTTATTCAGATTCAATGTTAACATTTGGCGTTATGAACAGGATCCCAGTACAGGGAGAGACAAGCAGACAGACTGAGTTTTATTCAGATTGAATGTTAACATTTGGCGTTATGAGCAGGATCCCAGTACAGGGAGAGACAAGCAGACAGACTGAGTTTATTCAGATTTAATGTTAACATTTGGCGTTATGAACAGGATCCCAGTACGGGGAGAGACAAGCAGACAGACTGAGTTTTATTCAGATTTAATGTTAACATTTGGCGTTATGAGCAGGATCCCAGTACGGGGAGAGACAAGCAGACAGACTGAGTTTTATTCAGATTCAATGTTAACATTTGGCGTTATGAACAGGATCCCAGTACGGGGAGAGACAAACAGACAGACTGAGTTTTATTCAGATTCAATGTTAACATTTGGCGTTATGAACAGGATCCCAGTACAGGGAGAGACAAGCAGACAGACTGAGTTTTATTCAGATTCAATGTTAACATTTGGCGTTATGAACAGGATCCCAGTACAGGGATATCAAGCAGACAGACTGAGTTTTATTTAGATTCAATGTTAACATTTGGCGTTATGAACAGGATCCCAGTACAGGGATATCAAGCAGACAGACTGAGTTTTATTCAGATTCAATGTTAACATTTGGCGTTATGAACAGGATCCCAGTACAGGGAGAGACAAGCGGACAGGCTGAGTTTTATTCAGATTCAATGTTAACATTTGGCGTTATGAACAGGATCCCAGTACAGGGAGAGACAAGCAGACAGACTGAGTTTTATTCAGGTTCAATGTTAACATTTGACGTTATGAACAGGATCCCAGTACAGGGAGAGACAAGCAGACAGACTGAGTTTTATTGAGATTCAAAGTTAACATTTGGCGTTATGAACAGGATCCCAGTACAGGGAGAGACAAGCAGACAGACTGAGTTTTATTGAGATTCAAAGTTAACATTTGGTGTTATGAACAGGATCCCAGTACAGGGAGAGACAAGCAGACAGACTGAGTTTTATTCAGATTCAATGTTAACATTTGGCGTTATGAACAGGATCCCAGTACAGGGAGAGACAAGCAGACAGACTGAGTTTTATTCAGATTTAATGTTAACATTTGGCGTTATGAACAGGATCCCAGTACAGGGAGAGACAAGCAGACAGACTGAGTTTTATTCAGATTCAATGTTAACATTTGGCGTTATGAACAGGATCCCAGTACAGGGAGAGACAAGCAGACAGACTGAGTTTTATTCAGATTTAATGTTAACATTTGGCATCACGAACAGGATCCCAGTACAGGGAGAGACAAGCAGACAGACTGAGTTTTATTCAGATTTAATGTTAACATTTGGCATCACGAACAGGATCCCAGTACAGGGAGAGACAAGCAGACAGACTGAGTTTTATTCAGATTTAATGTTAACATTTGGCGTTATGAACAGGATCCCAGTACAGGGAGAGACAAGCAGACAGACTGAGTTTTATTCAGATTCAATGTTAACATTTGGCGTTATGAACAGGATCCCAGTACAGGGAGTATCAAGCAGACAGACTGAGTTTTATTCAGATTTAATGTTAACATTTGGCGTTATGAACAGGATCCCAGTACAGGGAGTATCAAGCAGACAGACTGAGTTTTATTCAGATTTAATGTTAACATTTGGCGTTATGAACAGGATCCCAGTACAGGGAGTATCAAGCAGACAGACTGAGTTTTATTCAGATTTAATGTTAACATTTGGCGTTATGAACAGGATCCCAGTACAGGGAGAGACAAGCAGACAGACAGAGTTTTATTCAGATTTAATGTTAACATTTGGCGTTATGAACAGGATCCCAGTACAGGGTGAGACAAGCAGACAGACTGAGTTTTATTCAGATTTAATGTTAACATTTGGCGTTATGAACAGGATCCCAGTACAGGGAGAGACAAGCAGACAGACAGAGTTTTATTCAGATTCAATGTTAACATTTGGCGTTATGAACAGGATCCCAGTACAGGGAGAGACAAGCAGACAGACTGAGTTTTATTCAGATTCAATGTTAACATTTGGCGTTATGAACAGGATCCCAGTACGGGGAGAGACAAGCAGACAGACTGAGTTTCATTCAGATTCAATGTTAACATTTGGCGTTATGAACAGGATCCCAGTACAGGGAGAGACAAGCAGACAGACTGAGTTTAATTCAGATTCAATGTTAACATTTGGCATTATGAACAGGATCCCAGTACAGGGAGAGACTAGCAGACAGGCTGAGTTTTATTCAGATTCAATGTTAACATTTGGCGTTATGAACAGGATCCCAGTACAGGGAGAGACAAGCAGACAGACTGAGTTTTATTCAGATTCAATGTTAACATTTGGCGTTATGAACAGGATCCCAGTACAGGGAGAGACAAGCAGACAGACTGAGTTTTATTCAGATTCAATGTTAACATTTGGCGTTATGAACAGGATCCCAGTACAGGGAGAGACAAGCAGACAGACTGAGTTTTATTCAGATTCAATGTTAACATTTGGCGTTATGAACATGATCCCAGTACAGGGAGAGACAAGCGGACAGACTGAGTTTTATTCAGATTCAATGTTAACATTTGGCGTTATGAACAGGATCGCAGTACAGGGAGAGACAAGCAGACAGATTGAGTTTTATTCAGATTCAATGTTAACATTTGGCATTATGAACAGGATCCCAGTACAGGGAGAGACAAGCAGACAGACTGAGTTTTATTCAGATTCAATGTTAACATTTGGCGTTATGAACAGGATCCCAGTACAGGGAGAGACAAGCAGACAGACTGAGTTTTATTCAGATTCAATGTTAACATTTGGCGTTATGAACAGGATGCCAGTACAGGGAGAGACAAGCAGACAGACTGAGTTTTATTCAGATTCAATGTTAACATTTGGCGTTATGAACAGGATCCCAGTACAGGGAGAGACAAGCAGACAGACTGAGTTTTATTCAGATTCAATGTTAACATTTGGCGTTATGAACAGGATCCCAGTACAGGGAGAGACAAGCAGACAGACTGAGTTTTATTCAGATTTAATGTTAACATTTGGCATCACGAACAGGATCCCAGTACAGGGAGAGACAAGCAGACAGACTGAGTTTTATTCAGATTTAATGTTAACATTTGGCGTTATGAACAGGATCCCAGTACAGGGAGAGACAAACAGACAGACTGAGTTTTATTCAGATTTAATGTTAACATTTGGCATCACGAACAGGATCCCAGTACAGGGAGAGATAAGCAGACAGACTGAGTTTTATTCAGATTCGATGTTAACATTTGGCGTTACGAACAGGATCCCAGTACAGGGAGAGACAAGCAGACAGGCTGAGTTTTATTCAGATTCAATGTTAACATTTGGCGTTATGAACAGGATCCCAGTACAGGGAGAGACAAGCAGACAGACTGAGTTTTATTCAGATTTAATGTTAACATTTGGCATTATGAGCAGGATCCCAGTACAGGGAGAGACAAGCAGACAGACTGAGTTTATTCAGATTTAATGTTAACATTTGGCGTTATGAACAGGATCCCAGTACGGGGAGAGACAAGCAGACAGACTGAGTTTTATTCAGATTTAATGTTAACATTTGGCGTTATGAGCAGGATCCCAGTACGGGGAGAGACAAGCAGACAGACTGAGTTTTATTCAGATTCAATGTTAACATTTGGCGTTATGAACAGGATCCCAGTACGGGGAGAGACAAACAGACAGACTGAGTTTTATTCAGATTCAATGTTAACATTTGGCGTTATGAACAGGATCCCAGTACAGGGAGAGACAAGCAGACAGACTGAGTTTTATTCAGATTCAATGTTAACATTTGGCGTTATGAACAGGATCCCAGTACAGGGATATCAAGCAGACAGACTGAGTTTTATTTAGATTCAATGTTAACATTTGGCGTTATGAACAGGATCCCAGTACAGGGATATCAAGCAGACAGACTGAGTTTTATTCAGATTCAATGTTAACATTTGGCGTTATGATCAGGATCCCAGTACAGGGAGAGACAAGCGGACAGGCTGAGTTTTATTCAGATTCAATGTTAACATTTGGCGTTATGAACAGGATCCCAGTACAGGGAGAGACAAGCAGACAGACTGAGTTTTATTCAGGTTCAATGTTAACATTTGACGTTATGAACAGGATCCCAGTACAGGGAGAGACAAGCAGACAGACTGAGTTTTATTGAGATTCAAAGTTAACATTTGGCGTTATGAACAGGATCCCAGTACAGGGAGAGACAAGCAGACAGACTGAGTTTTATTGAGATTCAAAGTTAACATTTGGTGTTATGAACAGGATCCCAGTACAGGGAGAGACAAGCAGACAGACTGAGTTTTATTCAGATTCAATGTTAACATTTGGCGTTATGAACAGGATCCCAGTACAGGGAGAGACAAGCAGACAGACTGAGTTTTATTCAGATTTAATGTTAACATTTGGCGTTATGAACAGGATCCCAGTACAGGGAGAGACAAGCAGACAGACTGAGTTTTATTCAGATTCAATGTTAACATTTGGCGTTATGAACAGGATCCCAGTACAGGGAGAGACAAGCAGACAGACTGAGTTTTATTCAGATTTAATGTTAACATTTGGCATCACGAACAGGATCCCAGTACAGGGAGAGACAAGCAGACAGACTGAGTTTTATTCAGATTCAATGTTAACATTTGGCGTTATGAACAGGATCCCAGTACGGGGAGAGACAAGCAGACAGACTGAGTTTTATTCAGATTCAATGTTAACATTTGGCGTTATGAGCAGGATCCCAGTACGGGGAGAGACAAGCAGACAGACTGAGTTTTATTCAGATTTAATGTTAACATTTGGCGTTATGAGCAGGATCCCAGTACGGGGAGAGACAAGCAGACAGACTGAGTTTATTCAGATTTAATGTTAACATTTGGCGTTATGAACAGGATCCCAGTACGGGGAGAGACAAGCAGACAGACTGAGTTTTATTCAGAATTAATGTTAACATTTGGCGTTATGAGCAGGATCCCAGTACGGGGAGAGACAAGCAGACAGACTGAGTTTTATTCAGATTCAATGTTAACATTTGGCGTTATGAACAGGATCCCAGTACGGGGAGAGACAAACAGACAGACTGAGTTTTATTCAGATTCAATGTTAACATTTGGCGTTATGAACAGGATCCCAGTACAGGGAGAGACAAGCAGACAGACTGAGTTTTATTCAGATACAATGTTAACATTTGGCGTTATGAACAGGATCCCAGTACAGGGAGAGACAAGCAGACAGACTGAGTTTTATTCAGATTCAATGTTAACATTTGGCGTTATGAACAGGATCCCAGTACAGGGAGAGACAAGCAGACAGACTGAGTTTTATTCAGATTCAATGTTAACATTTGGCGTTATGAACAGGATCCCAGTACAGGGAGAGACAAGCAGACAGACTGAGTTTTATTCAGATTCAATGTTAACATTTGGCGTTATGAACAGGATCCCAGTACAGGGAGAGACAAGCAGACAGACTGAGTTTTATTCAGATTCAATGTTAACATTTGGCGTTATGAACAGGATCCCAGTACAGGGAGAGACAAGCGGACAGACTGAGTTTTATTCAGATTCAATGTTAACATTTGGCGTTATGAACAGGATCCCAGTACAGGGAGAGACAAGCGGACAGACTGAGTTTTATTCAGATTCAATGTTAACATTTGGCGTTATGAACAGGATCGCAGTACAGGGAGAGACAAGCAGACAGATTGAGTTTTATTCAGATTCAATGTTAACATTTGGCGTTATGAACAGGATCCCAGTACAGGGAGAGACAAGCAGACAGACTGAGTTTTATTCAGATTCAATGTTAACATTTGGCGTTATGAACAGGATCCCAGTACAGGGAGAGACAAGCAGACAGACTGAGTTTTATTCTGATTCAATGTTAACATTTGGCGTTATGAACAGGATCCCAGTACAGGGAGAGACAGGCAGACAGACTGAGTTTTATTCTGATTCAATGTTAACATTTGGCGTTATGAACAGGATCCCAGTACAGGGAGAGACAAGCGGACAGACTGAGTTTTATTCAGATTCAATGTTAACATTTGGCGTTATGAACAGGATCGCAGTACAGGGAGAGACAAGCAGACAGATTGAGTTTTATTCAGATTCAATGTTAACATTTGGCGTTATGAACAGGATCCCAGTACAGGGAGAGACAAGCGGACAGACTGAGTTTTATTCAGATTCAATGTTAACATTTGGCGTTATGAACAGGATCCCAGTACAGGGAGAGACAAGCGGACAGACTGAGTTTTATTCAGATTCAATGTTAACATTTGGCGTTATGAACAGGATCCCAGTACAGGGAGAGACAAGCGGACAGACTGAGTTTTATTCAGATTCAATGTTAACATTTGGCGTTATGAACAGGATCCCAGTACAGGGAGAGACAAGCGGACAGACTGAGTTTTATTCAGATTTAATGTTAACATTTGGCGTTATGAACAGGATCCCAGTACAGGGAGAGACAAGCAGACAGGCTGAGTTTTATTCAGATTTAATGTTAACATTTGGCGTTATGAACAGGATCCCAGTACAGGGAGAGACAAGCGGACAGACTGAGTTTTATTCAGATTCAATGTTAACACTTGGCGTTATGAACAGGATCCCAGTACAGGGAGAGACAAGCGGACAGACTGAGTTTTATTCAGATTTAATGTTAACATTTGGCGTTATGAACAGGATCCCAGTACAGGGAGAGACAAGCAGACAGACTGAGTTTTATTCAGATTCAATGTTAACATTTGGCGTTATGAACAGGATCCCAGTACAGGGAGAGACAAGCGGACAGACTGAGTTTTATTCAGATTCAATGTTAACATTTGGCGTTATGAACAGGATCCCAGTACAGGGAGAGACAAGCAGACAGACTGAGTTTTATTCATATTCGATGTTAACATTTGGCGTTATGAACAGGATCCCAGTACAGGGAGAGACAAGCAGACAGACTGAGTTTTATTCAGATTCGATGTTAACATTTGGCGTTATGAGCAGGATCCCAGTACGGGGAGAGACAAGCAGACAGACTGAGTTTATTCAGATTTAATGTTAACATTTGGCGTTATGAACAGGATCCCAGTACGGGGAGAGACAAGCAGACAGACTGAGTTTTATTCAGAATTAATGTTAACATTTGGCGTTATGAGCAGGATCCCAGTACGGGGAGAGACAAGCAGACAGACTGAGTTTTATTCAGATTCAATGTTAACATTTGGCGTTATGAACAGGATCCCAGTACGGGGAGAGACAAACAGACAGACTGAGTTTTATTCAGATTCAATGTTAACATTTGGCGTTATGAACAGGATCCCAGTACAGGGAGAGACAAGCAGACAGACTGAGTTTTATTCAGATTCAATGTTAACATTTGGCGTTATGAACAGGATCCCAGTACAGGGAGAGACAAGCAGACAGACTGAGTTTTATTCAGATTCAATGTTAACATTTGGCGTTATGAACAGGATCCCAGTACAGGGAGAGACAAGCAGACAGACTGAGTTTTATTCAGATTCAATGCTAACATTTGGCGTTATGAACAGGATCCCAGTACAGGGAGAGACAAGCAGACAGACTGAGTTTTATTCAGATTCAATGTTAACATTTGGCGTTATGAACAGGATCCCAGTACAGGGAGAGACAAGCAGACAGACTGAGTTTTATTCAGATTCAATGTTAACATTTGGCGTTATGAACAGGATCCCAGTACAGGGAGAGACAAGCGGACAGACTGAGTTTTATTCAGATTCAATGTTAACATTTGGCGTTATGAACAGGATCCCAGTACAGGGAGAGACAAGCGGACAGACTGAGTTTTATTCAGATTCAATGTTAACATTTGGCGTTATGAACAGGATCGCAGTACAGGGAGAGACAAGCAGACAGATTGAGTTTTATTCAGATTCAATGTTAACATTTGGCATTATGAACAGGATCCCAGTACAGGGAGAGACAAGCAGACAGACTGAGTTTTATTCAGATTTAATGTTAACATTTGGCGTTATGAACAGGATCCCAGTACAGGGAGAGACAAGCAGACAGACTGAGTTTTATTCAGATTCAATGTTAACATTTGGCGTTATGAACAGGATCCCAGTACAGGGAGAGACAAGCAGACAGACTGAGATTTATTCAGATTCAATGTTAACATTTGGCGTTATGAACAGGATCCCAGTACAGGGAGAGACAAGCAGACAGACTGAGTTTTATTCAGATTTAATGTTAACATTTGGCGTTATGAACAGGATCCCAGTACAGGGAGAGACAAGCAGACAGACTGAGTTTTATTCAGATTCAATGTTAACATTTGGCGTTATGAACAGGATCCCAGTACAGGGAGAGACAAGCAGACAGACAGAGTTTTATTCAGATTTAATGTTAACATTTGGCATCACGAACATGATCCCAGTACAGGGAGAGACAAGCAGACAGACTGAGTTTTATTCAGATTTAATGTTAACATTTGGCGTTATGAACAGGATCCCAGTACAGGGAGAGACAAACAGACAGACTGAGTTTTATTCAGATTTAATGTTAACATTTGGCATCACGAACAGGATCCCAGTACAGGGAGAGACAAGCAGACAGACTGAGTTTTAATCAGATTTAATGTTAACATTTGGCATCACGAACAGGATCCCAGTACAGGGAGAGACAAGCAGACAGACTGAGTTTTATTCAGATTCGATGTTAACATTTGGCGTTACGAACAGGATCCCAGTACAGGGAGAGACAAGCAGACAGACTGAGTTTTATTCAGATTCAATGTTAACATTTGGCGTTACGAACAGGATCCCAGTACAGGGAGAGACAAGCAGACAGGCTGAGTTTTATTCAGATTCAATGTTAACATTTGGCGTTATGAACAGGATCCCAGTACAGGGAGAGACAAGCAGACAGACTGAGTTTTATTCAGATTTAATGTTAACATTTGGCGTTATGAGCAGATCCCAGTACAGGGAGAGACAAGCAGACAGACTGAGTTTATTCAGATTTAATGTTAACATTTGGCGTTATGAACAGGATCCCAGTACAGGGAGAGACAAGCAGACAGACTGAGTTTTATTCAGATTTAATGTTAACATTTGGCGTTATGAGCAGGATCCCAGTACGGGGAGAGACAAGCAGACAGACTGAGTTTTATTCAGATTCAATGTTAACATTTGGCGTTATGAACAGGATCCCAGTACAGGGAGAGACATGCGAACAGACTGAGTTTTATTCAGATTTAATGTTAACATTTGGCGTTATGAACAGGATCCCAGTACAGGGAGAGACAAGCGGACAGACTGAGTTTTATTCAGATTTAATGTTAACATTTGGCGTTATGAACAGGATCCCAGTACAGGGAGAGACAAGCAGACAGACTGAGTTTTATTCAGATTCAATGTTAACATTTGGCGTTACGAACAGGATCCCAGTACAGGGAGAGACAAGCAGACAGACTGAGTTTTATTCAGATTCAATGTTAACATTTGGCGTTACGAACAGGATCCCAGTACAGGGAGAGACAAGCAGACAGACTGAGTTTTATTCAGATTCAATGTTAACATTTGGCGTTAGGAACAGGATCCCAGTACAGGGAGAGACAAGCAGACAGACTGAGTTTTATTCAGATTCAATGTTAACATTTGACGTTATGAACAGGATCCCAGTACAGGGAGAGACAAGCAGACAGACTGAGTTTTATTCAGATTTAATGTTAACATTTGGCGTTACGAGCAGGATCCCAGTACAGGGAGAGACAAGCAGACAGACTGAGTTTTATTCAGATTCAATGTTAACATTTGGCGTTACGAACAGGATCCCAGTACAGGGAGAGACAAGCGGACAGGCTGAGTTTTATTCAGATTCAATGTTAACATTTGGCGTTATGAACAGGATCCCAGTACAGGGAGAGACAAGCAGACAGACTGAGTTTTATTCAGGTTCAATGTTAACATTTGACGTTATGAACAGGATCCCAGTACAGGGAGAGACAAGCAGACAGACTGAGTTTTATTGAGATTCAAAGTTAACATTTGGCGTTATGAACAGGATCCCAGTACAGGGAGAGACAAGCAGACAGACTGAGTTTTATTGAGATTCAAAGTTAACATTTGGTGTTATGAACAGGATCCCAGTACAGGGAGAGACAAGCAGACAGACTGAGTTTTATTCAGATTCAATGTTAACATTTGGCGTTATGAACAGGATCCCAGTACAGGGAGAGACAAGCAGACAGACTGAGTTTTATTCAGATTTAATGTTAACATTTGGCGTTATGAACAGGATCCCAGTACAGGGAGAGACAAGCAGACAGACTGAGTTTTATTCAGATTCAATGTTAACATTTGGCGTTATGAACAGGATCCCAGTACAGGGAGAGACAAGCAGACAGACTGAGTTTTATTCAGATTTAATGTTAACATTTGGCATCACGAACAGGATCCCAGTACAGGGAGAGACAAGCAGACAGACTGAGTTTTATTCAGATTCAATGTTAACATTTGGCGTTATGAACAGGATCCCAGTACGGGGAGAGACAAGCAGACAGACTGAGTTTTATTCAGATTCAATGTTAACATTTGGCGTTATGAGCAGGATCCCAGTACGGGGAGAGACAAGCAGACAGACTGAGTTTTATTCAGATTTAATGTTAACATTTGGCGTTATGAGCAGGATCCCAGTACGGGGAGAGACAAGCAGACAGACTGAGTTTATTCAGATTTAATGTTAACATTTGGCGTTATGAACAGGATCCCAGTACGGGGAGAGACAAGCAGACAGACTGAGTTTTATTCAGAATTAATGTTAACATTTGGCGTTATGAGCAGGATCCCAGTACGGGGAGAGACAAGCAGACAGACTGAGTTTTATTCAGATTCAATGTTAACATTTGGCGTTATGAACAGGATCCCAGTACGGGGAGAGACAAACAGACAGACTGAGTTTTATTCAGATTCAATGTTAACATTTGGCGTTATGAACAGGATCCCAGTACAGGGAGAGACAAGCAGACAGACTGAGTTTTATTCAGATACAATGTTAACATTTGGCGTTATGAACAGGATCCCAGTACAGGGAGAGACAAGCAGACAGACTGAGTTTTATTCAGATTCAATGTTAACATTTGGCGTTATGAACAGGATCCCAGTACAGGGTGAGACAAGCAGACAGACTGAGTTTTATTCAGATTCAATGTTAACATTTGGCGTTATGAACAGGATCCCAGTACAGGGAGAGACAAGCAGACAGACTGAGTTTTATTCAGATTCAATGTTAACATTTGGCGTTATGAACAGGATCCCAGTACAGGGAGAGACAAGCAGACAGACTGAGTTTTATTCAGATTCAATGTTAACATTTGGCGTTATGAACAGGATCCCAGTACAGGGAGAGACAAGCGGACAGACTGAGTTTTATTCAGATTCAATGTTAACATTTGGCGTTATGAACAGGATCCCAGTACAGGGAGAGACAAGCGGACAGACTGAGTTTTATTCAGATTCAATGTTAACATTTGGCGTTATGAACAGGATCGCAGTACAGGGAGAGACAAGCAGACAGATTGAGTTTTATTCAGATTCAATGTTAACATTTGGCATTATGAACAGGATCCCAGTACAGGGAGAGACAAGCAGACAGACTGAGTTTTATTCAGATTTAATGTTAACATTTGGCGTTATGAACAGGATCCCAGTACAGGGAGAGACAAGCAGACAGACTGAGTTTTATTCAGATTCAATGTTAACATTTGGCGTTATGAACAGGATCCCAGTACAGGGAGAGACAAGCAGACAGACTGAGATTTATTCAGATTCAATGTTAACATTTGGCGTTATGAACAGGATCCCAGTACAGGGAGAGACAAGCAGACAGACTGAGATTTATTCAGATTTAATGTTAACATTTGGCGTTATGAACAGGATCCCAGTACAGGGAGAGACATGCGAACAGACTGAGTTTTATTCAGATTCAATGTTAACATTTGGCGTTATGAACAGGATCCCAGTACAGGGAGAGACAAGCGGACAGACTGAGTTTTATTCAGATTTAATGTTAACATTTGGCGTTATGAACAGGATCCCAGTACAGGGAGAGACAAGCAGACAGACTGAGTTTTATTCAGATTCAATGTTAACATTTGGCGTTATGAACAGGATCCCAGTACAGGGAGAGACAAGCAGACAGACTGAGTTTTATTCAGATTCAATGTTAACATTTGGCGTTATGAACAGGATCCCAGTACAGGGTGAGACAAGCAGACAGACTGAGTTTTATTCAGATTCAATGTTAACATTTGGCGTTATGAACAGGATCCCAGTACAGGGTGAGACAAGCAGACAGACTGAGTTTTATTCAGATTCAATGTTAACATTTGGCGTTATGAACAGGATCCCAGTACAGGGAGAGACAAGCAGACAGACTGAGTTTTATTCAGATTCAATGTTAACATTTGGCGTTATGAACAGGATCCCAGTACAGGGAGAGACAAGCAGACAGACTGAGTTTTATTCAGATTCAATGTTAACATTTGGCGTTATGAACAGGATCCCAGTACAGGGAGAGACAAGCAGACAGACTGAGTTTTATTCTGATTCAATGTTAACATTTGGCGTTATGAACAGGATCCCAGTACAGGGAGAGACAAGCAGACAGACTGAGTTTTATTCTGATTCAATGTTAACATTTGGCGTTATGAACAGGATCCCAGTACAGGGAGAGACAAGCGGACAGACTGAGTTTTATTCAGATTCAATGTTAACATTTGGCGTTATGAACAGGATCGCAGTACAGGGAGAGACAAGCAGACAGATTGAGTTTTATTCAGATTCAATGTTAACATTTGGCGTTATGAACAGGATCCCAGTACAGGGAGAGACAAGCGGACAGACTGAGTTTTATTCAGATTCAATGTTAACATTTGGCGTTATGAACAGGATCCCAGTACAGGGAGAGACAAGCGGACAGACTGAGTTTTATTCAGATTCAATGTTAACATTTGGCGTTATGAACAGGATCCCAGTACAGGGAGAGACAAGCGGACAGACTGAGTTTTATTCAGATTCAATGTTAACATTTGGCGTTATGAACAGGATCCCAGTACAGGGAGAGACAAGCGGACAGACTGAGTTTTATTCAGATTTAATGTTAACATTTGGCGTTATGAACAGGATCCCAGTACAGGGAGAGACAAGCAGACAGGCTGAGTTTTATTCAGATTTAATGTTAACATTTGGCGTTATGAACAGGATCCCAGTACAGGGAGAGACAAGCGGACAGACTGAGTTTTATTCAGATTCAATGTTAACATTTGGCGTTATGAACAGGATCCCAGTACAGGGAGAGACAAGCGGACAGACTGAGTTTTATTCAGATTTAATGTTAACATTTGGCGTTATGAACAGGATCCCAGTACAGGGAGAGACAAGCAGACAGACTGAGTTTTATTCAGATTCAATGTTAACATTTGGCGTTATGAACAGGATCCCAGTACAGGGAGAGACAAGCGGACAGACTGAGTTTTATTCAGATTCAATGTTAACATTTGGCGTTATGAACAGGATCCCAGTACAGGGAGAGACAAGCAGACAGACTGAGTTTTATTCATATTCGATGTTAACATTTGGCGTTATGAACAGGATCCCAGTACAGGGAGAGACAAGCAGACAGACTGAGTTTTATTCAGATTCGATGTTAACATTTGGCGTTATGAGCAGGATCCCAGTACGGGGAGAGACAAGCAGACAGACTGAGTTTATTCAGATTTAATGTTAACATTTGGCGTTATGAACAGGATCCCAGTACGGGGAGAGACAAGCAGACAGACTGAGTTTTATTCAGAATTAATGTTAACATTTGGCGTTATGAGCAGGATCCCAGTACGGGGAGAGACAAGCAGACAGACTGAGTTTTATTCAGATTCAATGTTAACATTTGGCGTTATGAACAGGATCCCAGTACGGGGAGAGACAAACAGACAGACTGAGTTTTATTCAGATTCAATGTTAACATTTGGCGTTATGAACAGGATCCCAGTACAGGGAGAGACAAGCAGACAGACTGAGTTTTATTCAGATTCAATGTTAACATTTGGCGTTATGAACAGGATCCCAGTACAGGGAGAGACAAGCAGACAGACTGAGTTTTATTCAGATTCAATGTTAACATTTGGCGTTATGAACAGGATCCCAGTACAGGGAGAGACAAGCAGACAGACTGAGTTTTATTCAGATTCAATGCTAACATTTGGCGTTATGAACAGGATCCCAGTACAGGGAGAGACAAGCAGACAGACTGAGTTTTATTCAGATTCAATGTTAACATTTGGCGTTATGAACAGGATCCCAGTACAGGGAGAGACAAGCAGACAGACTGAGTTTTATTCAGATTCAATGTTAACATTTGGCGTTATGAACAGGATCCCAGTACAGGGAGAGACAAGCGGACAGACTGAGTTTTATTCAGATTCAATGTTAACATTTGGCGTTATGAACAGGATCCCAGTACAGGGAGAGACAAGCGGACAGACTGAGTTTTATTCAGATTCAATGTTAACATTTGGCGTTATGAACAGGATCGCAGTACAGGGAGAGACAAGCAGACAGATTGAGTTTTATTCAGATTCAATGTTAACATTTGGCATTATGAACAGGATCCCAGTACAGGGAGAGACAAGCAGACAGACTGAGTTTTATTCAGATTTAATGTTAACATTTGGCGTTATGAACAGGATCCCAGTACAGGGAGAGACAAGCAGACAGACTGAGTTTTATTCAGATTCAATGTTAACATTTGGCGTTATGAACAGGATCCCAGTACAGGGAGAGACAAGCAGACAGACTGAGATTTATTCAGATTCAATGTTAACATTTGGCGTTATGAACAGGATCCCAGTACAGGGAGAGACAAGCAGACAGACTGAGTTTTATTCAGATTTAATGTTAACATTTGGCGTTATGAACAGGATCCCAGTACAGGGAGAGACAAGCAGACAGACTGAGTTTTATTCAGATTCAATGTTAACATTTGGCGTTATGAACAGGATCCCAGTACAGGGAGAGACAAGCAGACAGACAGAGTTTTATTCAGATTTAATGTTAACATTTGGCATCACGAACATGATCCCAGTACAGGGAGAGACAAGCAGACAGACTGAGTTTTATTCAGATTTAATGTTAACATTTGGCGTTATGAACAGGATCCCAGTACAGGGAGAGACAAACAGACAGACTGAGTTTTATTCAGATTTAATGTTAACATTTGGCATCACGAACAGGATCCCAGTACAGGGAGAGACAAGCAGACAGACTGAGTTTTAATCAGATTTAATGTTAACATTTGGCATCACGAACAGGATCCCAGTACAGGGAGAGACAAGCAGACAGACTGAGTTTTATTCAGATTCGATGTTAACATTTGGCGTTACGAACAGGATCCCAGTACAGGGAGAGACAAGCAGACAGACTGAGTTTTATTCAGATTCAATGTTAACATTTGGCGTTACGAACAGGATCCCAGTACAGGGAGAGACAAGCAGACAGGCTGAGTTTTATTCAGATTCAATGTTAACATTTGGCGTTATGAACAGGATCCCAGTACAGGGAGAGACAAGCAGACAGACTGAGTTTTATTCAGATTTAATGTTAACATTTGGCGTTATGAGCAGGATCCCAGTACAGGGAGAGACAAGCAGACAGACTGAGTTTATTCAGATTTAATGTTAACATTTGGCGTTATGAACAGGATCCCAGTACAGGGAGAGACAAGCAGACAGACTGAGTTTTATTCAGATTTAATGTTAACATTTGGCGTTATGAGCAGGATCCCAGTACGGGGAGAGACAAGCAGACAGACTGAGTTTTATTCAGATTCAATGTTAACATTTGGCGTTATGAACAGGATCCCAGTACAGGGAGAGACATGCGAACAGACTGAGTTTTATTCAGATTTAATGTTAACATTTGGCGTTATGAACAGGATCCCAGTACAGGGAGAGACAAGCGGACAGACTGAGTTTTATTCAGATTTAATGTTAACATTTGGCGTTATGAACAGGATCCCAGTACAGGGAGAGACAAGCAGACAGACTGAGTTTTATTCAGATTCAATGTTAACATTTGGCGTTACGAACAGGATCCCAGTACAGGGAGAGACAAGCAGACAGACTGAGTTTTATTCAGATTCAATGTTAACATTTGGCGTTACGAACAGGATCCCAGTACAGGGAGAGACAAGCAGACAGACTGAGTTTTATTCAGATTCAATGTTAACATTTGGCGTTAGGAACAGGATCCCAGTACAGGGAGAGACAAGCAGACAGACTGAGTTTTATTCAGATTCAATGTTAACATTTGACGTTATGAACAGGATCCCAGTACAGGGAGAGACAAGCAGACAGACTGAGTTTTATTCAGATTTAATGTTAACATTTGGCGTTACGAGCAGGATCCCAGTACAGGGAGAGACAAGCAGACAGACTGAGTTTTATTCAGATTCAATGTTAACATTTGGCGTTACGAACAGGATCCCAGTACAGGGTGAGACAAGCAGACAGACTGAGTTTTATTCAGATTCAATGTTAACATTTGGCGTTATGAGCAGGATCCCAGTACGGGGAGAGACAAGCAGACAGACTGAGTTTTATTCAGATTTAATGTTAACATTTGGCGTTATGAACAGGATCCCAGTACGGGGAGAGACAAGCAGACAGACGGAGTTTTATTCAGATTTAATGTTAACATTTGGCGTTATGAACAGGATCCCAGTACAGGGAGAGACAAGCGGACAGACTGAGTTTTATTCAGATTTAATGTTAACATTTGGCGTTATGAACAGGATCCCAGTACAGGGAGAGACAAGCGGACAGACTGAGTTTTATTCAGATTCGATGTTAACATTTGGCGTTATGAACAGGATCCCAGTACAGGGAGAGACAAGCAGACAGACTGAGTTTTATTCAGATTTAATGTTAACGTTTGGCGTTATGAACAGGATCCCAGTACAGGGAGAGACAAGCAGACAGACTGAGTTTTATTCAGATTTAATGTTAACGTTTGGCGTTATGAACAGGATCCCAGTACAGGGAGAGACAAGCAGACAGACTGAGTTTTATTCAAATTTAATGTTAACATTTGGCGTTATGAACAGGATCCCAGTACAGGGAGAGACAAGCAGACAGACTGAGTTTTATTCAGATTTAATGTTAACATTTGGCATCACGAACAGGATCCCAGTACAGGGAGAGACAAGCAGACAGACTGAGTTTTATTCAGATTCAATGTTAACATTTGGCGTTATGAACAGGATCCCAGTACAGGGAGTATCAAGCAGACAGACTGAGTTTTATTCAGATTTAATGTTAACATTTGGCGTTATGAACAGGATCCCAGTACAGGGAGTATCAAGCAGACAGACTGAGTTTTATTCAGATTTAATGTTAACATTTGGCGTTATGAACAGGATCCCAGTACAGGGAGTATCAAGCAGACAGACTGAGTTTTATTCAGATTTAATGTTAACATTTGGCGTTATGAACAGGATCCCAGTACAGGGAGAGACAAGCAGACAGACAGAGTTTTATTCAGATTTAATGTTAACATTTTGCGTTATGAACAGGATCCCAGTACAGGGTGAGACAAGCAGACAGACTGAGTTTTATTCAGATTTAATGTTAACATTTGGCGTTATGAACAGGATCCCAGTACAGGGAGAGACAAGCAGACAGACAGAGTTTTATTCAGATTCAATGTTAACATTTGGCGTTATGAACAGGATCCCAGTACGGGGAGAGACAAGCAGACAGACTGAGTTTTATTCAGATTCAATGTTAACATTTGGCGTTATGAACAGGATCCCAGTACGGGGAGAGACAAGCAGACAGACTGAGTTTTATTCAGATTCAATGTTAACATTTGGCGTTATGAACAGGATCCCAGTACAGGGAGAGACAAGCAGACAGACTGAGTTTAATTCAGATTCAATGTTAACATTTGGCATTATGAACAGGATCCCAGTACAGGGAGAGACTAGCAGACAGGCTGAGTTTTATTCAGATTCAATGTTAACATTTGGCGTTATGAACAGGATCCCAGTACAGGGAGAGACAAGCAGACAGACTGAGTTTTATTCAGATTCAATGTTAACATTTGGCGTTATGAACAGGATGCCAGTACAGGGTGAGACAAGCAGACAGACTGAGTTTTATTCAGATTTAATGTTAACATTTGGCGTTATGAACAGGATCCCAGTACAGGGAGAGACAAGCAGACAGACTGAGTTTTATTCAGATTCAATGTTAACATTTGGCGTTATGAACAGGATCCCAGTACAGGGAGAGACAAGCAGACAGACTGAGTTTTATTCAGATTCAATGTTAACATTTGGCGTTATGAACAGGATCCCAGTACAGGGAGAGACAAGCAGACAGACTGAGTTTTATTCAGATTCAATGTTAACATTTGGCGTTATGAACAGGATCCCAGTACAGGGAGAGACAAGCAGACAGACTGAGTTTTATTCAGATTCAATGTTAACATTTGGCGTTATGAACAGGATCCCAGTACAGGGAGAGACAAGCAGACAGACTGAGTTTTATTCAGATTCAATGTTAACATTTGGCGTTATGAACAGGATCCCAGTACAGGGAGAGACAAGCGGACAGACTGAGTTTTATTCAGATTCAATGTTAACATTTGGCGTTATGAACAGGATCGCAGTACAGGGAGAGACAAGCAGACAGATTGAGTTTTATTCAGATTCAATGTTAACATTTGGCATTATGAACAGGATCCCAGTACAGGGAGAGACAAGCAGACAGACTGAGTTTTATTCAGATTCAATGTTAACATTTGGCGTTATGAACAGGATCGCAGTACAGGGAGAGACAAGCAGACAGACTGAGTTTTATTCAGATTCAATGTTAACATTTGGCGTTATGAACAGGATCCCAGTACAGGGAGAGACAAGCAGACAGGCTGAGTTTTATTCAGATTTAATGTTAACATTTGGCGTTATGAACAGGATCCCAGTACAGGGAGAGACAAGCAGACAGACTGAGTTTTATTCAGATTCAATGTTAACATTTGGCGTTATGAACAGGATCCCAGTACAGGGAGAGACAAGCGGACAGACTGAGTTTTATTCAGATTTAATGTTAACATTTGGCGTTATGAACAGGATCCCAGTACAGGGAGAGACAAGCAGACAGGCTGAGTTTTATTCAGATTCAATGTTAACATTTGGCGTTATGAACAGGATCCCAGTACAGGGAGAGACAAGCAGACAGACTGAGTTTTATTCAGATTCAATGTTAACATTTGGCGTTATGAACAGGATCCCAGTACAGGGAGAGACAAGCAGACAGACTGAGTTTTATTCAGATTCAATGTTAACATTTGGCGTTATGAACAGGATCCCAGTACAGGGAGAGACAAGCGGACAGACTGAGTTTTATTCAGATTCGATGTTAACATTTGGCGTTATGAACAGGATCCCAGTACAGGGAGAGACAAGCAGACAGACTGAGTTTTATTCATATTCGATGTTAACATTTGGCGTTATGAACAGGATCCCAGTACAGGGAGAGACAAGCGGACAGACTGAGTTTTATTCATATTTAATGTTAACATTTGGCGTTATGAACAGGATCCCAGTACAGGGAGAGACAAGCAGACAGACTGAGTTTTATTCAGATTCAATGTTAACATTTGGCGTTATGAACAGGATCCCAGTACAGGGAGAGACAAGCAGACAGACTGAGTTTTATTCAGATTCAATGTTAACATTTGGCGTTATGAACAGGATCCCAGTACAGGGAGAGACAAGCGGACAGACTGAGTTTTATTCAGATTCAATGTTAACATTTGGCGTTATGAACAGGATCCCAGTACAGGGAGAGACAAGCAGACAGACTGAGTTTTATTCAGATTCAATGTTAACATTTGGCGTTATGAACAGGATCCCAGTACAGGGAGAGACAAGCGGACAGACTGAGTTTTATTCAGATTTAATGTTAACATTTGGCGTTATGAACAGGATCCCAGTACAGGGAGAGACAAGCAGACAGACTGAGTTTTATTCAGATTTAATGTTAACATTTGGCGTTATGAACAGGATCCCAGTACGGGGAGAGACAAGCGGACAGACTGAGTTTTATTCAGATTCAATGTTAACATTTGGCGTTATGAACAGGATCCCAGTACAGGGAGAGACAAGCAGACAGACTGAGTTTCATTCAGATTCAATGTTAACATTTGGCGTTATGAACAGGATCCCAGTACAGGGAGAGACAAGCAGACAGGCTGAGTTTTATTCAGATTCAATGTTAACATTTGGCGTTATGAACAGGATCCCAGTACAGGGAGAGACAAGCAGACAGACTGAGTTTTATTCAGATTCAATGTTAACATTTGGCGTTATGAACAGGATCCCAGTACAGGGAGAGACAAGCAGACAGACTGAGTTTTATTCAGATTCAATGTTAACATTTGGCGTTATGAACAGGATCCCAGTACAGGGAGAGACAAGCAGACAGACTGAGTTTTATTCAGATTTAATGTTAACATTTGGCGTTATGAACAGGATCCCAGTACAGGGAGAGACAAGCAGACAGACTGAGTTTTATTCAGATTTAATGTTAACATTTGGCGTTATGAACAGGATCCCAGTACGGGGAGAGACAAGCAGACAGACTGAGTTTTATTCAGATTCAATGTTAACATTTGGCGTTATGAACAGGATCCCAGTACAGGGAGAGACAAGCAGACAGACTGAGTTTTATTCAGATTGAATGTTAACATTTGGCATCACGAACAGGATCCCAGTACAGGGAGAGACAAGCAGACAGACTGAGTTTTATTCAGATTTAATGTTAACATTTGGCGTTATGAACAGGATCCCAGTACAGGGAGAGACAAGCGGACAGACTGAGTTTTATTCAGATTTAATGTTAACATTTGGCGTTACGAACAGGATCCCAGTACAGGGAGAGACAAGCGGACAGACTGAGTTATTGTCCGGGCCACTCTGGGGCTGCGGAGACCGACCGGGCGCCCAGTAGGTATTTTACCTTTTGTCTCTCTCCGTTAGTAACTCACCTCTCCTCATCTCACATGGGGGTAGAACAAACGTGATTTTCTCAACAGCTGATGTCAAAGATTTTGTTCCCTCGGAGGGAAATGGAAATAAATCAGAAAGCGGACATTTACTTTGGGATTTGTTCCGCTTTGACGGAGAGCGGTAACGCCCTCTCGGCTGGTCCGCCTCGGCTATTGGTTGTAACCAGTGATTGACTTCGCTTCGCACCAATGGGAATAGCGCAGCTCCTGACTCCTCCGTTGACAGCGGTGGGGGAGGGTCTAGTCACGTGATTCGTAGCCCAGCCGTTAAACCGAACAAGCTCGAGCACCGCAGCGCGTGGGTGACGTAAGACATCGCGCACGTGAGGGCAGATCCCGGTGTGGGGGAGCCCATGTGTGACGTCAGGCGCGTGGGTGCGCCTTGTGACGTCAGCTGTGGGGGAGCGCTTGTATTGAAAAACACCTGAATGGACGTTTCTGATGATTTCGGTGGGACAACAACATTAATCACGGGTTTCATCACTGAATCCAGTGTTGTGAGATGTAAAGTCCCCTGTTATGTGTCCGGCTGTGCCGTGTTGTTGGTGGAGTGGGCAGCCTGGTGTTTGTCTCGATTCGGGTCACAACACCAGAATTGCCAGCGGGGTCCACACACAGTGTATTAGTCAACAGAAAACCTCCCGTCCCTGCGGTCTCTGTCTCCTGGTAAACTCAACACCCTGACAATGTGGACCATAGACACCCCTTCCTCTCAGAGTCAGGGGATCACTCAGACAGCTGATCACTGAGAGGAATTATATTTATTGGTCATTAAAGTTCACCCAGATTGGTTTGGACGGATTTGATGTGGAGTTCGGGGTGTCACAGTGAAAGGGCCGGACGGCCGAACTCTCTCCGTTGTCCAAACATCCTTCCAGGTGAGGCGACACTGCACCTGTGAATCTTCCGGGGTCGCCCGTTGTGTCCGCTGCTCCCGATGCGGCCGCCTCGACACTGGTGACACCAGACCCTCCGCAGTTGTGCGGGGTGGGGTTGTTTTTATTGGGGGGGTGTTGATGTTATTGTTCCCTTTTGTGCGGGAGGGGTGGGTTTTGGGGGTTGATGATCGCAATGCCGTTCTTTTTGATGTAGGGGTGGGGTGGGAGTTTGATTTTTCTCTCTGAACGACTTTCATGTTCTTTCTTTGTTTCGTGGCTCTCTGGAGAAGAAAAGAAACTCAAGAGTTGTTTACGGATATCTGCTTGATAATAAATTAACCTTTGAACTATCCGCTCCTAGCAGGACTTCCCGGAGTCCAAACATTTTCATTCCCATTCCGATTCCCATTCCCGTTCCGACGTGTCAACCCATCGCCTCCTCTTGTGCTAAGATGAAGCCACCTCAGGGTCCAGGATCAGGACTTTATATTCCGTCTGGGTACCCCCCGCGCCCCAACCCGATGGCATGAATATCGATTTCTCCTTCCGGTGAACAAATCTTCCCCTCACCCCTCCATCCCACTCCCTCTCTTCCTCTCTGACTTTCCACGTCCACTCACCTGTTGATCACTTCTCTCTGGGTCCACTGCTCCATCCCTTTCTCCTATTCTCCACTCTCCTCTCCTATTAGATTCTATTTTCTTCAGCTTTTCAGCTTTCCCACCTACCTGGCTTCACCTATCACCTTCCAGCGAGACATTTCGTCGTCCGGACCGATTTTATTCAGGTATTTCCGTCATTTCATCTCAGTCCTGAAGGAGGGTTCAACTGGAAACGTCGACTGTTGACTCTTTTCGATAGATGCTGCCCGGTCTGCTGAGTTCCGCCAGCATTTTGTTTGTGTTGCTTTGGATTTCCAGCATCTGCAGACTTTAAACATGAGGAATTCTACAGATGCTGGAAATTCAAGCAACACACACCAAAGTTGCTGGTGAACGCAGCAGGCCAGGCAGCATCTCTAGGAAGAGGTGCAGTCGACGTCCTGATGAACGGTCTCGGCCTGGAACGTCGACTGTACCTCTTCCTAGAGATGCTGCCTGGCCTGCTGCGTTCACCAGCAACTTTGATCTGCAGACTTTGTCGTGTTTGTGATTTACCTCCCTGTTGTCGCTCCGGCCTTCCGGCCACTGGTGGCGCTGCATGGACCTCCGGCCACTGGTGGCGCTGCACGGACCTCCGGACACTGGTGGCGCTGCATGGACCTCCGGACACTGGTGGCGCTGCCGCGAACATCCTGCTAAACGCATGCGCGGTGCCGAATGCAGCTGCCGTTGGCGGGTCTCCGATTCGGGGCGGCGGTGAGTGGAAACATCCCCGAGTTTGTGTGAATCGGGGCCGATGTATCGGGAAAGTCCCGGGCCCGGGCTCTGTCTGACGGCTGGAGCAGGGGTGCAGTGCCAGTTTTTTAGGTGCCGGAGCTGGACGAGGGGTGATTGATAAGTTCGTGGCCTAAGTCAGAAGGCCTGAAGTTTACAGCTGTCGTTACATGTACGTGTAGTTCCGCTCTGTGAGTGATCATGCAGAAAGTTTGAAGTTAATAACTGTTGTGGTATTTCTGTGTCAGATAATTGAAAATTGACACGTTTTCAAAATTGACTCCTTCCACCTCAGGCTAAGAACCTCGATGTCACACCTAATCAGTCTACCAGCTCATTTCATGCACTGGGTAACTTCCTTCCCCCATTCATGTAATGAGCAGGTACACAAATTGGGTGTGGCATATATAAATGAATAGGGCTTCTTATAATGTCAAGCACTAAACCAAGATGAAAGAAATATATGAAATCCAGAGCTCAATAGACAATAGGTGCAGGAGTAGGCCATTCGGCCCTTTGAGCCAGCACCGCCATTCACTGTGATCATGGCTGATCATCCACAATCAGTATCCAGTTCCTGCCTTAACCCCATAACCTTTGATTCTGCTATCTTTAACTGCTCTGTCCATTTCTTTCTTGAAAGCATCCAGAGACTTGGCCTCCACTGCCTTCTGGGGCAGAGCATTCCACATATCCACCACTCTCTGGGTGAAAAAGTTTTTCCTCAACTCCGTTCTAAATGGCCTACCCCTTATTCTTAAACTGTGGCCTCTGGTTCTGGACTCACCCATCAGCGGGAACATGTTTCCTGCCTCCAGCATGTCCAATCCCTTAATAATTATAGATGTTTCAATTAGATCCCCTCTCAGGCTTCTAAATTCCAGAGTATACAGGCCCAGTCGCACCAATCTTTCGACATATGACAGTCCCGCCATCCCGGGAATTAACCTTGTGAACCTACGCTGCACTCCCTCAATAGCAAGAATGTCCTTCCTCAAATTTAGAGACCAAAACTGCACACAATACTCCAGGTGTGGTCTCACCAGGGCCCTGTACAGCTGCAGAAGGACCTCTTTGCTCCTATACTCAATTCCCCTTGTTATGAAGGCCAACATGCCATTAGCTTTCTTCACTGCCTGCTGTACTTGCATGCTTGCTTTCAGTGACCGATGTACACAGAAATATAGTGACAGTTAAGACATTAACAAGATTATAGCCTATCAAACATCTGAACAGGGATACAAGCCTGACTTCGAAGGACCATTACTTTCAGAACTGCATTTGGAGCCGGTTAGAAAATTTGAATTAGATGCAGGCGAAACACAGCTTTTGTTAGTTTTACTGTTATCAATGACTTGTATGTTATCCTTGTTACACTCCTCAGCTTGTTTACGGAAGAAAGAAGTTAACATTGTTTGCTTAGAAGCCATAGGGTTGTTAGTGAGAAAAATTTACTTTTGTATCAGCGAGTAATCCACGGACCACCACAGATGTAGCCTTACTGATACGGCTGAGTCAGAGCAGACAGCAGGGCCCACAGCGCTTAGCAGTGTTCCTAAGCAGGTATAAAAATAACAGAAATAAAGCAAGTAAGTTTTTTACACTTTTAGATATCTACATTGGAACCAAGTAATCAAGTATGAAAAAAAAACGTCTAATGAAGTTTTGCTAAAGCCACGAATATTGCTGAATATTAGTATCAAAAGTGGAAGGTTGGCAACTCTGCCTCGTACCGTTTCTCTCACAGAAATGTTTGGACAGGAAGTGTATCTGTGAGTGTCGATACTCACAATATCCTCACACGTCGGGTACTACATGGTTAGACCTATACAGATTCTGTTTAGTCTTTAAATGTATAAAAAGTTAAAGAAGCTTGAATCTTTACATAAATTATTGTCGTATCTATACGAATAAAAAATATCGTATTTGGAAGTGATAAATGTTAATAGGGGAGGAGGGCAACCATTTGGGAGGTTTGGAAATGCGTTTCGTCTCGTTCATTGCCTCCCTAAGTTACTCTTTTTCCTATCAACACAAAGAGACAAACAGCCTCTTTCCAATCAACTACAGTTGGTGGAGCTCGGCCAAGGGGTTGATCCGCTATTAATGATAGTTGAAATGATGTAAAACTAGCTTATAGCCTAGAATTTTTTTTTCCCCATTTGCCTTGTGAAAAAAACTAAATTCACTTTATCCAGGTGTAGAAGAGGAGTTTGGATGATTACCTTGAATTCTTCATCAAAATCAGGGTGAAGATAAGCGAGCAGTGAATTTTTCTTTCATTATTTTCGGCTTTTAACCTTAGGTTTCGATGTTCATTTCTTGCTTAATACAGCTGCTACCTGGAATCCAATGGTACCCGTTGGAAAGAGCGGAAAAACGCTCACACTTGTGTCCAGTCGTCCCTCGGCTGGAGAGAGACGGAGGATCTGTAAAATGGCGGGAGGCTACAGCAGGGCATGCTGGGAAAACAACGGGTCGAGCCAGGACGAACTTCACAAATACCTCAATAAAAAACAGTCACAGCTCCAGGATTTCACCAAAAACGATCAAATATCCTATCCTAATGTTATTAGTGGTATTTTCCCCACCAGTCACCACCCCCTATCCCCAACCCCCGCCTCTGTAAAATTCCCCCTATTTAATATGCGGCCGCTGTTAAATTCCCCGCTTGTTCATTTTGACGTTTTTTTACCGAGGTGCCGGAGTGGTGCCCCGGTGAGCTCCGGCAGCACTGCACCCCTGTTTAGATCCAAGTAAAATGGACCCGGGGATCAAGCTGCCCGGGTTTGTGAGGTATTGAGCCAGTATTTCTGGTCTGGGATCAAATGTTTGTTTCTGGAGTTCCTCTGGAAGCAATGCTGTTAATCTGAGGAGAGAATGAGTTTGTATTCCATCCCTCACAAGGACAGGCTGTGATTAAATGGGCTGTTCTGTGTTTGCACCAGCAGAAATAGACCTGGGGGGGTTTCAGTGTTCAAACTGTGTTTGGAAATTCCTCCACGCTGTCACTTGTCTGTCAGACAGTGGAAATCAAACAGAAACTCAAGTTGCTGGAGATCTGCACTAAATTCTGAACCCATTCTGACAAAAGATTGTGAACCTGAATCGTTAAATTTGTTTTTCTCCCCACAGCAGTTCCTTTCCTGTTGAGCGACTCTGGTGATTCCAGTTTCTTTTTATTAAATTCACTCTGGAATGGTTTAAATTTCCTGATTGTCTGTTGTACTTGGGAATGTGTTCAGTGCAGTTGTTGCTGACAAGATTCACATGAATAATCTCAGGAATGATCAGCTTTACATATGAGGAGCATTTGATGGTTATGGGGCTGTGCTCAGTGGAGTTCAGACGGGGTGGTGAAAGGGGAGGTGGTTAAGTAAACCTACTGAATGCTGAAAAGCCTGAATACAGTGGACATGGAGAGGATGTTTCCATTAGACGGAGAGTCTGTGATCTGACAGCACAGTCTCAGAATAAAGACGCTTCCCTTTAAAGCTGAGATGAGAGCAATTTCTTCAGCCAAAAGATGGCTGATCTGTGGAATTTGTTGCCACAGAGGGTGGTTGGAGGCTGCATTTGGGTATATTTAGGGCAGAGATTAATATATTCATGATTGCAAAGTAGCCTCAGGGTTACAGGAGGAAGGCGGGAATATGGTGTTGGAATAAATCTCAGCCGTGGTTGAGTGATGGAGCAGACTCGATGGATCGAATCACCTAATTCTGTTCCTGCGTCTTATATCTTAGCGATGACTGAACGATGACTCCTTCCTATCCCTTATCAGGTTCTGTGACGTGTCAGGAATAATTACAGATTTGTTCACTGAGATCATTATATTTGTCTTCAATGTTTAGATTTCAGTGAGCAGAAATATTTTGTTCTCCTTTGTATTGTTAACATGTTTCATTATCTTTCATTTTGAAGTTAGACCTGCGGTGAGAGATTTATTGGAAGAAAAGCCCACAACTGGAAGAGAACCACGACTGAAGATGAGGGAACAGCAGCAAGTGACCCAGCCCGAGGACTGAGAGCACCAACTGGAGAGAACCCTTCTGACTCAGGGTTTCCATTGATTCAGTCCGGAGCAAGTTTGGTGAGTCTGATTTACTCAAACACTGGTCCTTTAGACATTACATATCTGTACAGAGTAAGGTAGGGAATAGTTATGGTGAGACTGAATGTGCCCAGAAATACCAGTTATGCCTCTGTCAGACCCAGTTACAATCACTCCTGGTCTGGTAATGTACTGTCAGTATCCCAGCTCTTTAATGTCACTAACATTCCCCCAGTGTTTGCTCATTTGAAGAACTTGCATCTTATGAAGTAGCTTTTGGTCTGTTCTGAGTGTGGAGAGGGAAAGAGGAGTGTTTATATTACTATCTTGCAAAAAGAAGTAATTGTTTGACATTACTTGCTGCAAACTCACTCCCCATACCCTGTACATTCTCAACCAGATTATTGACATTGATGACAAGTAGCAATGGGTGTAACCCTGGGGAACTCCACGAGGCGCGGGCCTGGACTCCAATAACCAGCCTCCCATCATCACCATCTGCTTCCTGCCATCTAGCTGTTCCCAGACTCTGGCTGTGTGACAATCACAATGTTAGCAGCAAGATTAGACAGAGATTAATATAAAGAGAGATTTGTTGTTTCCTGGTGCGTGGAATGCACTGCCTGAGTCAGTGGTGGAGGCAGATACAGTAGTGAAGTTTAAGAGACTACTAGCCAGGTATATGGAGGAATCTAAGGTGGGGGCTTATATGGGAGGCAGGGTTTGAGGGTCGGCACGACATTGTGGGCCGAAGGGCCTGTACTGTGCTGTACTATTCTATATTCTATATCAAGACAGAAACACCTCCTCCTCCATCATCTGTATAGGGTCCATGATCGCATTGCTGTTTCGCCTCACTGTAAAGACGCTGTATGTCTCCTGAGTAAACATAAATGCAAAAAATCCATTTTAAATCTCCCCCACCTACTTCAGCTTCATGCATTAATGCCCTCTCTGAACTTCAAGAAGACCAATTTTGCCTTTTGGTATACTTTTGTTTTGAATATATTTGATGAAGGAGTTGGTGCTCTCCTTTTCATTATCTGCTGGAGCAAAATCGTGCCGTACTTCAGCCCTCTTGATTCCCTCCTTTAGTAACTCTTGAATTATTTATACTTATCCAGTACCTCATTTGTTCTTTCCTGCCTATACTTGCTATGCACTCCTTCACCAGGGTCTCAATATCTGTCAAAAACCAAGGTTCCCTAAACATGTTAGCCCTGCCTTTTATTCTGTCAGCAACATTCAAACTCTGTACTGGTCGTCATTTATGCATTCCATCTCTGTACTCTTAAAATAGCAGTTTTGAAGGCCTCACACTTACCAAGCACAGATTTGCTCGAAAACAACCTGTTCCAATCCACGTTCACCAGATCCTTTCTGATACCATTAAAATTGGCCCTTTCTCCAATTTAGAACCAGACCTACCCATTTCCATAATGATCTTTAAACTAATGGTATTATGATCACTAGATCCAAAGTATTTACCTGCACAGACCTCTGTTACCTGCCCCGTCGTGTACCCTAATAGTATTTCAGTCTATAGTTATGACCTCAATATATTGATCAAGGGAACTTCCTTGAACACATTTTACCAACAATATCCCAAACAGCCCTTTAAAGTATGGGTGTCCCGGTCAATAAGTGGAAAGTTACAACTATCTAGTATCATAACCTTCTAAGTTCCTGTGATTTCTCAAACAATTTGATCCCCCAAATCCTATTGACTATTGGGCACTCTGTAATATAATCCCATCCCTTCCTTATTGTTCAGTTTCACCCATAAGGCCTCAGTGGATGAGCTTTCCAGTTTGTCCTGTGTGAGCAATGCAGGGACATTTTCCCTAACTAGTTATGTCACTTGTCCTTCTTTAATCCCTGCCACTCAATCAAATTGTGTCTAACGCAACAGAACCCTGGAAGACTGACCTGCCAGTCCTGCACCTCCTCCAATCAAATCACATTAATGCTTGCAATACTGTAATTCAATACGCTGATCCATGCTCTAAGCTCATCAGCCTTTCCTACAATACTCCTTGCAATGAAATAATACACATTTGGGAACATTTGTTTCACCATGTTCTTTCTTTAGACTCCTGACTTTTTATGTTGGATTAACAGCATCTTTCCCACACAACCACTCCACTATCCACTCTGGTTCTTCATCCCCTTGCAGCTCAAGTTTGACACCTCACCCCATCCCGATGCAGTGTTAACAACCCTTCCCGCAAGGGTATCAGTCCCCCTCCAGTTCGGATGCAAAACGATCATGTCTGTCCAGGTCCCATCTTCCTTGGAATCATCCAAACATCTGCAGCACTCCACAATGCACCATCTCATCAGCCACACGTTAGACTGTATTATATCCTATTTCAGGCCTCACTAGCATGTGGTATGGGTGGCAATCCTGAAGACACAACCCTGGATGTTGTGCACTTTAACCTATCACCTACATCCATGAACTCACTTTGCAGCACCTCTTCACCCTTCCTGCCCTGTCATTGGTGCCGACGTGAACCTTGACCTCTGCTCACACTACCCTTAAACATGTTTCAGACTGGATGCGAGATTTCCCCGACCATGGCAACACACCATCCAGAAATCTTGTTCTCATTAATAGTGATGGCAGTCACTGCTGCTTCCCGTCACTCACGGGCCACAGTGAAGAGATATGCAAAGTATGCATTAGCTATACAGGACCCTGGTCAGACCCCACTTGAGCTCAGCTCTGGTCACTTCACTACAGGAAGGATGTGGAAACTATAGAAAGGGTGCAGAGGAGATTTACAAGGATTGGGGAGCATGCCTAATGAGAATAGGTTAAGTGAACTCAGGCTTTTCTCTTTGGAGCGGTGGAGGATGAGAGGTGACCTGATATGGGTGTATAAGATGATGAGAGGCATTGATCGTGTGGGTAGTCAGAGGCTTTTTCCCAGAGCTGAAATGGCTAGCACGAGAGGGCACAGATTTAAGGTGCTTGTAAGTACAGAGGAGATGTTTTTTTACGCAGAGTGGTGAGTGCATGGAACTGTGGTGGAGACGGATATGAAGGGGTGTTTTAAGAGACTTCTGGATACATGGAGCTTAGAAAACTAGAGGGCTATGGGTAACCTTAGGTAATTTCTAATGTAAGTACATGTTCAGCACAGCATTATGGGCTGAAGGGCCTGTGTTGTGCTATAGGTTTTCAATGTTTCTATGTTTCTAAAGTTCACCTGCTATTTCTTTGTCTTCCATTACTAGCTCACCAATATCATTTTCCAGTGGACCAATATCAACTCTCAACTCCATTTTTTCTTTTTATGTAACTGAACAAAAACATTTGTTATCCTGCTTGATATTATTGTCTAGTCTCACCTCATATTTCATCTTTGCCCTTCTTATAGCTTTTTTAGTTGCCTTTTGTTAGATTTTAAAAGGTTTCCAATCATCCAACTTCCCACTCACTTTTGCTTCCATATTGACACTCACTCACTCATGGACTAATCACAGGACACACAAAAGGCGAACAGTATAGATCACCAGCATTTCATCCGAAGTTGCACTGGTGATGTTGCCTAGCTGGGTAACGAAACATCTGCAAGTGAACAAGCCAGCTCGGCGAGCCACTAAACAGGATCTGGGTTATTACACAACACCCAATCTAAGCGAGCCTTTCCCCAAGTAGGCTCAAGCACAATCGCAATAAATACCCTCTCCTGCCACCCGACACCTTAAGTATGCTTGATTTTCCCATTCCCCTTGCATATTGAAGTTCGCCAGGACAAATGTGTCATTACCCTTATTACATGCCTTTTCCCTTTGCAACTCAAACCCACATCTTGGCGACTATTTGGAGGCCTGTATATGATTCCCATAATGTGCTTTGTTACCCCTGTAATTTCTTATCTCCACCCACAAAGAGCCAACGTCCTCTGACTTTATGTCCCCTTTTTCTGAAGGTGTAATTCCATCTCGAAAACATAGCCAATGTCTTCCTGCCTGTCCTTTCGAAACAAAGTATATCCTTTGATGTTAAACTCCCAAACAAGATCTTCTTTCAGCCACAACTCAGTAATGGCAACAACGTCGTACCAACCAAAATCGAATTTTGCCTCTGTGGTACAATTTAACACTTGGCTGTGTCCACATTTAAACCTGCTGGCTCATCTTCAGCTCTATCATACTGGTTTCCATCGCCCTGTCATATTAGTTTAAAACACTCCCAACAGCTCCAGTAAATTCGCCTGCAAGAATATCGGACCCTGCTGGAATCCCTGCCCCTTGCTGTATTCTTCGGCCACACACTTATCTGCCACCTCATTCTATTCCTATCCCCACTGTCGGGTGGCACAGGCAGTGATTCCGACATTACTACCTTTGAGTTCCTGCTTCTCAGCTTCCTTCCTAACTCCCTGTGTTTTGTTTTCCAGACCTCTTCCCTGTTCTCTTCCTATATCATTGGTACCAATATTTATCACGACTGGTGACTTTTCCTTTTCAGGATATTATGGACGTGTCCAGTAACGTTTCGGACCCTGGCTCCTGAGAGGCAAAGTAGCATCGGTGTCTCCTTTTTGAGTCCACAGAATCGCTTACCTCTCCTGCTGACTATAGAGTCCCGTATTACTGCTGACATCCTCTTCAGATTTCTGCTGTTCCGCGCAACATCCGGGAGTTGCCTGAGTTCATGTCCCAGCTCCTCGGAGCATAGGATACCGTAGAGGTGTGGTGGGGCTTATTGCCTGAGTTCACGTACTAGCTCCTCAGAGCAGAGGAGACTGTAGAGGTGTGGTGAGGGTGTATAGCCTGAGTTAATATAACAGTTCCTCGGAGAAGAAGAGACTGTAGACTACTGTGGGGTGTGTTACATCGTGACTGGCTGAGCTTGGAAAAGGAAATGGAAATAATGTTCCTTTTCTGTGGCTCAGTACTGACAGTTTCAACCTAAAGAAGTGTCGAGAGTATCCGCTCCATTATGAGAAAGTAAAAGTCAGTAGAGCAAGTAAATTGCCCCCCGACCCCCACTGTTACCCTCTGCGGTGTTGCCCAGTTCAGCAGAAGCTGAGCAGTGAAAGCGGTGAAACCAGCCGCTCCACACAACACTCTCCTCTCCAGAATCACGTGTGCACTTGGTGCTCGCTGGAACACCGGGGAATCTGCAAACTACGAACAGAGGGGAGAGGGGAGGCTTTAACAGCGAACCTGAATCAGATCAAAAATGTTTCGGGGCCATCGTTCATCTTCAGACGCTCTTATCTCTGATCTCCCAATTTCACCCAAACAGTGTCATTAACAATTTCTTATTATTGGGGTAAATACGTGAGTGTTCAGTGTTCATCAGATCAGGCATTGACCACCTATTTCTGTCCATCCTAAGATGTTCAGCAGAAACACAAGGAGACTCTGCGGGCACAAACTGAAACACTGAGAGTGAACACGATCCTGATGAGGGAGAAGGTGAAGGTTTTCCAGCTGGTTGATCGATACGCTGAGCTCACGGTCATTTCTACTGTTCGAGATCGGAGACTGGTGGAACATGAGCTGCTGGCAAGAGGCAGAGACCACGAGGAGTGCAGAGAGGAACATCTCCGCGGACAGCTGGAGAAAATCGGGATTGCTCATCTGTTTGAGAATAGTTACTCACATAGTTTTTGGGACAAAATGAAAAGATTCTTCACACAATCAACTTCGGGATGTTCAGCAGCAGTGGCCGGAGTCCCAGGGATCGGGAAAACAACAATGGTACAAAAGATTGTTTATGACTGGGTCACGGGGAAAATATACCAACAATTCCAGTTTGTCTTCAGTTTCAAATTCCGAGATTTAAACTCCATTAATTGCAGAATAAACTTGAAAGAACTGATTCTGCATCAATATCCGTATTTTGGGAATGCCCTGAGAGAGGTCTGGAAGAACCCAGAGGGATTGCTGTTTATATTCGATGGATTGGATGAATTCAAGCACAGAATCGATTTTGCTGACAGTCGGAGAGATACAGAACCCAAGCACCAGTGCCCAGATCCTGAATTCAAGTGCAAGGTGTCTGACATTGTGTACAGTTTAATCCAGGGCAAGCTGCTCCCAGGATGTTCAGTGCTGGTGACCACACGTCCCACTGCGTTACATCTATTGGAAAAGGCGGAGATCGGTGTCTGGGCTGAAATCCTGGGATTTGTTGGTGAGGAACGGAAGGAATATTTCATCAGGTATTTTGAAGATCAGATGGTAGCGGCAGCAACCCCTCCTACTGCTGGATCCTCGCTCTGGCATTAAGTCCCTTCTTCACACAAAGAGTCAGGGACCCAGAGCGAATTCCCAAGACCATCACCCAACTATATTCCTACTATATTTACAACATCCTGAAAAACCATGGTCGTGAGATTGACAGTCCCCTGATGTGTTACTCAGGGTTGGTCAGATGGCCTTCAGAGGAGTGCTCGAGAAGAAGATTGTGTTTACAGGTGGAGATTTGATCAACTACAATCTGCAGCCTTCCCAGTTCCTGATGGAGCTTTTGGAGAGAGAGGATTCTGCCCGGAGCGCGGTGTACACATTTCCCACACCTCACCATCCAAGAGTTTGTAACTGCAGTAGCACAGTTCCGGAATCCACATCCCGGGGATATCCTGTAAAGGGATTTGGGTAAAACTGTAGTGAATCAGATTGTGAAGAATTGTGACAAGTGACCAGGGGATCGGTCAGTAATTCCCCAAGGACAGGAGGGTTCTGTGGTTCCTTGTGAAGGGATGTTGGAGACTTCATCAGATCAGTGAACAACGGCCATTGGTTTAATGGTAGTAAATCACAGGAATGGCCGTGTTTCTCACTGACTGTGACACGTCCATTGACAATGTTCCTTCTCAGTTGTACAAGGCCTTGGTGAGACCGCACCTGGAGTATTGTGTGCAGTTTTGGTCCCCTAATCTGAGGAAAGACATCCTTGCCATAGAGGGAGTACAAAGAAGGTTCACCAGATTGATTCCTGGGATGGCAGGACTTTCATATGAAGAAAGAATGGATGAACTGGGCTTGTACTCGTTGGAATTTAGAAGATTGAGGGGGGATCTGATTGAAACGTATAAGATCCTAAAGGGATTGGACAGGCTAGATGCAGGAAGATTGTTCCCGATGTTGGGGAAGTCCAGAACGAGGGGTCACAGTTTGAGGATAGAGGGGAAGGCTTTTAGGACCGAGATTAGGAAAAACTTCTTCACACAGAGAGTGGTGAATCTGTGGAATTCTCTGCCACAGGAAACAGTTGAGGCCAGTTCATTGGCTATATTTAAGAGGGAGTTAGATATGGCCCTTGTGGCTACGGGGGTCAGGGGGTATGGAGGGAAGGCTGGGACAGTGTTCTGAGTTGGATGATCAGCCATGATCATAATAAATGGTGGTGCAGGCTCGAAGGGCCGAATGGCCTACTCCTGCACCTATTTTCTATGTTTCTATGGTTCACTGTTACCGACACTGACTGCAGCAGGTGGGTCAGAGATTCACACCCGCTTCCCAGTGAGAAGGAGATAAATACCATTGTGAGATTGTCCTCCCTGCCCTTCCCCGTGTGTGACTTTTCTCACTACCAGATACCGTGAGCGCATCTCTTCTGGGCCTCTTTTCAGTCTCACCCCTCCCGTACAATCTTTTTCTGTAACCCCTCATCTTGTATGATTATCGTTTCCCCCCTGAGTCCTCCTGTGAGACAACTCATCCCTATCCCCCTTCCTCCTGTGGGATCTTTTCCCCAATCCCTTCCTCCTGTTGGATGTCTTCCCCATCCCCCTTCCTCCTGTGGGATCTCGCTTCCCCATCCCCCTTCATCCTGTGGGATCTCTCTTCTCCTCCCCCTTCCTCATGTGGGATCTCTCTTCCCCATCCCCCTTCATCCTCTGGGATCTCTTCCCCATCCGCCTTCCTCCTGCTGGATCTCTCTTCCCCATCCCCCTTCATCCTCTGGGATCTCTCTTCCCCATCCCCCTTCATCTTGTGGGATCTCTCTTCCCCATCCCCCTTCATCCTCTGGGATCTCTCTTCCCCATCCGCCTTCCTCCTGCTGGATCTCTCTTCCCCATCTGCCTTCCTCCCGCGGGATCTCGCTTCCTCATCCGCCTACCTCCTGCAGGTTCTATCTTCCTATCCTTTTGCTTGGCTGGAGTCCCACCACTATCTCCCATCGACACTTTCCCATTCACAAATCTTCCTCACTGGGGGACTTACTTCCATCCTTCAATTCTTGCAGGTAGGTTTGCTAGAGAGGCTCTAGTGGATTTAAACGAGATACAAGTGGCGAGGGGAACCAAAGTGTAGGAACAGATGTAGGGGAGAAGGAAGAAAAAGGAGATAGTAAAGTTGTTTGCACCGTTAGTGATAAACAGAGAGATAGAGGTGGAAAATTTCTTAAATGCATTTATTTTAATGCTAGGAGCATTGTAAGAAAGGTGGATGAGCCTAGAGCATGGATTGATACCTGGAAGTATGATGTTGTAGCTATTAGTGAAACATGGTTGCAGGAGGGGTTTGTTTGGCAACTAAATATTCCTGGATTTCATTGCTTCAGGTGTGCTAGAATCAGAGGGACAAGAGGGGGAGGTGTTGCTTTGCTTGTCAGAGAAAATATTACAGCAGTGCTCTGGCAGGATAGATTAGAGGGCTCGTCTAGGGAGGCTATTTGGGTGGAACTGACGAATCGGAACGGTGTAGTAACACTTATAGGGGTGTATTCTAGACCACCAAATGGGGAGCAAGAATTGAAGGAGCTAATTTGTAAGGAGATAGCAGATATTTGTAGTAAGCACACGGCTGAGAGTGTGGGAGATTTTAATTTTCCACACGTAGACGGGGAAGCCCAGACTGTAAAAGGGCTAGATGGTTTGGAGTTAGTAAAATGTGTGCAGGATAGTTTTTTGCAGCAACACATAGAGGTACCAGCTAGAGAAGGAGCAGTGCTGGATTTCCTGTTAGGGAATGAGATAGGGCAGGTGACGAAGGTATGTGTTTGGGAGCAATTCGGGTCCAGTGATCACAATGCCATTAGTTTCAATATAATTATGGAGAAGGATAGGTCTGGACCGAGGGTTGAGATTTTTGATAGGAGAAAGGCTAACTTTAAGGAGATGCGAAAGGATTTAGAAGGAGTGGATTGGGACAATTTGTTTTATGGGAAGGATGTAATAGAGAAATGGAGGTCATTTTAAGGTGAAATTTTGAGGGTACAGAATCTTTATGTTCCTGTCAGGTTGAAAGGAAAGGTTAAAAGTTTGAGAGAACCATGGTTTTCAAGGGATATTGGAAACTTGGTTTGGAAAAAGAAAGATATCTACAATAAATATAGGCAGCATGGAGTAAATGAGGTGCTCGAGGAATATAAAGAAGGTAAAAAGAATCTTGAGAAAGAAATTAGAAAAGCTAGAAGAAGATACGAGGTTGTTTTGGCAAGTAAGGTGAAAATAAATCCAAAGTAAATGCAAAGGGTTTCTACCGTTATATTAATAGCAAAAGGACAGTAAGGGATAAAATTGGTCCCTTAGAGAATCAGAGTGGGCAGCTATGTATGGAGCCAAAAGAGATGGGGGAGATTTTGACCAATTTCTTTTCTTCAGTATTCACTAAGGAGAGGATATTGAATTGTGTATGGTAAGGGAAACAAAGAGGGTAGTTATGGAAACTATGATAATTAAAGAAGAGCAAGTACTGGAGCTTTTAAGGAATATAAAAGTGGATAAGTCTCCAGGTCCTGACAGGATATTCCCTAGGACCTTAAGGGAAGTTAGTGTGGAAATAGCAGGGGCTCTGACAGAAATATTTCAAATGTCATTAGAAACGGGGATGGTGCCGGAGGATTGGAGTATTGCTATATATGGTATATATAATTATCTGGATAGACAGGGTCTGATTAGGAACAGTCAACATGGATTTGTGCATGGAAAGTAATGTTTGACAAATCTTATTGAATTTTTTGAAGAGGTTGCTAGGAAAGTTGACAAAGGTAAAGCGGTGGATGTTGTCTATATGGGCTTCAGTAAGGCCTTTGACAAGGTTCCACACGGAAGGTTAGTTAGGAAGGTTCAATCGTTAGGTATTAATATTGAAGTAGTAAAATGGATTCAGCAGTGGCTGGATGGGAGACGCCAGAGAGTAGTGGTGGATAAATGTTTGTCAGATTGGAGGCCGGTAACTAGCGGTGTGTCTCAGGGATCTGTACTGGGTCCAGTGTTGTTTGGCATATACATTAATGATCTGGATGATGGGGTGGTAAATTGGATGAGTAAATATGCAGATGATACTAAGATAGGTGGAGTTGTGGATAATGAAGTAGGTTTTCAAAGCTTGCAGAGAGATTTAGGCCAGTTAGAAGAGTGGGCTGAAAGATGGCAGATGGAGTTTAATGCTGATAAATGTGAGGTGCTACATTTTGGTAGGACTAATCAAAATAGGACATACATGGTAAATGGTTGGGCATTGAAGAATGCTGTAGAACAGAGGGATCTGGGAATAATGGTGCATAGTTCCCTGAAGGTGGAATCTCATGTGGATAGGGTGGTGAAGAAAGCTTTTGGTTTGCTGGCCTTTATTAATCAGAGAATTGAGTATAGGAGTTGGGATGTAATGTTGAAATTGTACAAGGCATTGGTAAGGCCAGATTTGGAGTATTGTATACAGTTCTGGTCACCAAATTATATGAAAGATGTCAATAAAATTGAGAGAGTACAGAGAAGATTTACTAGAATGTTACCGGGGTTTCATCACCTAAGTTACAGAGAAAGGTTGAACAAGTTGGGTCTTTATTCTTTGAAGCGTAGAAGGTTGAGGAGAGACTTGATAGAGGTATTTAAAATTATGAGGGGGATACATAGAGTTGACGCGGATAGGCTTTTTCCATTGAAATTGGGGGAGATTCAAACTAGAGGACATGAGTTGAGAGTTAAAGGGCAAAAGTTTAGGGGTAACATGAGGGGGAACTTCTTTACTCAGAGAGTGGTAGCTGTGTGGAACGAGCTTCCAGCAGAAGTGGTTGAGGCAGGTTCGATGTTGTCATTTAAAGTAAAATTGGATAGCTATATGGACAGGAAAGGAATGGAGCGTTACGGGCTGAGTGCGGGTCAGTGGGACTAGGTGAGAGTAAGCATTTGGCATGGACTAGAAGGGCCGAGATGGCCTGTTTCCGTGCTGTAATTGTTATATATCGTTATATGGTTAACCCTACCCCTCTGGAGTCTCTCACATCAGAAACATTTCTCTCATCGGGAAATGAGGCAGAATATGTGGAGTTCACAGGGTCACATCGACAGACTAAATTACCGACATTCGGTGAATACCCTGGAGCTGGGCAGTGAGGGACATTGATAATCATGGGAACTCCGATCAGTGATTTACCGAAGGGTTTAATGTTTCCTGAAATATTCGAGTGAGAGAAATTCCCTCAGACCCACAGTTTGAATCACTTTGTTGATCAACTTGTTTGTTTGTGTTCAGACTTGGGAGGAATAAACTGGGAGATTCAGGAGTGAAACTGGTGTCTGCGGCTCTGAGGAACCCGGAGTGTAAAATACAGAAACTCTGGTAAGTACAAGACTGTGGGAGATTGTGTTTACAGTCACTGAGTGTGTGACACTGAACAATAATGTGATCAGTAATTTCTTTATTAACCTTTTTATTGATTTAAAAGTATAAATACAGTAAAGAGGAGAATTAGTTCAAGTATATATATCAGTAACAATATAAACCAAGATTAAGATAGACATTGTCAAAGTCATAGATATTAAACTAGTATAATATATAAGAAAATGAAAATAATTCTCCTCTTAACCAGTTTATGAAGAGAAAGGAAAAAACATTGGGTTTTAAATGAAAAGGGAAAAAAACCACTACACTATAACAAAACAAAAAAAGGGGGACTGGGCATCTCATTTTGAGGATACGACCCAAAAAGAGAGAGAGAGAGACTTTCTGATCAAATCTAAAACTTCGATTAAAAAAAGATCGTAAGAGTAATAAATCAAATTAAATGAAAATATTGGATAAAAGGTCACCATATTTGCTCAAATTTAAAGGATGTATCAAATGTCCGACTTCTTATTTTCTCTAAACTTAAACAGGACATAATGGAGGAGAGTCAGTAAATGACTGTAGGTGGATTAGAATCCTTCCACTCCAATAAAGTGGCTCTCCCAGCCGGTAAGGTCGAAACGGCTATCATACATCGAGCGGAAACAAGAATATTTCGTAAGCAAATTAGGTTGTAGATCCAGATCCAAGACTTTTGATAGTGTTTTAAAAACATCTCTGCAAAAGTTATCTGGCTTTATACAAGACCAATACTTATGAGTTAAAGCATCCAGCTCAATATTACATCTGTCACAAGTAGGATTAATACTGGAGAAAATATGCGCTGGTTTATCCTTTGACACATGGGCCCGATGCGCTACCTTGAACCGTATCAAGGAACGACAGGCACAAATAGATGAGTTGTTAACCGAATGAAAAGTTTTACTCCATTGATTATCTGAAAATGACTCTTGAAGAGCGTTTAATTTTATCATCAGATATCATTCGTGAACTCGATAACCGTTTATAGATTAAGCTAACGACCTTTTTTGAAATGGACTCTCCAGGAGGCGCTCATGGTGTGAGGTACATTTTGGCTTCGCTCCATTCCCTTTACTTCTTTTACCCGTAACCACCCTTATTTAATCTGTTTATACCTACACTAATAGGTTTATAACACAAATATATCTTTGAACTTTGATTTTAACTCGCTGGAAATGTGAACCAGAGGACGAGAAGTTAAAAATGGGAAGGACTCCAACAGCAACGGGAAAAAAAAGATGGCGATCCTAAAGCATCTAAGCAAATACCAATAACTTTTGAAATAATGTCGAATCTTCTAGAGGAAAAACTTAATCAAAGATTTGCTGTGTTTGAAGAAGTTTTGAAGATGATTCAAGATGACATTAGATCGTTTAGATGTGAAATTGATCAACAGCAAACTAGAATTTCAGAACTGGATGCTGCCCGTTGGCAGAGGACAAAAGATTGAAGCCCTGGAAAAAAATCTGGCTTCAACATCCCATGTTGGAACGTTATAAATCCAAGATTATTGATCTCGAAGATCAATCCCGATGACAGAACTTGCGGATAATCGGGCTTCCCAAAGATATCGAGACGGCCGATCCTACCAAATACTTTTCTCAATTTTTAATGGATGTGTTTGGTTCAGAGGTTTTGGAGGCCCCTCCATTGCTCGATCGCGTGCACCTTACATTGCGCCCCAAACCTTCCAGAGAATTTAAACTGAGACCCATTATTATTCTGTTCCATTATGCTCACATGAAGGATCGTGTGGTACGAGCTGCGTAGCGGAAAGATATGATCAAAGTTCAAAGTTTCAAATTTTGCCTCGTTGAAGATTTCAGTCCTGAAGTTCTGAGGGAATGGATAGCTTTTAAACCACAGATGTCAGAATTTTATCAAAAAGGCCTTAACCAGCGTTGCTGTTTCCAGCACGTTTGAAAATAGTTCTTGCCGATAACTCTCGTCGTCTGTTTAAATCTCCGGATGAAGCTCAGTTTTCTTGACAATCAGCGTTCCTCTGCTCCGGACTAATTAACGGACTGTTGTTTATTCTCTTTGTTCTTACATGCTGGTTTTTTCAGTAGATCCAGATCCAAAACTTTTGATAGTGTTTTCAAAACATCTCTCCAAAAGCTTACAGCTTTGGATTTTTATAATCTGAGGGCTTTTGCCCTGGGTTTGTAGGGTAGGTATTTTTCATATTTTCGGATAAGTTTTCTTTCTTTACTGATTCTGTATTTTATTTATTCTTTTTTACTTTTTATTTTTCTTTCTTTGAAACTTTATAGGCCTATATCCTTGCTAAATGTGGATTCCAAGGTATTTTCAAAATTACTGGCAACTAGACTGGAGAAAGTATTGCCTCCAATTATTTCTGTTGACCAGACTGGATTTATTAAAAATCATTATTCCTTCTTTAATATTAGGAGATCAATGAATATTGTTTATACTTCTTCATCCAGAACTCCAGAATGTGTCATTTCACTGGACACTGAGAAAGCTTTTGACAGAGTCGAATGGACATATTTGTTTAATTCGCTTGAGAAATTCAATTTTAGTCCGATATTTATATCTTGGATTAAACTGATATACCTTACCCCCTTCGGCTTCGGTATTTACCAATAATCAAAGATCTCCCTTTTTTCAGTTATTTCCTGGTACTCGGCAGGGTTGCCCTCTTTGTCCATTATTATTTGATATCGCCCTGGAACCTTTAGCTATTGCTATTCGTGACTCTCCTAATATATTTGGTATTACCCGCAGGAATGAGATACACAAACTATCACTATATGCAGATGATTAATTATTATATATCTCTAACCCTGAGAAATCCATTCCGGCAGTTTTAGCTCTGCTTCCTCAGTTGAGTAACTTTTCCGGTTACAAATTGATTAATAAGAAGCATAAGGACTTGTTGAAGTTCAATTTTTTTTCCTAAATCCTTTTTTAATACTGTTGATTCCAAAAGTTCCTCTTATATATGGCAGAATAAAAATCTCAGATTAAGTAAAAAATACTTACGTAGAACATAGACATAGAACAGTACAGGCCCTTCGGCCCACAATGTTGTGCCGACCCTCAAACCCTGCCTCCCATGTAAGCCCCCCATCTTAGATTCCTCCATATACCTGTCTAGTAGTCTCTTAAACTTCACTAGTGTATCTGCCTCCACCACTGACTCGGGCAGTGCATTCCATGTACCAACCACTCTCTGAGTAAAATACCTTCCTCTAATATTCCCCTTGAACTTCCCACCCCTTACTTTAAAGCCATGTCCTCTTGTATTGAGCAGTGGTGCCCTGGGGAAGAGGCGCTGTCTATCCACTCTATCTATTCCTATTATCCTCTACACCTCTATCATGTCTCCTCTCAGCCTCCTTCTCTCCAAAGAGTAAAGCCCTAGCTCCCTTAATCTCTGATCATAATGCATACTTTCTAAACCAGGCAGCATCCTGGTAAATCTCCTCTGTACCCTTTCCAATGCTTCCACATCCTTCCTTTCGTGAGGTGACCAGAACTGGACACAGTACTCCAAGTGTGGCCTAACCAGAGTTTTATAGAGCTGCATCATTACATAGCGATTCTTAAACTCTATCCCTCGACTTATGAAAGCTAACACCCCATAAGCTTTCTTAACTACCCTATCCACCTGTGAGGCAACTTTCAGGGATCTGTGGACATGCACCCCGAGATCCCTCTGCTCCTCCACACTACCAAGTATCCTGCCATTTACTTTGTACTCTGCTTTGGAGTTTGTCCTTCCAAACTGTACCATCTCACACTTCTCCGGGTTGAACTCCATCTGCCACTTCTCAGCCCACTTCTGCATCCTATCAATGTCTCTCTGCAATCTTTGACAATCCTCTACACTATCTACAACACCACCAACCTTTGTGTCGTCTGCAAACTTGCCAACCCACCCTTCTACCCCCACATCCAGGTCGTTAATAAAAATCACAAAAAGTAGAGGTCCCAGAACAGATCCTTGTGGGACACCACTAGTCACAATCCTCCAATCTGAATGTCCTCCCTCTACCACCACCCTCTGCCTTCTGCAGGCAAGCCAATTCTGAATCCACCTGGCCAAACTTCCCTGGATCCCATGCCTTCTAACTTTCTGAATAAGTCTACCGTGTGGATCCTTGTCAAATGTCTTACTAAAATCCATATAGATCACATCCACTACCCTCATCTATATGCCTGGTCACCTCCTCAAATAACTCTATCAGGCTTGTTAGACACGATCTGCCCTTCACAAAGCCATGCTGACTGTCCCTGATCAGACCATGATTCTCTAAATGCCTATAGATCCTATCTCTAAGAATCTTTTCCAACAGCTTTCCCACCACAGACGTAAGGCTCACTGGTCTATAATTACCCAAACTATCCCTACTACCTTTTTTGATGGGGGACATTTTGGCCAATTCCCTGCCCTCCCCTTTAATGGCTGCACGCCAGGTTTAATTCCCAACCGTTCTAACGGAACTGGCTCCAGCCTGAAGCTGTCTGTCGTTCGGAGCGTTCCCACAGTGATGTATTTCCGCCTCCTGTCCAGTGGCACAGCTTCCAGTGGATGTGCGGGTTTGAGACTCCCCCACGAGACCCCGGGGAATTAGACAGGAAGAGCCCGGGGGCCGGGGCTCAGTCTGGGACACTGGTGTCCCGGGGCGGGATTATCCCGGGAGAGAATCCTTTTGCTCCCTTTGCTGAGGACGGTGCATTCGGCAGGTCTGGCTGATATAATGATGTTAAATTGACAAATACCTCGGCAGTGACCCTGGATCTGCAGCGATCTCGGACACGGCCCTGAAGTGTGATTTTATAATCATCGGTTCCCCAATGCAGAGTGACGGTGAGAAACGGGACTGATTGTTCAATCTGTCACTCATTGTCACCGGTCAGTTAATTGTGTGTGATTCTGAGTGAGTCGGGAGCAGCTTATTTATCCCTGCACACGAGCAGCTCACACATTGTTTAATTCACATTTGTCATGATGAAATCAATAAACCACTGTAATTTCCTGTCTTGGTGTCGGACTCGAGTCTCACTATAGGAGAAACAGTACCCTGGGGTTACTGCTGCCCACCGCACCCGGTGAACTGCAATAATGGTGTGAGCTCCTCACACTGGTACGGCAGCGTCTCAGCTCCAGGCTGAGGGATGTCAGTCTGATAGTGTCTGGTCCCCAGGATCTGTTCACTCCCCATCTCGGCTGACCACCGCATCCTCTCACGCCAGATACTCGCACTATCCTGATCCCCACCTTCCTGCGTGCTTTCTTGCTCTCACAGTCAAAAACAATAAAGGAGATTGGAAGCTCATATACTGTATAATATCGGACCCACGTCCACCAAGGTCGCAAACAGAAGGGAACAGAAGCAATCAACACGGGCTGAAGCTCCCTCTTTACAGACCTGGCACACAAACCCGGGGCCAGACAGAGTCAAGCTTCCTCCGCACAGACCCAGCTCACACCCCCACAATCAAAGCATCTCATAATCTTATACACCTCTATCAGGCCACCTCTCATCCTCTGTTGCTCCAAGGAGAAAAGGCCAAGTTCACTCAACCTATTCTCATAAGGCATGCTCCCCAATCCAGGCAATATCCTTGTAAATCTCCTCTGCACCCTCCCCATGGTTTCCATATCCTTCCTGTAGTGAAGCGACCAGATCTGAGCCAGTACTCCAAGTGGGGTCTGACCAGTGTCTATATAGCTGCAACATTACCTCTCGGCTCCTAAATTCAATGCCACGATTGATGAAGGCCAATATACCGTACACCTTCTTAACCACGGAGTCAACCTGCACAGCTGCTTTGAGCATCCTATGGACTCGGACCTCAAGAACCCTCTGATGCTCCACACTGCCAGGAGTCTTACCATTAACACTACCTGTAAAAGTACAACGAAGGAATAGGGAAAAAGCCTAAGAAGGTTAATGCGTACGGATAACTGCATTCTACTCTTTATTTGTTGTTTAATCTCCCCGAGGGGAGGTGCAGCATTCCGAGGGGCACTGCAATACTGGGTCGATGCACGGAGTGGACGAAGGAAGCCCCTATTCCATCTTCCTGTTCCAAAAATCAATGTAATATATGGTCCCAGATAAGGGACGCATCAGATTTTAAACTGATAAGAACTGATTTTTTTGAAAAATATACTTTATTCAGAAATATTACAAAATAAAATTATTTGCGAAAAAACATTTGTTGACCCTAAGTCCTTATAGAATAAATAAAGTTATTTACAATAAATCATGTTTACTCTGTCCTTATTCAAAATAAAGATGTTTACAATAAATCATTCATTGACTCTCATTCCTTTACTGATGTTCCATTACAGTCTATACCTTTCCACATTTCCAGCCACTCCTGTAGCACGATGTTGATTCATCTATCCACACCACTGAGGAGAGGAATACTCTTCCCCACCCGACTCCTCGCACTCCCGCGCGCGGGTGACAAACCTTAAACTGTGGTCCTTCTCCACCCGGCTTTTGCGGTGGCTGCACCAAGTTTGAGTGCATCCCTCAGCACGTGATTTATAATTTAAATTTTTAATATTTACTATCGATTTGTACTCCAGGGAGCACGAAGAGCAGAATCAAATATCGCTGTGATGATTGTACGCTCTAGTATCAATTGTTTGGCAACAATAAAGTACTCCTGCAGCTGAGAATGTGCCAGTCGGCAGCACATTCTCCCACGGACATCTCCATGTGCTGGTAAATCATCAATTTTCGGGCCAACCCAAGAGCGTCCTTCACTGAGTTGATGATCTGACAGCAGCACCGGATGTTGGTCTCCGTGTGCGTCCCCGGGAACAGCCCGTAGATCAGAGAGTCCTCGGTTACGCAGCTGCTGGGGTTGAAACGTGACACTGTCCCTTCTGTCATCCTCCACACCCTCTCTGCGAACTGACTGTGCGAAGAGGTGGGTCACAGACTCCTCCTCACTGCAGTCCTCCCGTGAGCAGTGGGGAGCGGAGACGATGTTCCAGGCGTACAGGAGGGCTCTGACTGGGAGGGCCCCTCTCACCGCCAGCCAGGCAAGGTCCTGGTGACTGTTGCTGAGGTCTGGCGATGAGGCATTTTGCCAGATGAACTGGACGGTCTGCTCAAGGAACCACCCCACTGTGTCCATCTCGTCCTTCTCCTGCAGTGCCTGCAGGACATTACGTGCCGACCACTGCCTGATGACCCTGTGGTCAAAGGCGTTCTCCTGGAAGAACTTTTCTATGAAGGACAGGTATGGCAGCAACGACCAGCTGACGGGGGCGTTGCGCGGGAGTGGGGCCAGACCCATCCTTCGCAGCCAGGGCGACAAGTAGAACCTGGGCACAGAGTGGTACTTGGTGCCCACATACCTGGGTTCTACACACAACCTGATGCAGCCACACACGAAGCTGGCCATCAGAATGAGGGCAACATTGGGGACGTTCTTGCCCCCATTATCCAGGGACTTGTGCATGACGGTCCGTCTCACCCGCTCCACCTTGGATCCCCAGACGAATCTGAAGACAGCTCGGGTGATTTCCGAGCTGCAGGAGCTGGGGACGGGCCACACCTGCGCCAAGTACAGCAGCCCTGAGAGCACCTCACACCTGATGACCAGGTTCTTGCCCGTTATCGACAGGGAGCGCCCTCCCCACAGTCCCAGTTTCTGTTTCACCTTGGCAGTCCGCTCCTGCCAGTTCTTGTTGCACGCCTCAGCCCCTCCAAACCAGATCGCCAACACCTTCACGTGGTCAGACCTGATGGCGAAGGGGACGTTGGATCGGTCCGGCCAGTTGCCAAATAGCATAGCTTTGCTCTTCGTGCGGTTGACCCTGGCCTCCGACACTAGCTCAAACTGTTCGCAGATGCCAATCAACCTGCAAACTGACCTCGGATCAGAGCAGAAGAGGGTGACGTCGTCCATGTACAGGGAGGTTTTCACTTGGGTCCCTCCACTGCCTGGCAGCGTCACCCCTCTTATGCCCTCATCCCTCCTGATGGCTTCGGCAAAGGGTTCAATGCAGCAGACAAACCAGACAGGGGAGAGAGGTTTCCCACCCATTGACCTGGACTGCACTACAGATGTCTGTGTCGAGCAGCCTGATCTGATTCCGGATTCCCTCCCCAAAACCAATTTTGGAGAGCACATCCGCCATGTACGTGTGCAATATCCTGTCGAAGACTTTCTCCTGCTCCAAGCTGACCAGGCAGGCGTTCACCCCCGTCCTGCACATCGGCGATGGTGTCCCTCAGCAGCGTGAGGCTGTCTGAGATCTTCCTGCCCGGTACAGCACAGGTTTGGTCCGGGTGGATCACCTGTCCCAGAGCAGACTCGACCCTGTTGGCAATGGCCTTCAACAGGATCTTGTAGTCCACATTCAGGAGAGATGGGTCTCCAATTCCTGATGTCCTCCCTTTCCCCCTTCTGCTTGTAGATGAGGGTGATCGTGCCCTTCCTCATGGACTCTGACATACTGCCGGCCAGAAGCATAGCGTTGTACACTTCCAGCAGGTCTGGGCCCATCCAGTTCCACAGAGCCGAGTACAACTTAGCCGGTAAGCCGTCGCCTCCGGGAGTCTTACCCGACCCAAAGGAATGGATGGAGCCTGTCAACTCGACCAGAGTCAGTGGCTGATCCAGACTCTCCCGCTTGCCGTCGCCTAAGACCTGCGTGATAGATGACAGGAAGTTGCGGGAGGCTGTGGATTCTGTGGCCTTTTCATCGTACAGACCGGCATAGAAGGACCTGCAGATCCTCAGTATGTCATTCTACGAGGACACGACTGAGCCGTCCTCTTCCTTAAGGTTGAGGATCACAGAGCTCCCCTTGTGCACCTTCTGGAAGAAGAAGCCTGAGCACGTCTCGTCCTGCTCCACGGTTTGGACCCTTGATCGGTAGATGATCTTGGAGGATTCGGCGGCAAGGTGCTGGGCTTTCCGGCTCTTCACCTCTCGCAGTTCCTCCCCGACATCCACCCCCTTCGCCTGCAGAAGGAGGAGTTGCTGCAACTCTGTCTGGAGTTTACGCAGTTCCATATAACCATATAACAATTACAGCACGGAAAGAGGCCATCTTGGCCCTTCTAGTCCACGCTGAACTCTTACTCTCACCTAGTCCCACCGACCTGCACTCAGCCCATAACCTTCCATTCCTTTCCTGTCCAATTTAACTTTAAATGACAACCTCAAACCTGCCTCGACCAGTTCCCGCTCCTGGCTTGCTTTCTGGATACCCTTGCGTATGAAGAACTTCTTGATGTTCTCCTTGGTGGCTTCCCACCAGAAAACTGGGGAATCAAAGGTTTTCAAGGTTTTCCAACCTGTGTACTCCTCCTCTAGTCCTACTTGTAGCAGAAAGAGTGAAGATGTATCAATTAGTCGGCCAGGCAGCATCTCTAGGGAGAGGTACAGTCGACGTTTCAGGCCGAGACCCTTCCTTCAGTTAGTCCTGACGAGGGGTCTCGGCCTGAAACGTCGACTGTACCTCTTCCTGGAGATGCTGCCTGGCCTGCTGCGTTCACCAGCAACTTTGATGTGTGTTGCTTGAATTTCCAGCATCTGCAGAATTCCTCGTGTTTGTGCATCAGTTAGTGATCTCCAAACTGAGTTGGGTCTCACTGATGTAGAGGAGGCTACACTGGGAGGAAGAGTGATTATGAAAGAGGTGTAGGGATAGATGTAACACTTATTGTGGTTGCAGGGTGTTTGGCAGACGAGAGTCACAGCGAGAGTGATCCCTGTGATAAATGGAGACGGACGTGGAGAGGAAGATGTGCCTGGTGGTGAGATCCTGGTGGAGATAGTGGAAATTGCAGAGAATATGTTGAATGCAGAGCTTCAGTGAATGGCAGATGCAGAAAAGGTAATCCTATCGTTATTATGTCGTGGAGGGGACATGGGGAGAGGGCAGACGTGCAGGAAATGGAGGAGTTACGGGTGAGTTCTGTATTGATTGCAGTGGGCAGGAAACCCCTTTATTGATTGAAAAAAGATTTCTTGGATGTCCTAGCATGAAAAACCTCCTCATAAAATCAGATGAAGCAGAGACAAAGAAACTGAGAGAAGGGAATAGTATCCTTGAAAGTGACAGTGTGAGCAGAGTTTCCATAGGTCCATTTAATGTCAGAAAGTAACTGTTGTGGACAAGGGAACTGTGGGAGTCAGTAGGTTTGTTAAAGAGGCCAGAAGGTAATCCGTTTCTGGAGACAGAGAGAGACAGATCAGGAAAGGGGAGTGAGATCATGAAAATGGACCAAGCAAATTTGAGAGAGGGGGTGTATGTTGGTGGGAAAGTTGACAAATCTGACGACAACATGAGGAAATCTGCAGATGCTGGAATTTTAAGCAACACACATAAAAGTTGCTGGTGAACGCAGCAGGCCAGGCAGCATCTCTAGGAAGAGGTACAGTCGACGTTTCAGACCGAGACCCTTCGTCAGGGCTCACTCCAGACTAAGTCTGACGAGCTCCACACGGGAGCTGGAAACAGCATCAATGACGTCATCAATGTGGTGGAGAAAGTTTTACCTGTCTACCTTTGAACGCTCCAAAAACAGCCCAAAATTTTAAAACGACACCAAATTACTTCACTATACTCAATGCGGCACTAGCCAAAGGGCAGATTACAAATCATTTCCTTACTCAATGAGAAAGGTTCAATCTTCTTCCATGGTGTCAGGTAGTTTCTTTGCATCCCAATCGCAGTACTCTTGGCAACTCACAGCAGGCTGGTCCCAGGGTAACTCTGTAACCCAAAATCATAGTCATACTTTATTGATCCTGGGGGAAATTGGTTTTCATTACAGTTGCACCATAAATAATAATAAAACCATAAATAGTTAAATAGTAATATGTAAATTATGCAAGGAAATAAGTCCAGGACCAGCCTATTGGTTCAGGGTGTCTGACCCTCCAGGGGAGGAGTTGTAAAGTTTGATGGCCACAGGCAGGAATGACGCTCTGTACTGCATCTCGGTGGAATGAGTCTCTGGCTGAATGTACTCCTGTGCCCAACCAGTACATCATGTAGTGGATGGGAGACATTGTCCAAGATAGCATGCAACTTGGACAGCATCCTCTCTTCAGACACCACCGTCAGAGAGTCCAGTTCCATCCCCACAACATCACTGGCCTTACGAATGAGTTTGTTGATTCTGTTCACACAAAATAATCTGCAGATGCTGGGGTTGTTGATTCTGTCGGTGTCTGCTACCCTCAGCCTGCTGCCTCAGAACACAACAGCAAACATGATAGCACTGGCCACCATAGACCCGTAGAACATGCATCATAAAGACCTGTGGCTAGTACATTCTGCCCAGGAGATGTGCCCTGGCACTGAAGAGCAATCTCCCTGTTCAATCACAGCTACACTACCATTTAAAAGAAAATGATTAAAATAAATTTGAGAAACTTCAGCCTTGCAAACAGCCAAGCTTTAAAGTTCCCAAACCACAGCGGGAGAAAGGCAAAGTAGTCAGAATGTTACAGTGTTGGTTATTTAACATTCTGTAATCTACAACTTAGTATTCTTCTATCACACCGATAGTGTTGAACGAATAGAGTTCACTGCATAGGGTTATTGAAACGCTAATCTGTGGCTGGTCCTGCAAAAAAAAAATTGCTCCCCAGGGATGGACGAAAGGAACTGGGAGAATAATATAACGACAGAATGGCAATCTTTTGAAATAAAATAAGTGCTGGGAATACTTGCCACTTCAGTCAGCATTTTGCAGAGAAATAGAGCAAATGTGTCAGGTTAATGGCTCTTAGAACTGATGAAAGATCACTGCCATGATTAAGAATCACATCTGAATCATTAACTGCTTCTTTCTCTACAGAATGCTGCATTACCACCAAATCCTTTTCGGCATTTTATGCCTCTTTTCCCCAGATTTCCACCTTTTTTTTTTCCTCCTTGGAGACGTAGTAAGTGATACAAGCCATAGGTTGGAGAATGTTGTTAAATGCTGGATGGAGCTGGACAAACTTAGGCAAATATGGAATGTTCATAATTACTTCCGGTATTTGGCTGGTGGGATACGGCAGAAAGGCCTTCGGATGTCAGGAAAGTAGTATACCCACATTCTCCCGATTATCGCCGATTTCTTAATGGAACCAGTTCTGGTCAACAAGCTTTCTTTACCAATGAAGTCCAGCCGGACGGTTAGATTATTTTCTGTGGAAATAATCCATTGACTGCAATGCCGTTATTTACCACATGCCAGCTCACACTTAAATATTGTCCGAGTTGCAACCCTACCCCCTCCCTTTCATCCGACTCTATCCCGTCCCTCTCCCCGACCAACTCAACTACCCATCGTCCCCCATCAAACGACCTCACTTACCCCATTTACAACCCTCTCCTTCTTCGCAATCCCCAGCCATCGCTTCCACCCGATGTTCCTAGCCACCCTCCTCCCGTTTCCGGAGGACCCCCTCCCCAATCACCTGCCCCGCCAGGCTCGCCAAACGACCCGGCCGCAACTTCGCTTCTCTCGCTGCAACGCCTTCCGTAAACGTCATCACGCTTGCAATGACATCAGACGCTAGAGGGCGGGCAGAACAGCTGAGAGGAGGAGTTTGCATACAAACCAGGGCCGCCTCTCTCATTTGGTTGGCGGAATATCCGCTATTTTACATGATTAGCTGTATTCCGAAAGAGATTTCGCGACAAGGGAGAAAAATACAACTTATGTCAAAGACTGAGCGAAATTACACCAAACCTACTTCAAAAGTTGAAGAGAGGTAGGATAAATCGGTGTCCTGTAGACAGTCGGTCCAACTTAATAGAGGGAAGACGAGCAAGATCCGAAAGGGTCCGGACATTTGTGGTATCGCTTCTCGGCCTTTTGGCTAAGATCAAGTGTAGGATCCAAGATGGAGCGGGTGAGACGGACCGCCATGCACAAGTCCCTGGACAACGGGGGCAAGAATGTCCCCAATGTCGCCCTCACCCTGATGGCCAGCTTTGTATGTCGCTGCATCAGGTTGTGTGTAGAGCCCAGGTATGTGGGCACCAAGTACCACTATGTGCCCAGGTTCTACTTGTCGCCCTGGCTGCGAAGGATGGGCCTGGCCCCACTCCCGCGCAACGCCCCCGTCAGCTGGTCGTTGCCGGCATACCTGTCCCACGTAGCAAAGTTCTTCCAGGAGAACGCCTTTGACCACAGGGCCATCAGGCAGTGGTCGGCACGAAGTGTCCTGCAGGCACTGCAGGAGAAGGACGTGATGGACACAGTGGGGTGGTTCCCTGAGCAGACTGTCCAGTTCATCTGGCAAAATGCCTCATCGCCAGATCTCACCAACAGGCACCAAGACCTCGCCTGGCTGGCGGTGAGAGGGGCCCTCCCAGTCAGAGCCCTCCTGTACGCCCGGAACGTCATCTCCGCACCCCACTGCCCACGGGAGGACTGCAGTGAGGAGGAGTCTGTGACCCACCTCTTTGCACACTGCCAGTTCGCAAAGAGGGTGTGGAGGAGGATGGACGGGCTAGTGTCACATTTCATCCCCAGCAGCTGCGTGACAGAGGACTCTCTGATCTACGGGCTGTTCCCGGGGACGCACACGGAGACCAACATCCGGTGCTGCTGGCAGATCATCAACTCGGTGAAAGACGCTCTTTGGTCAGCCCGAAACTTGATGATCTACCAGCACATGGAGATGTCCGTGGGAGAATGCTGCCGACTGGCACACTCTCGGCTGCAGGAGTACGTGCTGAGGGACGCACTGAAACTTGGTGCAGCCACCGCAAGGGCCCGGTGGGGAAGGACCACGGTATAGGTTTCTCCACCCGTGGGAGTGGGAGGGGTCGGTGGGTGGGGAGTATACCCCTCAACAATGAGATGCAAAGCTGAACTACTGGAGTGCCACGTGGGTGGCTATAAACACGGGTATTTTACTGAGTATAATGGAAACGTATGTAAAGGATGAAAAGTTATTGAATGGTTTATTGTATATATTTATTTTTGAATAAAGTATATTTTGAAATAAAAAAAAAAATCTGTTCTTATCAGTTTAATATCTGATACGTCCCTTATCTGGGACCATATATTAAATTGATTTTTGGAACAGGGAGATGGAATAGGGGCTTGCTCCGTCCACTCCGCGCATCGACCCGGTATTGCAGTGCCTCCGGGAACGGTGCTCCTCTCCTCGGGGAAACTAACAACAAATGAACAATAGAACCCGGTTGTCTTTATGCTTCCTGTTTCTGCCTCGTACTTTTCGCAGGCTACATTTGTTTTTAATGAGGGGACACAGCAGCTCAAAGGCAACCATGGGAAAATGGCAACAGAAACAGCACGCACACAATTTACAGCAGTCGTGGATAAAGTCAGGTCGGCAGTAAAACACACGCAGACGATTAATAACGAACGTGGGAATAAAGTACACACACACACATCCAAGGGAAAAGTCAATACGATGCCCGAGCCCCTTCATTGTACAGGCACGGCTCAATGCTATCAGGGACAATCACCAACCCTATTCAATGCACAGCTTACCAACAATTTCCTCCAGCGCTGTTCCACGGTTCTCAGCCTGGAATGAAGCAGAGTGGTCCCTCGGAAATGGCAAAGAGAGCGTCCAGCCCTTTTCATGCAGGAAGGCTGAAGTGCCCGGCCCAGGTAATTCACAGGAACGCTAACGGCTCGGTGCCGGCAGGGTTAAGCTGATTACAAGGCCGGTGGTTAGGTGTGCAGTGATGGGCGAGGAGGGGTCAATCCTTGATTGGCAGGGGGCGTGTCTTCTGACCAGGCGTGGGCAGTGCTGTCACGTGACAGTCAGCACAGTCCACCCCTCGGCAGCCTCGCCACTCGCCAGGCGTTACCGCAGTGAAAAGGAAAGGAATACATCTTACTCTATTTATAAGGTGAACGCTATATCTGACTATACAGAACTAAAGACAGACAGACGTGCTCTTAAAAATTTGACAGACAACATAATATACACACAGCGATGATAAATAACGAGAATGAGTGCAATCGCCCAGTTGCCCACCACCCCACCGCCACAAAGCTCCTTCCACAGGGTGCAGAGGTCAGGGTTGGGGATCCATGTCCATGTACAGCTGCCTGCGCGTAAAACGGGGAGGGCTTGTCTCCAGCCCTTGCCTCTGCCCCCACTGCATCTATTCAAGGAGGGTGATACCATCCCGCACGGTCCTCCCGTTAGCTGGTGTCATGAGGGGCAGGATCACTGACTATATCGGGGTGCGCGGTGCTGACCAGGTATCCTGCGACGGTACCGGTCACCCGGGTGTTTTATAAAAAATTACGGTCGCAGGCTCCCTGGTAGATGCCGTTGACCAGCGCCCACTCTCTAACAACCCGGGTGCCCTGACTGACCGTACCCCATTGCGGGCGCCGGTGTAGATCCCACTCCAGGAGGGTGGGGTATCGGACCCTCACAGCGGTCACCACCCGATCCCACAGGGTAGAGCCTACCCGGATCTTCGGCTGCGGCGCCCGTGGGGCGTTGTTGATCAGACAGGCTCCCCGGGGCGCTCGCCTCTTGATCAGAGAGGCTCATGTTGGGGCCCCCCTCATCCCACAGCCGGAGCAGCCCCGCGGCCAGGTGCTCGCAACGTGGGTCCAACTGCTCGGGCCAGTCCACCGGTTTACCGTGGTCCGCCAGGCCTCAAATCCCTCTCTCGTCGGTCCAGCCGGGAATCCTACGCTCGGTGCCTGTACTGGCCATTTTGCCCCTGTTCCAGAACACTTTCCCCACGCAGCGCCAGTGAGGAAACAGATTCTGCAGGTCTCAAAGTCAAGGGCTCTGGGCTCACAGTCTGGGTAGTGAAGGATTTTATTTACAGAAGGCAAACGGGGGAAAATGGCAACGGAAGCAACACGCGCACAACTTACAGTAGTCGGATCAGCAATAAATCACATTAAATCGCGTGGGGACAAAGTATACAACCACCCTTGACTTTGTGCAGGCGCGGCTCTTCTGCTTAGGGACAATATCCACACTCCCAACCCTATTCAAAGCACAACTCACGGACAGCACGGTGGTCCCTCGGAGGTAGCACAAAAGAGAAAGGGTCATGCACACGTGGGCTGCTTTATAGGTCTGGAAGGTCCAGCCCAGGTGATTCACAGGGAAGCCAATGGCTCGGTGCCAGCAGGGTTAAACTGATTACAAAGGCCAATTACCCGAGGCCAAGTACAAGGCTAATTAACGAGGCCAATGGTGAGGTGTGCATTGATGGGCGAAGCGGGGTCAAACCTTGATTGGCAGGTGACGTGTTTCCGGCCAGGTAAATGGGCAGAGCCGTCACGTGACGGTCCCGACCCCCCCCCCCCCCGTCCAGATGCCAACTGCGTTTCATTGGCTTTGTATCTGGAGTCGGCACAATGACAAAGCTGCGTCCGGTCTGATCTAATCACTCAATTCAGACCCAAACAGGAAATGTGCAGGTTTCATTTAAACCCCTCCATGTGTATGAACACTAATTACTATTCACATTCCTCCAGCCTCACTGGACAGGAAACATCAAGTGAGAAACAGCAGGAGGTGGCCATTCAGCCCCTCTAACCACCAACAAGATGACGGCTGCTCTCCCATCTCAGCCACATGTTTCTGCCCGATCCTCATTTCCTCGATCCCTTCGGTCTCCACACATCTGCCGGCCTCTGTTTTATGTGAGGATGATCACTGAGTCTTCACCGCCCTCTGTGGTGGGGATTTACAGACATTCACCATCCTCGGAGTGGAGACATTTCCCCTCATCTCAGTCCCGGACAGACCAGCCCCTTTTTCAGAGACTGGGATCCCTGGTTCAGCCGGTAATGATGTTGTGAATTTCAATGTGTTCAACTCTCAGTCCTCGATTCTCTAAATGAAAGGGTTATCACATTTGATCTTTCTTCATATGATGACCCCACCACTCCAGGGATCAGTCTGGTGAATCTTCATTGCACTCTCCATAACAAATACTCTCTAACCTCTTTGTTAATCCTCTATGGAATTAATTTCCATCTTCTGCAGCCCCGTGTTGCCCCAACCACTCACCTCCCACCCCGTCACTATTTCCACCTTCCCACCTCCCCCTCACCTGGATCCACCTCTCACTCCCCAGCTCTTGCCCCATCCCCACCCCTCACCTCTTTTCTCGGACTATTTCCCGTCCACTCTCAGTCCAGAGGGAGGGTCTCGGCCCGAAATGTTGACGGTCCATTTCCCTCCACAGATGCTGCCCGACCCACTGAGTTCCTCCGGCAGTTTGTTCTTTGGTCTGTGTGACCCGTGTTAGTGTGGGGAGCGGGATTTTACACCATATTCCCGGTACAGTCTCAACAAAACACAAATAATTGTCACTTTGCCCGGACCATCGGCCCCGCTCGCAGGGCAACAGTCTGCCGGTGTTTGCCCCCCAATGTGGTGAATCGCCACCACCGTGGGCTCAGACATTTCCACAGATGAGCCCCTCCTGTCCCCACCGGGACAAACATCCTGTCCGCCCCCTCTCTCACCGTCTTCATCCTCTCCCTCCCCGGGGAACCGGCATCAAACCGACGGGCCGAGCGGTCTCCTCCTACCTCTCAGCGACACATCAGACTCCGGCCGCAGGAGACGCTTCACAAACGCCCCAACTTCCCTCGGAGGGAAATGGAAATAAATCAGAAAGCGGACATTTACTTTGACGGTTGTCCCGCCGTGACGGAAAGTTCGGGAGACGGTGTCAGCGGGGGTAACGCCCTCTCGGCTGGTCCGCCTCCACTATTGGTTGCAACCAGTGATTGACATCGTTTCGCACCAATGGGAATGGCGGAGCTCCAGACTCCTCTGTTGACAGGGGTGGGGGAGGGGCTGGTCACGTGATTAGTAGCCCAGCCGTTAAACCGATAAAGCTCGAGTCCACCAGCGCGCGGGGACGTAAGACACCGCGCACGTGCTGACAGATCCCGCTGTGGGGGACCCATGTGTGACGTCAGGAGCGTGGCGAGGGTCTGTGTGACGTCACCTGTGGGGGAGCGCTCGTATTTAAAAACACCTGAATGGACGTTTCTGATGATTTCGGTGGGACAACAACATTAATCCCGGGTTTCATCACTGAATCCAGTGTTGTGAGATGTAAAGTCCCCTGTTATGTGTCCGGCTGTGCCGTGTTGTTGGTGGAGTGGGCAGCCTGGTGTTTGTCTCGATTCGGGTCACAACACCAGAATTGCCAGCGGGGTCCACACACAGTGTATTAGTCAACAGAAAACCTCTCGTTCCTGCAGTCTCTGTCTCCTGGTAAACTCAACACCCTGACAATGTGGACCAGAGACACCCCTTCCTCTCAGAGTCAGGGGATCACTCAGACAGCTGATCACTGAGAGGAATTATATTTATTGGTCATTAAAGTTCACCCAGATTGGTTTGGACGGATTTGATGTGGAGTTCGGGGTGTCACAGTGAAAGGGCCGGACGGCCGAACTCTCTCCGTTGTCCAAACATCTTTCCAGGTGAGGCGACACTGCACCTGTGAATCTGTGAATATATATATGAATAGGGCTTCTTACAATGTCAAGCACTAAACCAAGATGAAAGAAATTTATGAATTCCAGAGCTCCACAGAAATGTAGTGATAGTTAAGACATTAACAAGATTATAGCCTATCACTGCATTTCAGTGTGTAACTGGTACAATAAAACATATAATACTTAATTTAATAATATGACACGGTTGCACTCACTAATTATCACAAAATATAATTAGCAAATAAAGTAACGTTGTTTGCTTAGAAGCCATAGGGTTGTTGGTGAAAAAATTTAACTTTTGTATTAGCGAGTTCTATGTCAATGCATCGGATGACAGATTTACGAGTGAAGTCGAATATTGAAAGGAAAGGACAGAGAGGTCGTGGAGGGCTATCATCTCGTTATCACAACGCCATAAATACAACTTAAGTATACCAACGATGGGCTTGCTCTGCGGCTTGAGATACTAAACAGAAGAACGGCACTTTATTCACAAAATCCTCATAGCCCACAATGACTGTGCACTGATCCCAGCAATGGAACCCGCCACTGCAGCCCCACAGTGCACTGTGTACAGATTGCAAAGCTACGAAATTGTATGTGAATAGCCTCCCCTCCCCCAACTCCGCTCTTTCTACGTCACCAGCAGACTGGGACATCTCACGTCTCGCTGCCTCCGCCAGGCCATTAAACTGTGAAGAACTGTGGTCAGGGACTGATCTCTGGAATACTCCAAACGATACCTCCTTCCAGTCTGAAAACGACCCACTCATCCGACCACACACAACCGGCAGTTTATCGGTCTCCAAAGAGAAAACCTAATCAGGTACTCCTGAGGGTCAATACCATTGCTGGCTCCTAGTTTACCACCGTCAAATGCCAGGAGGGACATAATAATCAGAAAGTCTCCAGTCACAGCCGTGTAAATAAAATGTGATCTTAGTAGGTGTGTGGCACATGCTCAGAATGCAAAGGAGACAGACAAACTGAGCCAAGTCACAGACTGAGGAAGGGGAGGAATGATCCATTTTGATACCGAGAGGGAAGCAGAACGTTTCTTATTGTGCCTGATGCCGGAACTGTAGCTAGTTAGAAGATGAAATCTTGTTCCTCCAAATTGTTTTGAGTTGTGACAGTGTTTTACCAGAAGGCACCATGGAGACTAAAATTATCTCAGTTGAAATGTCCTTCACCCACTGACGTGCTTTGTAAACTTTTAGCAGTGTAGAAAAGTCAAAGGATTTGTGTATGGGAATCACAGCCACAACAGGTACTTACTGTCTCTAGTGAGTTCACAATAAATAGAGGCCACATTTCTGTCGAGAGTGAGCAAAGAGTTTTACTCAATCTTCACAGCTGCTGCAACACCAGAAACTTCACATCAGGGAGGAAGTTCAAATTAGCTCCGTGTTAAATGTTTAACCATCACGGTGACTGAAGGCAGCTGCAGGTTCATGAGGGACTGTTACTGTCAGAATCTGCAGTTCTTGCGGCTGCTCATCGCACCCAGGACTGAACCCTGGTCACTGAGCATTGGAGGAGTTCGTTCTGCTGATAATTAGCCTGAAAGTAGACTGATGTTTAATGTTGTGGATCTGTGAAAGATAAATCGGTTCTGTATCAAATCCCGTGTCTCAGGTACTTACTGTCTCTACCACACTCACAATGTACACGAGAGAGGCCACTCGGCCCATCTGGTCCCTGCCCATGTTTCTGTTCCATATCAGTATTTTAAAATCCATCCCTGCCGTTCCCCTCTCACTCTCCCTGTGATGACAGGTTGCAGCTAGTCACCACTCCGTGGGATAGCAGACTTCCCTTGAATTTCATAGAATCATAGAAATCAATAGCACAGTACAGGCTGTTCGGCCCACAGTGTTGTGCCGACCATGTAACCTACTCTCCAAACAGCCTAGAATTACCGTCGCACATAGCCCTCTATTTTTCTAAGCTCCATGTACCTATCTATTCTCTTTAAAGACTCAATTGCATCCGTCTCCACCACCATCACCGGCAGTGCATTCCATACGCCCACCGCTCTGACTTCTGTCTTGCAAATACTTTCAAACACCTTAACGCTCTGCCCCCGAGTGTTCGCCATTTCAGTCCAGGGAAAAAGCAACTGGCTATTCCACGACCAATGCCTCTCATGATTTTATACACCTGTACGAATTCCCTGCATGATTTTCTCCAGTTTGAATCAGATGATGAGCTCACTGTAGCTTTGACATTCCTCAGGACTCTGGACTAAGGGGGTTAAATTCCTTCTCCGCTGCTCTTTTCAACATTTCGTGTCATTTTCAGTAATTACAAAGACAGTTGGGTTGTTGCAATGCGCCTGTGAAGTCCGACAGCAGACTAGCGAGTGAATGTTCGATGGAGCAGAGTCAGAAACTAGAGTTGGCATCCTGAGTCAGATCTTTGGGGCTCCAAAAGGAAATGGGGCCTATCATTTACAAGGACGAGGAGGAAGTGAATCAGACCGGCAGCATGTGGCTACAAATGAAGGATTAGAAACATCTGGAAACTGGTTAACTGAAAAAAGTGTGGTTAAATTCTGCAAATTACTGGTGGAAATCAACAGATCAGACAGCAAATGTGGAGAGGAATAAATAGACAACGATTAGGCCGAGCTCCTTCAGAATGCCTAGACTGTGTGCTCCTCTGCTTAGTTGCTGCCTGAACTGCAGAGTTGCTTCAGCATTTTGTGTGTGTGCGTCTCTGCATTTCCAGTAACAGCAGAACCCCTTGTGTTTTATATCTATATTTTTAAGAGGATTGTACTTTGGCATTAGATACATGTTGATATTGAGTATATTGTTTACGGGAGCCGCTTTCTGCGTTAAAACAGTTGCTGAGTATTCTATATACACAAAAAAACTGAGGTGGACAAGGAACTAGTGCTTGCAGAAACTATTAATGGCACCGGGATGACCCATAAAGGCCTGCGTTAAAAATTTCGCCGGCGCTGAAGCATTGATCAAATGCGCAGGCGTCAAGGTTGATGACGTTGGTGAATATCACGCATGCGCGTAGTACACAAAGGCCTCGGGATCACGGCTCCAGGATCGGGCGCAGGTAAGCGAGAATCTCGGGGCGATGTTGTGACTCCGGACTCCGTGACCCGCAATCCCGGGACAGTCCTGCTCTCTTCCCTCTCTCTCAGCCCCACCATCCGTACACGGGCCCCGGGGAGCTTCCGGCTGATGAGGGAATGGGAACCGATGGGTCTCTCAGACAGAGCTGAGCTCCAGCTGTCTAAATGCAAGGATCGGGAACTCGGAGAAAGGGAACAAAATCTTTTACATCAGCTGTTGTGAAAATCACCTTTGTTCTGCCTCCAGTCACAAACAAGAGAAAATCTGCAGATGCTGGAAATTCGAGCAACACACACAAATTGCTGGAGGAACTCAGCATTAGTACTCTTTTCCATAGATGCTGCCTGGCCTGCTGAGTTCCCCCAGCATTTTGTGTCTGTTGCTTGTTCCACCCCCTCTTGTTCTGGACTTTCTACCCGTGAGAACATGTTTTGTCCCACTCTCTCTGGGTACATAATGATATCAAACACCTTTGTCCAGGGCAACAAGTAGCTTCACATCACAAATGTGCCAGACTCCAATGAGACAGACTACTGCCCTTCCCTTCATATTCATTGGCATTGCCATCACTGAGTTCACCACCGTCAGTCACCTGGGGGAGGGTTCAGTGGAAATATTTATGTACAATACAGAAACTGTTGTTACCTGTGTGTATTGTGGTGATGCAAAAGTTGCTGGAGAATTTGCAAGTGGGAAGAAGTGGAGTGATATTTGGAATTCTGACTTTTTAAAGTGTCATTTAGCAAGAGAAACACATATGGACAATGTGCAAAAGCTCTGGTGGGAAAATCCTTTATTACCCGTTACAGGCCTGCTACATAAATTGTGTGAGAGTGTAGATGAACTCGATCGAACCCAGAGGAGATCAAAGTTCTTACTGACAGTGATTTGCTGGCTGTTGAAATAAATACCTCGCTATATAAAATTCATTGTGCACATGTCACTGGTTAAAAGAATGCACAGTATAAGCTTTATGTGCACACTGGTCATTACAAATTAGAGGGGACATTGGTGGGAAGGTGGGGAGACCTCCAGTGTCCCTGATGCCCTCACCTACAAGATGTGCATCCAGCTGCAGCTTGTAACCCTGCACTTTACGGAGTTGGAACTTGAAATGGATGAATTCCGGATCATCCAGGAGTCGGAGGGGGTGATAGATATGACATGAAGAGAGGTGAGTTACACCCAAGGTGTAGGACACAGGAAACTGGGTGAGAGTCAGGAAGGGGAATGAGGTTAAATAGCCATCGCAGAGTACTCTTGCTGCCATCCCACGCAACAGCAGGTGGACCACTTTAGAAACTGTTGGGTGGATTACCTGGCAGAGGAAAGTCAAAGGGCTGATAGGGGATTCGGTATTTAGTGGAACAGAACAAGAGGGGACTGATATCCTAGTGGTAATGCTTCTAGTGTGGGGTGAGGGGTGATGAGGTTAAAATAAGTTGTAGGGGGAATGGGAACCAGAATGACAGAACAGATAGTGGAGAGATTGAATTGAATTGACTTTATTACATACATTCTTCCTATACATGAGGAGTAGAAATCTTTGTTACTTTTATTTCTAAATGTGCAATGTGTAATTTATAGTAATATATAATAAATAGTTTGTACATAGGACAGTCAATATAACATAGAAATGCAATTGTATCAGCATGAATTAATCAGTCTGATGGCCTGGTGGAAGATGATGTCCCAGAGCCTGCTGGTCCTTTTGCTGTGGTACCGTTTCCTGGATGGTAGCAGCAGGAACAGTTTGTGGTTGTGGTGAATTGCGTCCCCAATATCCTTCGGGCCCTTTTTACACACCTGTCTCTGTAAATGTCCTGAATAGTGGGAAGTTCACATCTACAGATGTGCTGGGCTATCTGCACCACTCTCTGCAGGTTCCTGTGATTAAAGGAAGTACAGTTCCCATACCAGGCAGTGATGCAGCCAGTCAGGATGCTCTCAATTGTGTCCCTGTAGAAAGTTCTTAGGATTTGGGGCCTTATCCCAAACTTCTTCAACCGTCTGAGGTGAAAGAGGTGCTGTTGTGCTCGTTTCACAACACAGCCGGTATGTACAGACCACGTAAGATCCTCGGTGATGTTTATGCCGAGGAACTTAAAGCTGTTCACCCTCTCAACCCCAGATCCATTGATGTCAATAGGGGTTAGCCGGTCTCCATTCCTCCTGTCGTCCACAATCAGCTCCTTTATTTTTGTGACAATGAGGGAGAGTTTGTTTTCTTGACACTAGTCAGATGTTGTTCAGACCTCAGATAGATTCAGCAATCAAATGGTTGAGCATGGTGTGATGAATGTGGTGAGCTGTGTATATCACAATGCAAGAAGTATCGCAGGAAAGCCAGATGAGCGCAGGACAGGGAATTATGATATTGTAGCCATTATTGGGACTTGGTTGCACTGAACAGTCTGAGGGATTTAGAGGAACCAATTTGTAGAGAGATGGTAGACCATGCCAAGAAACAAAGGTTGATTCAGTAAGTGATTTTATCTTTCCATATATTGACTGGGACTCCCATATTGTAAAGGGACTAGATGGGGTAGAGTTTGTCAAATGTGCCCTTAATCAGTACATAGAATTCCTGATGTAGAAGTGTTCAGTAAGCTGTTAGGAAATGATCCAGGGCTGGTGACAGAAATTAGTGATCATAATGCCATGAGATTCAAAGTAAGTATGGGAAAAGAGAGGTCTGGACCATGCGTTGAGGTTCTAAATTGGAGAAAGGTCAATTTTGATGGTATCAGAAAGGATCTGACAAGTGTGGTTTGGGACAGGCTGTTTTCTGGCAAAGGAGTACTTGGAAAGTGGGAGGCCTTCAGAAGTGAAGTTTTGAGGGTGTCTAGTTTGTATATGCCTGCCAAAATAAAAGTTGAAAGGTAACTGATGCAGGGAACCTTGGTTTTCAAGAGATATTGAGGCCCCGGATATTTTGTTCCCCTAAATGCCTCAGACTGTTGGGTGCCACCAAGACTCATTAATGACTACAATGTCATAATTCCACACCCTATGCTCATCTGACTTTTTTTTAAGTCATCTTCTGTTGGTTTCTAAAAGTTTCCTAATAGTTTTTGCTCTTTTGTTTGCCCTCTCTTTGGCTTTTATGTTGGCTTTGGCTTCTCATTTCATCCACGGTTGTGTCCTCCTGCCTTTCCAATGCTTCCACTTCTTTGGGGTGTATCTGTCACTCAGCTCCTGAATTGCTCCCAGAAGCTCCAGCCATTGCTACTCCGTTGTCACTCCTACCTTTTCCCTTCCAGACAAGTTTGGCCAGCTTCTCTGTCATAGGAACATGGAGGACTTCCGTACAGAAACAGGCTATTTGGCCCATCTAGTTAATGCTGAAAAAACATTTAATCTGTAACGCAACTATCTGCACCGGGACCATCGCCCTCCATACCCCTGTCATCCAGGCTCCCATCCAAACTTCTCTTAATTGTGAAAAAGAGCTCATATTCACCACTTGTGCTGACATCTCATTCCATACTCTCACGAGCTTTTCCACATGTTCCCATTAAATTTTCACCTTCCCTACGTACCCATGACCTCTGGTTGTCATCCCACCCAACCTCAGTGGAAAAAGCTGCTTGCATTTACCCTATCTATACCCTCATAATTTTGTATACTTCCAACAAATCCTCAAAGCAATGTATAATTTCCTTGTTCATGATTAGAGCCTTTTTGAGGTGTATAAGATGATGAGGGGCATTGATCACGTGGATAGCCAGAGGTTTTTCCCCAAGGTTGAAATGGCTAACATGAGGGAGCATAGTTTTAAGGTGCTTGGAAATAGATACTGGGAGATGTCAGGGGTAAGTTTTATTACACAGAGAGTGGTGGGTGCGTGGAATGCACTGCCAGCAGTGGTGGTCGAGGCAGATACAAGATGGTCTATTAACAGCCTCTTTGATAGGTACATGGAGCTTAGCAAAATAGAGGTCTATGTACTAGGGAAATTCTAGGCAGTTTCCAGAGTAAGTTACATGGTTGGCAGAATATTGTGGGCTGAATGGCCTGGAATATGCTGTAGATTTCTATGTTCTATGTTGAACAGCGAAATAACTTTGGCTATCCTACAATCCTCTGATAATCCCCTGTCACTAAGGATGATTTAATTATCTCTGCTAGGGCCCCGACAATTTTTGCACTTGCCTCCCATGGAGTTTGAGGGAGCACCTTATCATGCCCCGGAGATTTATCCACCCTAATCTGCCTCAGGATGGCAAACATCTCCTCTTCTTTATTCTGTACAGGGTCCACGATTTTAATGCCGCTTTTCCACACTCCTGCAGACCCTGTGTCCATCTCCTGAGTAAATGGGATGAAAAATATATTTGAGATCTCCCCCATCTGCTTTGCTTCCACACGTGGATTGCCATTCCGGTCTTCCAGAGGACCAACTTTATGCCTTGCAATCCTTTTGCTCTTAAGCTATTTCCAGAATCCCTGAGGATTATCCTTCATCTTTTCTGTGAGGGGAATCTCATGCTTTCTTTTAGCCATCCTGATTTATTTCTTATGTGTTCTCTTGCATTTCTTATACTCCATAAGAACCTACCTGCCTATCCCTGTTCTGCAACTCCATTTTGTGCTTCACCAGGGTCTCAATATCTCTTGAAAACCGAGGTTCTCTACAGTTTCTATCTTTACCTTTTATTCTGACAGGCACATACCCGCCTTGTACTTTCAAAATTTTGCTTTGAAGGCCTCCCATTTAATAGGCACACCTTTGCCATAAAGCAGCCTGTCCCAGTCCACAGTTGCCAGATCCTAGTATCTAAATTCCAGCTGTTGATCCATGCCCTGAACACATTCGCCTTTCCTACGCTGCTCCTTGTATTGAAATGTACAGGGCTCAGCATATTCACTGCACCATGCTCAACTTTTTCATTCCTGTCTTTGTCTGAGGTCTGAACAACAACTGTCTCCACAACCCCTCCACTATCTGTTCTGTTATTCAGGCTCCCATTCCCCCTGCAACTTTAGTTTAACCCCCCTTACCCCCACCTCACACCATGCAGCTCTATCAGCCCTTTGTGCTTCATCTCCCAGATCAATAAAAAAGAGGTGCATACCAGGTACAGGCAGACTGGAACAAATGGGATACTTATGAAGTACAGGAAATTCAAGTGAACACTTATGAAAGAAATAAAAGAAGGCATGAGGTTGCCCCAGCAGACAAGGTGAAGGAGAATCCTCGGGGATTCTGCAGATATGTTTACAGCAGAAAGATTGCAAAGGAATAAATTAATCCTCTGGAAGATCAGAATGGTAATCCATATGAGGAGACTAAATAGATGTGGGAGATTTTTTTCTGCATCTGTATTTACACAGGAGATGGACACAGAGTCTATAGAAGTGAGGCAAAGCAGCATCAACTTCATGGACCCTGTACAGATTACAGAGATGGAGGTGTTGGCTGTCTTAATGCAAATTAGCGTGGATCAATCCCCAGGGCCTGACAAGTTGTTCCCTGGGACTCTGCGGCAGACAGGTGCAGAAATTGTCGGGGCCCAAGCACAGATATTTAAATAATCGTTTGTGACAGGTGAGGTACTGGAGGATTGGAGAACAGCCAATGTTGTTCCACTGTTCAAGAAAGGCTCTAAAAATAAACTAGAAATTATACGTTGGTGAGCCCATCAGTAGTGGGAAAGTTATTGGAATGTGTGTGCAGGAGCCAGATATAGAAGTATTTGGATTGATGTGGACTGATTAAGGATAGGCAGCATGGCTTTGTGCACGGTAGGTCATGTCTAACCAATCTTATAGAGTCTCTCGAGGGAGTTATCAGGAAATTGGATGAAGGCAAGGCAGTGGATGTTGTCTACATGGACCTTAGCAAAAGCACTTGACAAAGTCTCATATGGGAGGCTGGTCAAGAAGGTTTAGTCACTCAGCATTCAAGATGAGATAGTAAATTGGATGAGTCACTGTCTTTGGGAGAAGCCAGTGTGTGGCAGTAGATGGTTGCCTCTCTGACCGGAGGCCTGTGACTAGCGGTGTGCCACAGGGATCAGAGCTGGATCTGTTGTTGTTTGTCGTCTGTATCAGTAATCTGAATGTTAACATGGTTAGCTGGATCAGCAAATTTGTGGATGACACCAAGATTGGGGTGTAGTGGACAGCGAGGAAGACTGTCATGGCTTGCAGTGCAATCTGGATCAGCTAGAATAATGGGTTAAGAAATGTAAAATGGAATTTAATGGAGACAAGTGTGAGGTGTTGCATTTTGGTGGGACCAAGGTCTTACACAGTGAGTGGTCAGGCACTGAGGAGTGCTGTAGAAGGAAGGGATCTGGGAATACATGCCCATAATTCACTGAAAGTGGTGTCACAGTTAAATAGGGACAGAAAGAAAGACTTAGGCAAATTGGCCTTCATCAACCAAAGTACTGAGTACAGGAGACGGATGTTTTGTTGACATTGTACAAGACAATGGTGAGGCCTAATTTGGAGTATTGTGTGCAGTTTTGGTCACCAACGTGCAGGAAAGATGTAAGAGATGTTGAAAGAGTTCAGAGAAAATTCACAAGGATGTTGCCAGGTCTGGAGGACTTGGGTGAAAGGGAAAGGTGGAACAGGTCAGGACTTTATTCCTTGGAACGTAGAAGATTGAGTGGAGATTTGATGGAGTATATGACAATTATGAGGGATATAGATAAGGTAAATGCAAGCTGGCTTTTACCACTGAGATTGGGCGGTACTACAACCAGAGGCCATGGGTTAAGGGTGAAAGGTGAGATGTTAGGCGCACATGAGGGGAAACTTCTTCACACAGACGGTCATCCGGGTGTGGAATGAGCAGCCAGCACAAGTGGTGCATGCGGGCTCAATTTCAACATTTAAGAGGTTTGTATAGGTACCTGGATGGTAGGGGTATGGGAGTGGGTAGTTTAAATAGTTCAGCACAAACCAGATGGTCCAAAGGGCCTGTTTCTGTGTTGTAATTTTCTGTGACTGTGACAAGAACCTGAAATAATACAAAAATTCACTCCAAGTCCTTTTAACAGCTGTGCAGACCAACCATTCATCTCAGCAGGAATTGTTTATATGACATTAAAACTGTGGCACTTTAAGTTAATAATACATAAAAGAAAATCCCAGATGCATGTCAAGAAAGACTATTTGCGTGAGACTGTTTCAGTTACTGTGGGGCCAGGCACCCATGCTGCTCAGCAGGAACAGGGAATAATACCAATGGAGAGAGTCAAACTGAGCCAAGTCACAGATTGGAGACGGCAGAAATGCCCCATTCTGACAGAGACAGGAAGAGCATCAGGGAATTGATGGTCATTCCAGATACCAGCACTGTGCCCAGTCAGAAGATGATTTCTCTCTCCAACTTGGGTTGAACCTCACTGTAACTGTGTGATACCAGATCAAACCATGGCAACTCAAGTAATCTCTTCTGAAATGTTGTCCTACACCGACTGATGGATTTTGTAAATCTTCTTACAGGTTAAAAACGAGAAGGAATTTGTCTACAGGAATCTCAAACACACACGCCAGTTTTGCTGTCTCTGTCTGGATATTTAAGAAGTGGAGCAAGGGATTCAATCGGCCATCCTTCCAGCTCAGACTGTGGGGAGGGATTCACTCGATCATCTGACGGACTGGCATTCCCGTCATTTTACACAGTGGGAAGGGATTCAGTCGGTTATCTCAATTCAAGGTACATCAGCAAGTTCACACCGGACAAGGCCATTCATCTGTTCTGTGTGTGAGAAGGAATTCAGTCAGTCTTCCCACCCTTGGACTCACCAATCAGTTCACACTGGGCAGAGGCTGGTCATCTGCTGAATTTCTGGGAAAGGATTCACTTAGTTATCTGACCTAATGGCTCACCAGCGAGTTCACACTGGGGAGAAACCGTTCACCTGCTCAGTCTGTGAGAAGAGATTCACTCACTCTTACACCCTACAGAGACACCAGCGAGTTCACACTGGGGAGAAACCATTCACCTGCTTAGAATGTGGGAAAGGATTCACTCAGTCATCCCACCTACAGAGACATCAGCGTGTTCACACTGGGGAGAAGCCGTTCACTTGCTCAGTCTGTGGGAAGGGATTCCCTCAGTCATCCACCCTACAGAGACATCAGCAAGTTCACACTGGGGAGAAGCCGTTCACCTGCTCAGTCTGTGGGAAGGGATTCACTCAATCATCCAACCTACAGAGTCATCAGCGAGTTCACACTGGGGAGAAGCCGTTCACCTGCTCAGAATGTGGGAAGAGATTCCCTCAGTTATCCCACCTACAGAGTCATCAGCTAGTTCACACTGGGGAGAAGCCGTTCACCTGCTCAGTCTGTGGGAAGAGATTCACTCACTCATCCAACCTACTGACACATCAGCGAGTTCACACTGGGGAGAAGCCATTCACCTGCTCAGTCTGTGGGAAGGGATTCACTCAGTTGTCCCAACTACAGAGTCATCAGCGAGTTTACACTGGGGAGAAGCCGTTCACCTGCTCAGAATGTGGGAAAGGATTCACTCAGTCATTCAAACTACTGGCACACCAGTCAGTTCACAGTGGGGAGTGGCCATTCACCTGCTCAGAATGTGGGAAAGGATTCACTCAGTCGTCCAAACTAATGGCACACCAATCAGTTCACACTGGAGAGAGGCCATTCACCTGTTCAGACTGTGGGAAGGGTTTCACTTGGTCATCCGACCTACAGAGTCATCAGCGAGTTCACACTGGGGAGAAACTGTTCACCTGCTCAGACTGTGGGAAGGGATTCACTAGGTCATCCTACCTACAGAGACATCAGCAAGTTCACACTGGGGAGAAGCCGTTCACCTGCTTAGAATGTGGGAAGGGATTCACTCAGTCATCCCACCTACAGAGTCATCAGCAAGTTCACACTGGGGAGAAGCCGTTCACCTGCTCAGTTTGTGGGAAGAGATTCACTCAGTCATCCACCCTACAGAATCATCAGCGAGTTCACACTGGGGAGAAGCCATTCACCTGCTGAGAATGTGGGAAGGGATTCACTCAGTTGTCCCAACTACAGAGTCATCAGCGAGTTTACACTGGGGAGAAGCCGTTCACCTGCTGAGAATGTGGGAAAGGATTCACTCAGTCATTCAAACTACTGGCACACCAGTCAGTTCACAGTGGGGAGTGGCCGTTCACCTGCTCAGAATGTGGGAAAGGATTCACTCAGTCGTCCAAACTAATGGCACACCAATCAGTTCACACTGGAGAGAGACCACTCACCTGCTCAGACTGTGGGAAGGGTTTCACTCGGTCATCCGACCTACAGAGTCATCAGTGAGTTCACACTGGGGAGAAACCGTTCACCTGCTTAGAATGTGGGAAGGGATTCACTCGATCATCCATCCTACAGAGACATCAGCGAGTTCACACTGGGGAGAAGCCGTTCACCTGCTCAGAATGTGGGCAAGGATTCACTCAGTCATCCCACCTACTGGCACACCAGTCAGTTCACAATGGGGAGTGGCCATTGTTATGAATCCCTAGATTTTGTTTGCTGTGGACTGTCATTTTGAGAGAGAGAGAAAGAGTAAGAATGGAAATCAGTCTGACTTGCATCTTGTTCACATCACTCACAGCTTGTTTAGTTTTAAAGGAGGACACAGACACTCAGAGTCAGACGGAGATGAAGGAGGAAAAATGGAAGGATCGGAACAAGGGAACCAGTGGCCAAGGGTCACTGTTTAGAACTTTCCTATACCCACAAGGGTAGGTCAATTATTGATTCAACATACGTTGAATGTGTGGTTGTCACCTCATTTGATCCATAGGAGTGGATCGGATTTGGGGTATCCTGTGAAGACCACTTATGTGTTAACCCTTGCCTGGGTGTGGTGTGGAAATTCACTTGAAGACGATACCCCTTGTGAAAAGTCACTTTTGGTGATAATTTGTATGTGGATTTGGAACGACGACAGATAAAATCTACAGCGACTGTTCTCTCGTTTTACCACCATGGATGCTGTGGAATTCAACGTTATTGCCTTCTCTCGACATTTACCCTGGATTGCAAATATCTCTCTCTCCTCAACTATTCTGTGGTTGAACTGAACTTTCATAGTTTACCATCTGAACACTCCAAGCCTTGAGTTATATTTACCCACATATATACACATAACACTGTTCACTTTTGTTTAGGACTCATTTCTAAAGCGTTACAGGGACAAAATTGGGGCCTGCATCCGATATAGGAAAAGATTTGGAGGCGTATAGATTAATTATCGATTTCATTGGAGAAATCCCTTTTGATTTATTTGTGTGTGGAAAATCAGCAGCAATGGATGTTGATAGATTTCTGGAAGCACCAACCTCTGAGGCATTAAAGGACACCAGAAGGATTGAATTGTTGAGTATTGCTAAAAGGTTAAAACTTGCTAAGGTGAAATCGACAATGAGGAGGTCACAGATGCAGAGGATAATAGCTGAACATTATGTATATGAGGGTGTGTTTAAAGTGGAGGAGTTGGAGGTGTTTCCTGAAAGTAAACCTAGTGAGCTTGGGCTCCCGTACAAGTTAGAAAAATTAAAGATGGAGGCTGTGGAAAGGCAGAGGCAGGTTGAGGCTGCAAAGGCAGGAAAACAGAGAGAAGAGGCAGAAAAACAGGAAGGAAGCAGAAAGACAGAGGCTGTTCGAGCTGGAAAAGATAGAGAGATTGCAGCAAAGGGGTCTAGCGTTAGACTCTGGCGATAAGTTTGAGGCCAGTCGGGAAGTTAAATTGGTACCTCCATTTGACGAGGCAGAGGTTGATAAATACTTTCAGTATTTTGAGAAGGTTGCTCAGGGTTGAAAATGGCCAAAAGAGGGTTGGCCTATTCTCTTACAAAGAGTAATTAAGGGGAAGGCTCAGCAAGCCTATTCTGCTTTGACAGTTGTTGAAGCAGCTGATTATGACATAGTGAAACAGGCTGTGCTCAAAGCTTACGAGTTGGTCCCAGAAGCATACAGGCAAAAGTTTAGAAATTTGAGGAAATCTGTGAACCGGACTAATATGGAATTTGCTTATGAGAAGTTTGTGTATTTTGACCGCTGGTGCACATATAAAAATGTAAATGATGATTTTAACAGCTTGAAAGAGTTGGTTTTAATTGACGAATTCAAAATGTGTGTCCCTGATGACATAAAGATGTAATTAAATGAAAAGGATGCTGCCACTTTGCAGGAGTCTGCTAGATTACCAGATGTGTTTGCTTTAACTCATAACATTAAGTTTACCCCGAATAAGAGCTTCCAAAAGAGTAGCAGGGATAACCAGGGTAAACCAGAAATTAAAGCTGGGACTAGTGACGAGACTAAGGATGAAGGGAAGCAGTTGAAGGAGAAATATTCTGGTCTTCCTTGTTACTATTGTAAGAAAGCTGGTCATATGGTGGCTAATTGTTCTGTCCTGAAGAAGAAAAAGGAAAAGGAGGCAGTCCCACATGCCTGTGATCAGTATGTTGAAGCACCTATAAACCCACAGGGTTCTGAACATTCTGCTGAGGCTCAGTTAAGGACTGAGAGGTCTGACTGAGTTAAGAAGGGATTCGATCATTTTATGTCAGATGGGTTTGTATTAGTAATGGAAGGGTCAACACCGCTACCAGTGAAAATTCTTCGAGATACTGGGACTTCTCAGTCACTTATATTAGTTCGGTGATGAGACTGACACTGGTGAGGTAAATCTTATTAAAGGCATTGGGGGCAGCATTGTTTCTGTGCCATTGCACAAGGTAACTTTACAGTCAGGGTTTGTTTCGGGACCTGTTAGGATCGGATTATGCTCCAGTTTACCGGTGGAAGCTGTTACTTTGCTGTTAGGGAATGACCTGGCAGATGGTAAAGTTGTTCCTGCAGTGCAGTTGACAACTAAGCCAACCACTGACGACCCACAGATGGATTTTAACATTTGTCACAGTAACTCAAAGTATGGCTAAAAAGTCTGCCAATGCAGACGGTTCTGTGCAGCATGATTCTGATACCTCTGATTGCCAAAATCAGGTTGACCAGGATTCAGGTTATGATGACTTGTCAGGGACCTTTCAGCCTTCATTGTTTCAACAGGATTCAGGTAGTAAGTCTGATGAGAAAGATTTATCCCTGTCTAGGAAGGAGTTTATAGCAGAACAGAACCGAGACCCTGAGATTGAAGCTTTATAAGAAACATCTCTCTCAGATGATGAGATTAAGAAAATGTCAGTAGGGTATTATCTCAAGGATGGAGTGTTAATGAGGAAGTGGAGGCCACCTGCTATACCTGCGAGTGAGGAATGGACAATTATTCACCAAGTTGTAGTTCCTGAATTTTATTGGACTGAAATTTTAACTTTGGCCCACAGTATGCCCTTAGGTGGCCATTTTGGAGAGAATAAAACTGTAAACAGGATTATGAGAGAATTTTTCTGGCCTAATTTGAGGAAAGATGTTGTGACCTTTTGCAGATCCTGTCACACTTGTCAAGTTGTGGGTAAACCTAATGAGGTCACCCCAGTGACCCCACTCCGGCCTATACCTGCATTCGGAGAACCCTGTTCCAAATTTATAGTGGATTGTGTTGGCCCATTGCCAAAGACTAAAGCTGTCCATCAGTATTTGCTAACTATTATGTGTACTGCATCCAGATTCCCAGAGGCAATACCTCTCAGAAATATTAAAGCTAAAACTGGCGAAGGCTCTAACAAGTTTTTTACTTTATTTGGTTTGCCTTAAGAAATCTAGTCTGATCAAGGAAGTAATTTTACATCTGGATTATTCCAGCAGGTAGTTTATGAACTGGGAGCTAAACAAATTACATCGTCTGCGTACCATCCAGAATCACAAGGGGCTTTAGAAAGATTTCATTCTACCCTCAAAACAATGATTAAGACATACTGTGTTGAAAATGAAAAAAAAACGGGATGAAGGAATACATTTGATTTTGTTCACCGTAAAGGCTGATTTATACTTGTGCATTCGGGATACGCTGTATCCTACACCATAGGCCTGATTTAATTTTTGCGTAGCCCTACGCCGTAGCGAGCATGCGTAGTTGTGTCTGCATCGCTCTGCACTTCACCACCAAAACGCAAGTTGGCGGTGGGGTTTCTCTGACACTGTTGAGCTTCTTCGTGAGAGACATGGACGAGTAAATGCATTTCAAATATTTTCGGATGTCGGCAGGTAGATTTGACGATTTGGTTCATTGTCTCCAACCATTTATTTTGCATCAGTGTACAGACATGGCGGAGAAAAGCAACCGGAAATGCAATGCTACCAAGCGAACCAATCACAGTTGTTGCGGTCTGCATCGCCGCGACGCGTGAGTTACTTTTTTGAGGAGGTTCACGTTACCCTGTGGCGTAGGGTACAGTGTGGGGACGGCGTAGGGTACATAGTGCCTATGGCGTACACTTGACGCACAAGTATAAATCAGGCTTAAGAGAGTTGGTACAGGAATCACTGGGCTTTAGTCCATTTGAACTTGTATTTGGTCATAGAGTGAGGGGACCTTTGACCTTGTTAAAGGAACAGTGGATTGATGGGGATGTATATGTTAACTTGTTAGACTGTGTTTTGAAGTTCAAAAATAAACTACACCAGGCCTGTAGTCTAGCGAGACAAAACTTAGATTTCTCAAAACAAAGTGAAGTGTTGGTTTGATAAGCGGACCAAAACAAAAGAAAATACAAGGTGGGGGATAATGTGCTTGCCTTATCTCCAATGTTGACGATTCTACTTCAAGCGAAATTCAATGGACTGTATGAAATAGTCTCTCAAATTAATGATGTGAATTATGTTATTAAAACACATGACTGACGTAAACTAACACAGGTGGTACACATCAATATGATAAAGCCTTATTCTGGCAAGCAGGCACCATCGGTGAGTGTTGTCAAACATATAAATTTGACAGCCCTGAGAATGAAACAATTGACTCGTCTGAGACTTTTCACAAGCCAAACATGGTCCCAGTTAGGCTAATGAACTCGGTTGTTCTCAAAAACGTGGACAACAAGTTGGCTCATCTGCAGCCAAAGCAACAACAACAGCTGAAGGAATTAATTCTGAGTTTTAAAGTTTTATTTCCCAATGTTCCCAAGCAAACCACGGTCGCAGTACATGACGTAGATATTGGTCAAGCCAAACCGATTAAACAACACCCATATCGCATGAACGTAGAAAAGTGTAAATTGGCTGAGCAAGAAATTTAATATATGCTGAAAATGGTATTATCAGGCCTTCAACATCAAATTGGAGCTCACCCTGCGTTATTGTGCCCAAACTTGATGGTAGTGTTAGATTTTGCACTGATTATAGGAAGGTAAATGCAGTAACAAAAACAGATGCCTATCCTATCCCTAGGGTGGATGATTGCATTGATAAGGTTGGAAAAGGTAATTTCTTACAAAGATTGATCTGTTGAAAGGGTGTGGTGTGTTCCATTGACGGACTGAGGTAGAGAAATTTCTGCATTTGTGACACCTTCTGGGTTGTATGAATACAATGTTTCGCCATTTGGAATGAAATATGCTCCAGGAACGTTCCAGAGAATGATTGATTCTGTAATTCAAGGGTTAGGACACACAGATACCTATATTGATGACTTAGTCACAGGGAGTGACACTTGGGAAGAGCATATCTGTGTAGTAGAAGAGCTGTTTGACAGGCTTTCCAGGGTCAGCCTTACAGTTGACTTAGCTAAGAATGAATTTGGCCATGCCTCTGTGACCTATCTTGGCTGTGTTGTAGGTCAAGGCAAGTTGGCTCCTGTGCAGGCAAAATTCAGGCAATTTCTGAAGTTCCTATTCCGACTGTGTGATGAAGGCCCGTCACTGATTACAGACGTCTCATGGCACACTCGGTAAAACACCCAAAGGGTCATCCACACACATTATTCCCTCTGTTATTGTGGTGAGTGCACGCGTCACAATAAATCAACAGTCACAATTTTACACTCATCCCCAGCAGTAATAGGTATGAAAAAAAGAAACACACTATGTCACAGTTTTATTATCTCAGGTGAATTTATTCATATTCATCTTTCCAGTAAGTGTTTTGCTGAAGTGTCATGGTAATCTGACGTTTCTCTCCTCCACAGTCACTGGGTCTGAAACAGAGCTGCTGCATAGAGCTGTCTTATATAGAGGCAGCAGCAACCTGCACAGGTGTGCTGATGGTGGAGGGTACCATCTTTACCTGGGACAAGGGTTATGTTACCTAATTACTCATCTTGTGGTAAAGTTTTGGGGTTTATACAAGTTATTTAACCTGGAAATGGTGAATCCCGTAATGAAGTCTATGTGTTTATTGTGAGAACTGGTGGTAGAGTTTCAGATTGTGTGAAATGGAAGATAATTGAGTTAATTAGCTTTTGGTTAGTCTAGGGAGATTGGCTTAGCAGTTATAAGCCTCAGGTTACCAAGGCTTTGGGTCGTTTTTTTTTCTGTTTAGTCTGAGGGTGGCTGTTAACCAGACAGGTGACAATTGCAAGCTGTGTGTGTGTGTGTATATATATATAATATAGTTGTTTTTTTTTAAAAAATTCTTGTTTTCATGTGGACATCCAAGTTTTTGTTTTTCCACTATCTTTGTAAATAATAGCACCTCAATCTATTTTTGCCATTCAAACCATCTTGTTATTTTTCTTAGACAGTTGACCCACAGTTTTTGTGACAGACTGGTAAGAAGGCTCTTGGAAGGTTTCTGGGAATGGTTGGATATTATCGTAAGTTGTGTAAGAACTTTGCTGATATCGCTCTTCCTCTGACTAATCTCCTGAAGAAGGGTGAAAAGTCTGTTTGGACCGAGACTTGTCAGGAAGCATTTGATCAATTGAAAGTTATTATTTGGGATTAGGCCAATCAATATAGTGTCGTCAGCAAATTTAATTAACAGATTGGAGCTGTGGGTGGCGACACAAGTCATGGGTGCACAGAGAGTAAAGGAGGGGGCCAAGGATTCAAGCCTGTGGGGCATGTGTGCTGAGGGTCAAAGAGACAGAGGTGAGGGATCCCTCTCTTACCACCTGCCAGCCATCTGACAGGAAGTCCAGGATCCAGCTACACAAGGCAGGGTGAAGGCCGAGGTCTCTGAGCTTCTTCTCGATACTTCACAACTTCGTATGGCTAAAGCTCTGCCCATGACTGCAAGGAACTGCAGAGAACTTTGGTCTCATCTGGAAACATCATAGAAACAAGCCTCCCCTCTATGGACTCTTCCTACACTTACCCTGCCTCGGGAAAGCAGGCCTTGTACTCAAAGATGCCCACAACTTTGGACATTATTGCTGCAAACCCAAACCTCCATCGGGGAAGAGATGCAAAAGCCTTAAAGCGCGTACCACCAGGTTCATGGACAGCTTCCTGTCTGCAGTTCTAGGCCAAATTAATGGTCTCCAGTCCAATAGAATGGACTCGACCTCACAATGTAACTCGACGTGACCCTGCCCCATATGTCTATCTGCACTGCACTTTCTCTGCAGCTGTAGCTCAGTACATGATAAGTCCCCATTTTAATTGTGTGGAAATATTAGACAGACTGAGCTTCTGCTTTGGAACCACAGAGGGAAAGTTAACTGAACTGATGAACACCAATAAATAGAAAAGGCTTCAATCTCGCATTACGATCTGCGGTAACTGGGATCAGGTGACCGGTGGTGGGTCTCCCAGACCAATTATCAGAATCAGGTTTAATAGCACTGGCTGATGTTATGTAATTTGTTGTCTCTACAGCAGCAACAGAATTTAATTCATAACAATAGATTTTTACCTTTGATTTAAAATAAGAATATACATATTAAATAGTTAAATTATATAAGTAATACAAAATAAAATTAAAATGTAATACTGTAAACTACTTTAATTGTGTGGAACTATTTGACTGACTGGTTGCTTTGGAAATTCTGGAGTGAAGCTGAACTAAACTGTACACATTTATGAAAAGCTCGGATAAATACAAAAGGCTAAGTTCTCATATGAATGGGTCAGACACCCAGAAACATTGGCTGCCCTTCAGCAGGTAAAAACAGTGGAATGAGGCCTAGTCCCAGGCCTCGGCCCAGTGGTTATGGTCTGAGGTCTGGGACTTGGTGAGAGTAAGCATTTGGCACGGACTAGAAGGGCCGAGATGGCCTGTTTCCATGCTGTAATTGTTATGTGGTAATATGGAAACATGCTGAAAATATTGCAGAATAAAACATTGTCCACCCACAACGAGAGGACGTGACAGATCCGGATCTCACTGACTTGTCTGAACGGGCGAAAGATGAAGTTACACGTACACTCCAGCAGTGACCGGCAGATGCTGCAGGTCTGCGGGAAAACGTGAACAGGAAACGGGATCATGTGCTGGTGGAGGGTCTCCCACCTGATCCGGTGACTCTGCTCTTCGCCCCTCACACGCTGCCCGAACCATCCGCCACATTTCCCACATCATTCCATATTTACACCAGATACATTTTTACTTTTTCCCTCCATATCTTCCCTGTCCCTTTCCCTCCACCCCAAGGTCACAGAGTCACGGGCTCGATTCCCATCCCGGTCCAACACACAATTCAGACCCAAACCGGAAATGTGCAGTTTTCATTTAAATCTGTCCATGTTTATAAACACTCATTTCTATTCACATTCCTCCAGCCTCACTGGACAGGAACACTGAAACATCAAGTGAGAAACAGCAGGAGGTGGCCATTCAGCCCCTCTAACTACCAACAAGATGAAGGCTGCTCTCCCATCTCAGCCACATGTTTCTGCCCGATCCTCATTTCCTTGATACTTTCGGTCTCCACACATCTGCCGGCCTCTGTTTTTTGTGAGGACGATCACTGAGTCTTCACCGGCCTCTGTGGTGGGGATTTACAGACATTCACCATCCTCGGTGTGGAGACATTTCCCCTTATCTCAGTCCCGGACAGTCCACCCCCTTTTTCAGAAACTGGGATCCCTGGTTCAGCCTGTAATGATGTTGTGCATTTCAATGTGTTCACCTCTCAGTCCTCGATTCGCCAAATGAAAGGGTTATCACATTTGATCTTTCTTCATATGATGACCCCACCATTCCAGGGATCAGTCTGGTGAATCTTCATTGCACTCTCCATAACAAATACTCTCTAATCTCTTTGTTAATCCTCTATGGAATTAATTTCCATCTTCTGCAGCCCCGTGTTGCCCCAACCACTCACCTCCCACCCCGTCACTATTTCCACCTTCCCACCTCCCCCTCACCTGGACCCACCTCTCACTCCCCAGCTCTTGCCCCATCCCCACCCCTCACCTCTTTTCTCTGACTATTTCCCGTCCACTCTCAGTCCAGAGGGAGGGTCTCGGCCCGAAATGTTGACGGTCCATTTCCCTCCACAGATGCTGCCCGACCCACTGAGTTCCTCCGGCAGTTTGTTCTTTGGTCTGTGTGACCCGTGTTAGTGTGGGGAGCGGGATTTTACACCATATTCCCGGTACAGTCTCAACAAAACACAAATAATTGTCACTTTGCCCGGACCATCGGCCCCGCTCGCAGGGCAACAGTCTGCCGGTGTTTGCCCCCCAATGTGGTGAATCGCCACCACCGTGGGCTCAGACATTTCCACAGATGAGCCCCTCCTGTCCCCACCGGGACAAACATCCTGTCCGCCCCCTCTCTCACCGTCTTCATCCTCTCCCTCCCCGGGGAACCGGCATCAAACCGACGGGCCGAGCGGTCTCCTCCTACCTCTCAGCGACACATCAGACTCCGGCCGCAGGAGACGCTTCACAAACGCCCCAACTTCCCTCGGAGGGAAATGGAAATAAATCAGAAAGCGGACATTTACTTTGACGGTTGTCCCGCCGTGACGGAAAGTTCGGGAGACGGTGTCAGCGGGGGTAACGCCCCCTCGGCTGGCCTGCCTCCTCTATTGGGTGGAAGCAGTGATTGACACTGCTTCCTACCAATGGGAATACAGCAGCGCCTGACTCCTCTGTTGACAGTGGTGGGGGAGGGGCTGCTCACGTGATTAGTAGCCCAGCCGTTAAACCGACCAAGCTCGAGCTCACCAGCGCGCGGGGCACAAAAGGCCCCGGATGATCGGTTGAGGTGAGAAGGGATCTCCGGGTTGGGGGTCTCACCGGGCGGCGTTTTCAACACCGACTTCGGGTAGTTGCTGTGACTCCGGACTCCGTGACCCGCAATCCCGGGACAGTCTTGCTCTCTTCCCTCTCTCTCAGCCCCACCATCCGTACACGGGCCCCGGGGAGCTTCCGGCTGATGAGGTAATGGGAACCGATGGGTCTCTCAGACAGAGCTGAGCTCCAGCTGTCTAAATGCAAGGATCGGGAACTCGGAGAAAGGGAACAAAATCTTTTACATCAGCTGTTGTGAAAATCACCTTTGTTCTGCCTCCAGTCACAAACAAGAGAAAATCTGCAGATGCTGGAAATCCGAGCAACACACACAAATTGCTGGAGGAACTCAGCATTAGTACTCTTTTCCATAGATGCTGCCTGGCCTGCTGAGTTCCTCCAGCATTTTGTGTCTGTTGCTTGTTCCACCCCCTCTTGTTCTGGACTTTCTACCCGTGAGAACATGATTTTTTAATTTTTTTTTAAGTTTTCTACAAACTACAGTGTCGAAGAAAAAAATCAATAGTGTAAATAGAAGGATCATTGCAATACAGACAAAAATAGCAATAATACATATCTTAACAAATGAGCAAGTCACCCATATTAAAAATGAAAAGTTAGAAAGGAAAGCACCCAACCCTCCCACGATCCAACTCCAAGCCAACCATTACATTATAAGTATAAATATTTAAAAGGACATTTGAGATAAACTTTTATCACCCCAGATCTATATATTGTGGTAAAAAGAGAAATGAATAATAAAAAAAGCAGCCTGCTAACTAAACAAAGAATCAAAGAAAGCTGGAAATGCAGGATCTGACTATCAAGGGAAGAAAAAAATACACTTGTCAATCTAGGTGAGAATTATGAAAATATTCAAGTAAAGGTCCCCACACCTTATGGAACTTTATATCTGAATTAAAAAGTGAATAGTAACCGTATACGCTTATAACAATTACAGCACGGAATCAGGCCATCTCGGCCCTTCTAGTCCATACTGAACTCTTACTCTCACCTCGTCCCGCTGACCTGCACTCAGCCCTTAACCCTCCATTTTTTTCCTGTCCATATAGCTGTCCAATTTTACTTTAAAGGACAACATTGAACCTGCCTCAACCACTTCTGCTGGAAGCTCGTTCCACACAGCTACCACTCTCTGAGTAAAGAAGTTCCCCCTCATTTTACCCCTAAACTTTTGCCCTTTAACTCTCAACTCATGTCCTCTTGTTTGAATCTCCTCCAATCTCAATGGAAAAAGCCTATCCACATCAACTCTATCTATTCCCCTCATAATTTTAAACACCTCTATCAAGTCCCCGCTCAACCTTCTACGTTCCAAAGAATAAAGACCTAACTTGTTCAACCTTTCTCTGTAACTTAGGAGATGAAACCCAGGCAACATTTTAGTAAATCTTCTCTTTACTCTCTCAATTTCATTGACACCTTTCCCATAATTCGGTGACCAGAACTGTACACAATACTCCAAATTTGGCCTTAGCAATGCCTTATACAATTTCAACATTACATCCCAACTCCTATACTCAATGCTCTGATTTATAAAGGCCAGCATACCAAAAGCTTTCTTCACCACCCTATCCACATGAGATTCCACCTTCAGGGAATGATGCACCATTACTCCTAGATCCCTCTGTTCTACTGCATTCTTCAATGCCCTACCATTTACCATGTATGTCCTATTTTGATTAGTCCTACCAAAATGTAACACCTTACATTTATCAGCATTAAATTCCATCTGCCATCTTTCAGCCCACTCTTCTAACTGGCCTAAATCTCTCTGCAAGCTTTGAAAACCTTCTTCATGATCCACAACTCCACCTATCTTAGTATCATCTGCATACTTACTAATCCAATTTACCTCCTCACCATCCAGATCATTAATGTATATGACAAACAACATTGGACCCAGCACAGATCCCTGAGGCACATCACTAGACACCATCCTCCTATCTGACACGCAGTTATCGTCTCTGGCGTCTCCCATCCAGCCACTGCTGAATCCATTTTACTACTTCGATATTAATGCCTAACGATTGAATCTTCTTAATTAACCTTCCATGTGCAACGTTGTCAAAGGCCTTACTGAAGTCCATATAGACAACATCCACCGCTTTATCCTCATCAACTTTCCTAGTAACCTCATCAAAAAGTTCAATAAGATTTGTCGAACATCACCTTCCACGCACAAATCCATGTTACCTGTTCCTAATCAGACCCTGTCTATCCAGATAATTATATATACCATCTCTAAGAATACTTTCCATCAATTTCCCCACCACTAACGTCAAACTCACAGGCGGATAATTGCTAGGTTTACTCTTAGAACCCTTTTTAAACAATGGAACAACATGAGCAATAAGCCAATCCTCCAGCACCATTCTCATTTCCAATGACATTTGAAATATTTCTGTCAGAGCCCCTGTTATTTCCACACTAACTTCCCTCAAGGATTCTAGGGAATATCCTGTCTGGACCCAGAAACTTATCCAGTTCTATATTCCTTAAAAGCACCAGTACCTCCTCTTCTTTAATCATCATACTTTCCATAACTACCCTTCTTGTTTCCTTTACCTTACACAATTCAATATCCTTCTCCTTGGTGAATACCGAAGAAAAGAAATTGTTCAAAATCTCCCCCATCTCTTTCGGCTCCGCACATACCCATCCACTCTGATTCTCTAAGGGATCAATTTTATCCCACACTATCCTTTTGCTATTAATATCTTTTCAAGATCCAAACAAGACATAATATCCCTGAGCCATCGAACATGGGTAGGGGGAACTACATCTCTCCACTTAAGGAGTACTGCACGTCCAGCTGAAAGAGAGAGAAAAGACAATGTTCATCGTTTAGCCAGGATCAAATGCTTGTCAGAGTCTCGAGAAATACCGAAAAGAGCGATCAAAGGATCAGGTTCCAAATGACAGGGACGTGTTTTGACCCATTCTCTCTGGGTACATAATGATATCAAACACCTTTGTCCTGGGCAACAAGTAGCTTTCACATCACAAATGTGCCAGACTCCAATGAGACAGACTACTGCCCTTCCCTTCATGTTCATTGGCATTGCCATCACTGAGTTCACCACCGTCAGTCACCTGGGGGAGGGTTCAGGGGAAATATTTGTGTACAATACAGAAACTGGTGTCACCTGTGTGTATTGTGGTGATGAAAAAGTTGCTGGAGAATTCGCAAGTGGGAAGAAGTGGAGTGATATTTGGAAATCTTGACTTTTTAAAGCATAATTTAGCAAGCAAGTGACATATGGATGATGTGCAAAAGCTCTGGTGAGAAAATCCTTCATTACCCGTTACAGGCCTGCTGCATAGGTTGTGTGAGAGTGCAGATGAACTCGATCAAACCCAGAGGACATCAAAGTTCTTATCGACAGTGATTTGCTAGCTGTTAAAATGACTGTCTCTCTATATAAAATTCACTGTGCACATGTTGTCACTGTGTAAAAAAAATGGACAGTACAAGATTTATGTGCACACTGGTCATTACAAATTAGAGGGGACATTGGTGGGAAGGTGGGAAGACATCCGGTGTCCCTGATGCCCTCACCTACAAGATGTGCATCCAGCTGCAGCTTGTAACCCTGCACTTTACAGAATTGGAACTTGAAATGGGAGAATTCTGGATCATCCAGGAGTTGGAGGACGTAATAGATATGACATGAAGAGAGGTGAGTTACACCCAAAGTGCAGGACACAGGAAACTGGGTGAGAGGCAGGAAGGGGAATGAGTTTAAATAGCAATCACAGAGTACTGTTATTGCTATCCAACACAACAACGGGTGGACCACTTTAGAAACTTGCGGGGGATTACCTGGCAGAGGAAAGTCAAGGGGGTGATAGGAGATTCGTTAGTTAGGGGAACAGAACAAGAGGGGACGAATATCCTAGTGGTAAGACTTGCTCATGTGAGTTGTAGGGGGAATGGGAGCCAGCATTAACAGAACAGATAGTGGAGAGGGTGAATTGAATTGACTTTATTACTTACGTCCTTCATATACATGAGGAGTAGAGATCGTTATGTTATGTCTCCGTCTAAGTGTGCAATTTGTAATTTATAGTAATTTATAATAAATAGTTTGTACATAGGACAGTCAATATAACATAGAAATGCAATTGTATCAGCATAAATTAATCAGTCTGATGGCCTGGTGGAAGATGATGTCCCGGAGCCTGTTGGTCCCTTTGCTGTGGTACCGTTTCCTGGATGGGAGCAGCAGGAACAGTTTGTGGTTGTGGTGAATTGGGTCCCCAATATCGTTTGGGCCCGTTTTACATCCCTGTCTCTGTAAATGTCCTGATTAGTGGGAAGTTCACATCTACAGATGCGCTGGGCTGTCCGCACCACACTCTGCAGGTTCCTGCGATTAAAGGAAGTACAGTTCCCATACCAGGCAGTGATGCAGCCAGTCAGGATGCTCTCAATTGTGTCCCTGCAGAAAGTTCTTAGGATTTAGGGCCCCATCCCCAACTTCTTCAACCGTTTTGAGGTGAAAGAAGTGCTGCTGTGCTCTTTTCACAACACAGCCGGTATGTACAGACCGTGTGAGATCCTTGGTGATGTTTATGCCGAGGAACTTAAAGCTGTTCACCCTCTCAACCCCAGATCCATTGATGTCAATAGGGGTTAGCCTGTCTCCATTCCTCCTGCCGTCCACAATCAGCTCCTTTGTTTTTGTGACAATGAGGGAGCGTCTGTTTTCTTGTCACCAGTCAGATGTTGTTCAGACCTCAGAGTCAGCAATCAAATGGTTGAGCATGGTGTGATGAATGTGGTGAGCTGTGTATATCACAATGCAAGAGGCACCATAGGAAATCCAGATGAGCTCAGGACAGGGAATTATGATATTGTAGCCATTATTGGGACTTGGTTGCACCCAACAGTCTGAGGGATTTAGGGGAACAAATTTGTAGAGAGATTGCAGACCATGCCAAGAAACAAAGGTGTGATTTTAACTTTCCATATATTGACTGGGACTCCCATACTGTAAAAGATGTCAAGGGGGTAGAGGTTGCCAAATGTGCCCTTTATCAGTTCGTAGAATTCCCGACATAGAAGTGTGCGATGAGCTGTTAGGAAATGTTCCAGGGCTGGTGACAGAAATTAGTGATCATAATGCCATGAGAATCAAAGTAAATACGGAAAACGAGAGGTGTGCACCACAGGTTGAGATTCTAAATTGGAGAAAGGTCAATTTTGATGGTATCAGACAGGATCTGACAAGTGTGGTTTGGGACAGGCTGTTTTCTGGCAAAGGAGTACTTGGTAAGTGGGAGGCCTACAGAAGTGAAATTTTGAGGGTGTCTAGTTTGTATGTACCTGTCAAAATAAAAGTTGAAAGGTAACTGGTGCAGAGAACCTTGGATTTGAAGAGATATTGAGACCCCAGATATTTTGTTCCTCCAAATGCCTCAGACTGTTGGGCGCTACCAAGACTAATTAATGACTACAATATCAAAATTCCACACCTGAGCTCATCCAACTTTTTTTTAGTCGTCTTCTGTTGGTTTCTAAAAGCTTCCCAATAGCTTTTGCTCTTTTGTTTGCCCTCTCTTTAGCTTTTATGTTGGCTTTGGCTTCTCATTTCATCCACAGTTGTGTCCTCCTGCCTTTCCAATGCTTCCACTTCTTTGGGATGTATCGATCACTCAACCTCCTGCACCGGGACCATCGCCATCCATACCCTTCCCATCCAGGCTCCCATACAAACTTCTTTTAAATGGTGAAACCGAGCTCATATTCACTACTTGTGCTGACATCTCATTCCACACTCTCACGACCATTTCAGTAAAGAGCTTTTCCAAATGTTCCCGTTAAATTTTCACCTTCCCCACTTACCCATGACATCTGGTTGTCATCTCACCCAACCTCAGTGGAAAAAAATGCTTGCATTTACCCTATCTGTACCCTCATAATTTTGTATACTTCCAACAAATCCTCAAAGCAATGTGTACTTTCTTATTTATGTTTGGAGCTTTTTTGGTGTATAAGATGATGAGGGCATTGATCATGTGGATAGCCAGAGGTTTTTTCCCAGGGCTGAAATGGCTAACACGAGGGGGCATAGTTTTAAGGTGCTTGGAAACAGATACCGAGGGGATGTCAGGGGTAAGTTTTTCACACAGAGAGTGGTGGGTGCGTGGAATGCACTGCCGGCTATTTGTGTGTGAGTATTTCAGTTACTGTGGGGCCAGTCGCCCATGCAGCTCAGTGGGAACAGGGAATAATACCAATGGAGAGAGTCAAACTGAGCCAGGTCACAGATTGGAGATGGCAGAAATGCCCCATTCTTAGAGAGACAGGAAGAGCATCGGAGAGTTTGATGGTCATTCCAGATACCAGCACTGTGCCCAGTTAGAAGATGATTTCTCTCTCCACCTTGTGTTGAACTTCACTGTAACAGAGTGATGCCAGATCACACCTTGACAACTCAAGTGATCTCATCTGAAATATTGTCCTACACCCATTGATGGATTTTGTAAATATTTTTACAGGTTAAAAATGACAAGGAATTTGTCTACGGGAATCTCGAACACAACACGACAGTTTTGCTGTCTCTGTCCAGATACTTAAGAAGTGGAGCAAGGGATTCACTCGATCATCCTTCCTGCTCCGACTGTGGGGAGGGACTCACTCGGTCATCTCAACTGAAGGTACATCAGCAAGTTCACACCGGGACAAGGTCATTCAACTGTTCTGTGTGTGAGAAGGGATTCAGTCAGTCTTCCAACCTGTGGACACACCAGTTAGTTCTCACTGGGCAGATTGCTAGTCATCTGCTGAATTTGTAAGGAAGGATTCACTCGGTCATCTAACCTAATGGCTCACCAGCGAGTTCACACTGGGGACCGGCTGTTCACCTGCTTGGACTGTGGGAAGGGATTCACTGAATCATATAAGCTACTGAGACACTGGTCAGTTCACACTGGGGAGCAGCCGTTCACGTGCTCAGACTGTGGGAAGGGATTCCCTTGTTTCTCTAAACTGAAGGTACATCAGCGAGTTCACACCGGGGAGCGGCCATTCACCTGCTCGGACTGTGGGAAGGGATTCACTGAATCATTTAACCTGCAGATACACCGGTCAATTCACACCGGCAAGAGGGCGTTCACGTGCTCAGACTGCGGGAAGGGATTCGCTTGCTCATCCCAACTGAAAGTGCATCAGCGAGTTCACACTGGGGAGAGGCCGTTCACCTGCTCAGACTGTGGGAAGGGATTCACTTCGTACTCTGTTTTACAGAGACACAGGCAAGTTCACACTGGGGGGAGGCCGTTCACCTGCTCAGTGTGTGGGAAGGGATTCACTCGATCATCCTACCTACAAGCACACAGGTCTGTTCACACTGGGGAGAGGCCGTTCACCTGCTCCGACTGTGGGAAAAGATTCACTCGATCAGCCCAACTGAAGGTACATCAGCGAGTTCACACTGGGGAGAGGCCGTTCACCTGCTCAGACTGTGGGAAGGGATTCACTCAGTCATCTGAACTGAAGAAACACCAGCGAGTTCACACTGGAGAGAGGCCTTTCACCTGCTCAGACTGTGGAAAGGGATTCACTTCGTCCTCTCAACTTAAGATACATCAGCGAGTTCACACTGGAGAGAGGCCTTTCACCTGCTCAGTCTGTGGGAAGGGATTCACCTCGTCATCTCAACTTAAGGTACATCAGAGAGTTCACACTGGAGAGAGGCCGTTCATCTGCTCAGACTGTGGGAAGGGATTCATTCAGTCATCTGAACTGAAGGTACATCAGCGAATTCACACTGGAGAGAGGCCGTTCACCTGCTCAGACTGTGGGAAGGGATTCACTTGCTCATCTCAATTGAAGGTACATCAGCGAGTTCACACTGGGGAGAGGCCGTTCACTTGCTCAGACTGTGGGAAGGGATTCACTTGCTCATCTCAACTGAAGGTACATCAGCGAGTTCACACTGGAGAGAGGCCGTTCACCTGCACAGACTGTGGAAAGGGATTCACTTCGTCCTCTCAACTACTGAGTCACCAGCGAGTTCACACTGGAGAGAGGCCATTCACCTGCTCAGACTGTGGGAAGGGATTCACTCAGTTGTCTCATCTACAGAGACACCAGCGTGTTCACACTGGGGAGAGGTCGTTCACCTGCTCAGTGTGTGGGAAGAGATTCACTCGGTCATCCAACCTACAGAAACACCAGCGAGTTCATACTGGGTAGAGGCCGATCTGCTGCTCAGACTTTGGGAAGAGATTCTCTCAGCCATCGCCACCAAATGTCCATCATTGAGTTCACACTGGGGAGAGGCCGTTAACCTGCTATGAACTTGTGAAGCAATTCGCTCAGGTATCTAACCTTATGTAACTCTCGCTTCGGCTAGCAGCTTAATATAGGGGGTGATAGCCCCCCAGCCCGGCCAAACTTAAGAAATCTCGTTTGGGTGGATGCTGCGCTTGGGTTGATGTTACAAATCAGTACCCTGAAATAACAAACGGTACACAATATGTGATTAAACGATTGGGCTTTGTAGTTCTTACTTTGACTATAGGGTTAGTAACGAAAAAATAAAGGAAAATGGCCCACTCTCTCCATTCATGTCTTTTATCTCTCCCCAGCAAAAGACCACAAAAATCTCTCTTCCAGACTCACAAGAAAGAACAACATTTCTCTCATTGGATAGCCCCGCACTCCAAAACCCTGTTGTCTCTAGTCATAACCTAAACATTACTGCTACAGAGAAACCGTTACCTCAGCAGTGAAACATTACAGAGAGGCCATTACATTAACAGTGAAACCTCACAGCATGTTGCAGTTCTGACACACTACCGGGTTCACAATAGACAATAGGTGCAGGAGTAGGCCACTTGGCCCTTCGAGCCAGCACTGCCATTCACTGTGATCATGGCTGATCATCCACAATCAGTACCCCGTTCCTGCTTTATCTCCCTAACCTTTGATTCCACTATCTTTAAGAGCTCTATCCATCTCTTTCTTGAAAACATTCAGAGACTTGGCCTCCACAGCCTTATGGGGCAGAGCATTCGATATATCCACCACTATCTGGGTGAAAAAATTCCTTAATTCCAATTCCTTAATAATCTTATATGTTTCAATAAGATCCCCTCTCAGCCTTCTAAATTCCAGTGTATACAAGCTCAGTCGCTCCAATCTTTCGACACATGACAGTCCCACCATCTTGGGAATTAACCTTGTGAACCTATGCTGCACTCCCTCAATAGCAAGAATGTCCTTCCTCAAATTTGGAGACCAAAACTGCACACAGTACTCCAGGTGTGGTCTCACCAGTACCCTGTACAGCTGCAGAAGGACTTCTTTGCTCCTATACTCAATTCCCCTTGTTATGAAGGCCAGCATGCCATTAGCTTTCTTCACAGCCTGCTGTACTTGCATGCTTGCTTTCAGTGACTGATGTACAAGAACACCTGGATTTCGTTGTACTTCCCTTTTTCTTAAATTGATTCCATTTAGATGATAATCTGCCTTCCTGTTCTTACCACCAACATGGATAACCTCACATTTATCCACATTAAACTGCATCTGCCATGCATCCGCCCACTCACCCAGCCTGTCAAAGTCACCCTGCATTCTCATAACACCCTCCTCACATTTCGCACTGCCACCCAGCTTTGTGTCATCGGCAAATTTGCTAATGTTACTTTTAATCCTTTCATCTGAATCATTAATATATATTGTAAACAGCTGCGGTCCCAGCTCTGAACCCTGTGGTACCTCACTGGTCACCGCCTGCCTTTCCGAAAGGGACCTGTTAATCGCTGCTCTTTGTTTTTTTGTCAGCCAGCCAATTTTCAATCCATGTCAGTACTCTGCCCCCAATACCATGTGCCCTAATTTTGTCCACTAATCTCCTATCTGGGACTTTATCAAAGGCTTTCTGAAAGTCCAGGTGCACTATATCCACTGGCACTCCCTCATCCATTTTCATACTTACATCCTCAAAAAATTTCAGAAGATTAGTCAAGCATGATTTCTGCACTGGGGAGAAAGTTTCAACGAGCTGCATGCTGGATATTTGTCCATCACCGTTGCTGAATGCAATTTCGAGAGTGACTGTCGGTGCTGAACTCTACAATTATTGCTGATGCTCACCACACCCAGTTCTGCACACTGGTCACTGAGCATGGGAGGAGGTTCTTCTGCTGCATATTCACCTTTATTGGGACTGGAGTTTAACGTGGACTGGAGTGGAGAGCGGCCAGTGAAGGAGTGGAGTTTTGAGGCTTTGGCTCGAGAGATTTCAGCGAGCAGAGGCAGAGGATGAGCTTGCTCCCAGTCAGGTAAGGCCGGAAAAGTTTATTTAATTAATTAACTTAGGAGTTAGTAATGGAGGCAGTAGATAGGGCAGTGCAGTGCTCCGATTGTAGGATGTGGGAAGTCAGGGACAGCACAATTGTCTCCGATGTCTACACCTGCAAGAGGTGCATCCAGCTGCAGCTCCTGTCAAATTGGATCATTCGGGGGGCAGAGGCAGTAATAGATCAGAGTTTCAGGGAGACAGTCACCTCTAAAAGTCAGGAGACAGGTAACTGGGTGACTGTCAAGAGAGGGAAGGGGAATAGACAGAAAGAGCAGAGCACCCCTGTGGCCGTTCCCATCAACAATATGTATACTGTTTTGGATACTGTTGGTGGGGACGACCTACCAGGGACAAGTTGCAGTGGTCGCGTCTCTGGCACCGAGACTGGACCCTCAGCTCAGAAAGGAAGGAGTGAAAAGAGGAGAGCAGTAGAGATAGGGGATTCGATAGTTAAGGGGACAGTTAAGAGGTTCTGTGGGAAAGATTGAGAATCCCAGTCTGTTCCCTCCCTGGTGCCAGGGTCCATGATACCTCGGATGGAGTTCTCGGTATTCTCAGGAGAGAGGGTGAGCAGGCAGATGTCGTGGTCCACGTGGGGACCAATGACATAGATAGGAGTAGGGATCAGGTCCTGAAGAAGGAATATAGGGAGTTAGGGGAAAAAAGTTAAAAAGCAGGACCTCAAAGGTGGTAAACTCAGGATTGCTGCCTGTGCCGTGAGACAGAGAGGGTAGGAACAGGAAGTCATGGCAGTTGAATGTGTGGCTGAAGAGTTGGTGCTGGGGGCAGGGGTTCAGATTTCTGGAGCATTGGGATCTCCTCTGGGGAAGGTCTGACCTGTACAACAAGGACGGGCTGCACCTGAACTGGAAAGGGACCAATATCCTGGTGGGCAGGTTTGTTAGAGCTGTTGGGGAGGGTTTAAACTAGTTTGTCAGGGTGGTGGGAATCAGAATGTGAGTGCAGAGATGAGGGTAGAAGAACAAGGGCACGATGCTGTGTGTTCTGAGTTGCTGAGGAAGGACAGGCAGGGGACAAAACATACATGTAGCCAGATCGAGGGGTTGAAATGTGTCTATTCCAACGCTAGGAGTATTAGGAATAAAGAGCATGAACTTAGAGAATCGATCAGTACATGGAACAATGACGTTGTGGCCGTTCCTGAAACTTGGCTGGAGGAAGGGCAGGATTGGCTGATGCAGGTACCGGGGTTTAGGTGTTTAAAAGGAATAGGATGGGAGGTAGAATGGGGGGGGGGGGCGGAGTAGCATTACTAGTCAGGGATTGTATCAGGGCTGTAGAAAGGGAGGACGCTGCACAGGGAGTGTCCACTGTGGTTGGAAGTCAGAAAGAGGAAGGGATCAATCACTGTGCCGGGAGTAGTCTATCGGCCCCCAAATAGCCCTCGGGACACCGAGGAGCAGATAAGCAGGCAGATTTTAGAATGGTGCAGGAAATACAGGGTTATAGTTATGGGTGATTTCAACTTCCCTCATATTGACTGGCACCTCCTGACTGCAAGGGGGATAGACGGGGCTGAATTAGTCAAGTGTGTTCAAGAAGGATTCCTGACACAGCATGTGGACCGGCGGACGAGAGGAGAGGCCATACTGGATCTAGTTCTGGGTAAAGAACCTGGTCAGGTGGCAGACCTCTTGGTGGGGGAGCATTTTGGTGAGAGTTACCACAACTCCCTTAGCTTTAGCATAGCTATGGAAAAGGATAAAAACAGACAAAATGGGAAAGTGCTTAACTGGGGAAGGGCTAACTATGAAGGGATGAGGCAGGAACTAGTGAGTCTAAATTGGAAACAGGTGTTGAAAGCTGAAAGCACAGAAGTAATGTGGAGGAAGTTTAGGGACCACTTGTAATGGGTTCAGGATAGGTTTGTCCCACTGAGGCAAGGAAAAAAATGGTCGGAAAAGGGAACCGTGGCTGACGAAACACGTGAGGCAACTCGTCAAGCGGAAGAAGGAAGCATATGTTAGATATAAGAAGCAGTCAGAGCCCTGTTGGCCGCTTTTCGATTGCTCCTACCCTGTTTACTTAATTGTCTCCTACCAGTCTTTTTTTTTGAAACCTTATTATAATACTTCAATACTGCTTTACTCTGGCTGAGAAAAGAACCAAAGCATTTGCAAAAGAAAGAGAAACAGAAGATGAATCCCCAGTCACTTTGGATTCAATCAGTGACTTCCTTAAACAGCAAAAGTAGGAATTCTCTGACGAGTTTCAACAACTTAACGGCAAATTGGATACAATTCAACAAACTTTATTTGAGCATGAGAACCAAATTCAGGAGAATACTGTGAAGCTAATGACACTTGAAAAGGACATTGAAGATACAATTAAACTCTGCAAAGAGTTCTCTTTATCCAATGATAAAATGCTGAATATGATCATCAGTCCCGAGAATAGAAACAGGAGAAATAACTTGTGAATCGTGGGTCTTGAAGAATCAATTGAAGGCGCTGACCCTACAAAGTCTTTGCAAACTTTCTGAAGCAGCTTTTTCCTGCTTTATTCACTTCCGATCCGAAGCTCGATCGAGCTTTTCGCTCTCTGACTTTGAAGCCATTGTCCTCGGCGGCGAAACCCAGATCGATCGAACTAACCTTTCAGGAGTTTCGTATTAAGGACCTTTTAATTCGCCACACCCAGAGACAAGGAATGATTGATTTCCAAAATTACATGGTTAGATTTGTGGAAGAATATTCACCTGATATTTTGACTGATTATATGAAATATAAAGAAGATATCTCGGAATTTTATAATGAAGGATATAAACCATCCCTTCGGTTCCCTGCCCGTCTAAGTATTGTTTTGAAGAACGGATTGCGAAAAAGAATAAATGCAGTTGAAGATGCAAAAGAGTTTCTGAAGGATGAAGTCTAAAACTGTTGTATTTCTTATTTGATCAAGTTTCTTCTTCTGTTAATATGAATTTAAAATAAGGTTTCATTAAGCTTACATTTTGTGTGTTCATATATTGTCTTTTGTTTTTTTTTGCTACTTTATTTTATCCCTTTTTGAGGCTTTATTTTAATACAGCTTTCTTTGAATTTGTTTAAAGTGATCTTTTCATATTTTTGAATACTGAGTTGTTTTGCTTTTTATGTTGTGTCTTGATAGGGACATAATGACCTTGCAGGACTGGAGTTTTTTTTCTGTCAACAGGACTTTTTTGGGGCTGGTACTTAGTTCTTAGCTCACTGACTGTCTATTGGTCAGCTTTCTCGCTTTGGATGGGGGAGGGTGTAGGGCCTATTTCTCTCTGGGAGCTGTGTTGGGTTGAATATATGATTGTTTGAGATTTCTACACCCTAAGGACAAAGAGTTTTCATTCTTCTCACATGTTTATCATTCTTATTCTTGAATTGATTACTTTTTTATTAACTCTTCTAACTCCATCTGTAATCAACTGCAATTATGACATTATCGCCATTTCGGATCATGCTCCAATGAAACTTTCTATCAAGTTAATGGATACCACTTGTACTAATAGGCAATGGCGATTTAATTCCAATTTGCTTCAAGACCTGTACTTTGTTAAATTTATGAAGGAACAGATTGATTTCTTTTTTTCCAACTAACATTACGGAAGAAATTTCCAAAGGCACAGTTTGGGATGCTTTTAAAGCTTATATCTGCGGACAGATTATTTCTTTTTCTGTTGGTTTAAACAAACGTATTAAGAATGAAACATTTTTGTTGGTTGATAAAATTAAAGGAATTGATAAGAAATATTCTATTGCTCCTAGTAAGGAGCTCTACAAACAGAGAGTCGAACTTCAAATGGAACATAACTTATTATTAACATCCTCAATTGAAAATCATTTAATGAAAACTAGAAGTGAGTTCTATATTCATAGTGATAAATCGGGTAAATTATTAGCTAATCAATTGAAAACTACTTCGGTTAAACGTCAAATTATCAAAATTCGTAAACATGATGACACTTTGACAGTTGATCATGACGAGATAAAACTTTTCAAGAATATTATGTTTCTTTATATCTTTCTGATTTTCCTCATGACCCTAACACTATGCATGATATTTTAAGGAAATTGAACTGTCTGAAATTATCACACAAAGAATGTTCAACATTAGAAACTCCTATTACAGATGAAGAAATAACAATGAACTCTGGCAAAATACCTGGTCCTGATGGTTTTACAGTGGAATTTTTAAAGTTTTTCCTCTATTCTCTCTCCTTGGTCGTCTAGAATATTTAAAGAAGCAATCAGATTAGGTAAATTACCACAATCATTTTATGAAGCTTCTATTTCTTTAATTCTTAAAAAGAATAAAGATCCTACTGATTGTGCATCATACAGACCGATATCGCTTTTGAATGTAGACGCCAATTTTTTTTCTAAAATATTAGTGACTAGGTTAGAAAAGGTACTACCTCAAATTATCTCTGTGGACCAAGCAGGATTTATTTAAAATCATTATTCATTTTCTTAATATTAGGAGGTTAATGAATATTGCTTATACTCCTTCATTTAACACCCAGGAATGTATTATTTCATTAGATGCTGAGAAAGCTTTCGACAGAGTTGAATGGCCATATTTAGTTACTGAGTTTGAGAAATGTAATTTTAGTCTGATATTTATATCTTGGATTAAATTGATATATCATTCCCCTGTAGCTTCCGATTGTAGTAACAATCAAAGATCTTCCTTTTTTCGTCTATCTCGGGGTACTAGGCAGGGATGTTCATTATTATTTGATATTGCCCTTGAACCTTTAGCAATTGCCATCCGAGACTCACCTAACATTTTTGATATTACCCGTGGAAATGAAATACAGGAGTTATCATTATATGCAGATGATTTGTTATTATATATCTCTCATCCTGGGAAATCTATTCCCGTTGTTTTATCCTTGTTGGCTCAGTTTAGTAATTTCTCTGATTACAAATTGAACCTTAATAAGAGTGAACTATTTCCCCTAAATATTCAGGTTTCTATTGATGGATGTTTACCGTTTAAATTGGTTACTGACTCTTTTACATATTTAGGGGATAAAATTACGAAAAAGCATAAAGATTTATTGAAAGCTAATTTTTTACCTTTAATCCATTACATTAAATTTTTGTTTACTAAATGGTCACCAATATCTTTATCATTGATCGGTCAGATCAATACTATCAAGATGATTATTTTGCCTAAATTTTTATATGTATTTCAGGTGGTGCCAATTTTCATTCCAAAATTCTTTTTTGATAATGTTGATTCCAAAATCTCCTCATATATATGACAGAACAAAAAATCCTAGGTTAGGTAAAAGACATTTACAGAAACCTAAAAAGGAGGTGGGGTTTAGCTTTGCTGAATTTTAGATTTTACTATTGGGCAATTAACATTTGATGTTTAAAATTTTGGTTGTGAGACTTGGATACAACTTCAAGTCCACATTGGGTAAATCTTGAACGTAATTCTTTACAAGGGTTTTCAATGGGTTCTATTCTAGGGACTTTGCTTCCCTTTACTCTTTCTAAATTGTATAAACAACTGGATAACCGAATAGTTAAATATACTTAACATACATGGTTTCAATTTTGAAAATTGTTTGGGTTGAATAAATTTATTTTAGCACGTCCTACTATATCTAATTTCTTTTTTCAACCCTCTACTATGGATCAAGCATATTTGGCTTGAAAAATTAAAGGTATAGTATGATTTTGTGATTTATTTTCGGATAATTGTTTCATGTCTTTTGAACAACTATCTAATAAATATAATTTGCCTAGATTTCACTTTGTTAGATATTTACAGGTTAGATACTGTTTCTCTTACCTTCCTGAATTTACAAACGTTTGCATATTCAATGGATATTTAGGAAAAAATGTGAGATTTAAAGCCTCTTCAGAAAGGTGTAATACCAATTATTTATAATGTAATTATGAAAATATGTCCAGTTGTATCTAATAACATTAAGACTGATTGGGAAAGGGAACTTAAGATTATTGTACCAATTGAAAATGGGAAAAAAATTCTTCAGTTAGTTAATTCATCCTCTATATGTGCTAAACATGTGTTGATACAGTTTAAGGTAGTACATAGGGCTCATATGTCTAAAGATAAATTACCTCGTTATTATTCTCATATAAATCCTATGTGTGATAGATGTCATTCTGAGATAGCTTCTCTAACTCAAATGTTTTGGTCATGTCCTTTGTTGAAAAAGTATTGGAAAGATATTTTTGATATTATCTCAACTGTTTTGAATATTGATCTACAACCTCACTCTATTACTGCCATTTTTGGGTTACCAATGATAGAATCAAGTCATTGAACCCCTTCAGCTCGTCGGATGATTGCATTTCTTACATTAATGGCTAGAAGATCCATTTTCCTGAATTGGAAAGAGATTAATCCTCCCACCACATTCCATTGGTTTTCTCAAACTATGTTGTGTTTAAATTTGGAAAAAATTAGAAGTGTTGTTTCTGATCCCTCTATTAAATTCGAAAAGACTTGGAGGCCATTTATTAAACATTTTCACATGATGTAACTTGACCTTTTCCAAACTTATTTTATTTCTTTGTAATACATGGTGAGAGGAACGGAGTCAACGACACTAATGGTTCCCTTTTTTTTAACGACGTTACTAAACAGCCCGTGCCTTTTTTTTAAGTTTAGTTGATTAACATTGTTCAGGTCAGTTTTTTTGCGGGGGTATATTTTTGTTTTTTTTTTCTTTTTCATGGTTTTTAATAGATGTTTTTGTTTTATATTGTTCATCTGTATCATGTATGATAGGGAGATTTAATACTCATGTGTCAGCTGGGCTTATTTAACTATGAAAATTACAATGCTGTATTCCCAATAATTTTGTATCAATACTGTGGTATGTTTATTATTATTATAGCAATAAAGATTGAAAAAGAAAAAAAGAATATATGATTGTTTGTTTGAATATCTTACTTTACAGTTTGCTTTCTAGTTTTAATAACTTATGGCTAGATTTTTTAATTACATGTTGATTGGTATTTAAAATGGTTTGAAATATTAACCTATTTAGTTTGAATGTGAAAGGGCTGAATCACCCCATCAAAAGGAACAAAGTGTTTGCTTATATTAAAAAATTAAAAGCACCCTTTTTTTTTTACAAGAAACACACATACGCAGCTGTGATAGCTTACATTTTTTTACTCGGTGGAAGGATATGCAATTCCACTCTTCGTTTAATGCAAAATCACATGGAGTTTCAATTTTTGTAGGTAATACAGCTTCCTTTATTCAGCATAAACTTGTTTCGGACCCTAATAGTCGAGTTGTTATTGTATTAGGGAGTTTAGACAGTAACTTGATTGTTTTTGCTAATGTATATGGCCCCCAATGTAGATGATCCAGGATTTTTTTGAATGTCTATTTTCATTTTTACCAGATTTGTGTACTTACTCCCTTGTGACGGGAGGAGATTTTAACTGCTGGTTAGATCCAATATTAGATCGCTCATCTATTAAACCAGCCACACTTAATAAATCAGCTTTATTTATCCAATCTTTTCTAACTATATGTGGTAGAGTTGATGCTTGGCGTTTACTTTATCCGACGGACAGGGAGTATTTTTTCTCTCATGTCCATCATTCTTATACCGGGATTGACTTCTTTTATTGATAGTCAAACGATTCCATTAGTTTGAAAAAAATGAATATAAAGAGATTGCTATTTCTGACCACTCTCCTGTAATTCTATCTTTAAATCTTCCTGGTCCTATTCCCATGAGTAGATTTTGGCGATTTAACTCTGTTATCCAATGAGGATTTTTAAAAAAATTATGGAGAATCAAATTACTTTTTTTTTTGAAGAAAATACGTTGGAAGAGAAGTCTAGCCTTATTATATGGGATACTTTTAAAGCCTACATCCGGGGTCAAATTATTTCTTTTACTGCAAACATCATTAAAAAAGCTAACAAAGAAAGAAATGAATTAGCCAATCAGTTAAAGCAACTGGACCATAAATATGCTTCGGTACCTGATCCTGAAACATATAAGAGACGTATTGAAACTAAAACTAAATATGAGCTTCTTTTAATGTATCCAATTGAAAGCCAACTTTTAAAAGATAGATTAGATTATGAGGACACTCAGTCCTCGTTTGTCATTTAGTAATGCATGCATTAAGAAATGATACAATGTTCCTCCAGTATGATATTACAGAAACACAAGACAGAACAAGACTAAAACTGACAAAAACCATATAATTATAACATAGTTACAACAGTGCAAAACAATACTGTAATTTGATAAAGAGCAGACCATGGGCACGGTAAAAAAAAGTCTCAAAGTCCCGATAGCCCCATCATTTCACGCAGACGGTAGAAGGAAGAAACTCTAACTGCCATGAACTTCCAGCACCGCAAACTTGCCAATGCAGCGCCCTGGAAGCACCCGACCACAGCCGACTGACTCCGTTCGAAAACGTCGAGCCTCCGACCAGCCCTCCGACATCGAGCACCATCTCTGCTGAGTGCTTCGACCCTGGCCCCGGCCGCCAAGCAACAGGCAAAGCCAAGGATTCGGGGCCTTGCCCTCCGGAGATTCTGGATCGCACAGTAGCAGTGGCAGCGAAACAGGCATTTCAGAAGTTACACCAGATGTTCCTCTGCGCTTCTCACATCTGTCTCCATCAAATCAGGATTGTGCACAGCATCCTACTTGACAAATAACAATATTCATCACTGGAGTGGCCGCTGCGTGCTTCGTCGTGCCACCATCTTCTCTCAGTCAACTTTATATTTATGGAGATAAAACTGGTAAGCTACTGGCTAATCAATTGAAGCCATTTTCAGCCAAGCGGCAAATTAAAGAAATACATAAAATTAATGGGGACATGACAACTGACCACCTTGAAATTAATGACACTTTTAGGGAATTTTATTCTAAATTGTATAGTTCTGACTCTGTTAATGATAATATTGCAATGAATAATTTTTAGATCAATTAAATATCCCTAATCTTTCGTTAGATGATCGTAGGCAATTGGATCAACCTATTTCCCAGGAGGAAATTGCTCAGGCTATTTGAGAATTGCATGCTGGGAAATCCCCTGGACCCGTGGATTCTCTGAAGAGTTTAATAAGACTTTTTCCTCCTTGCTTATACCACACTTATGTTCTACCCTTACAGATTCCTTTAAGGTAGGAAGACTACCGCAGTCTTTTTACGAAGCTTCCATTTCGCTCATTCTCAAAAAGAATAAGAATCCAACTGAATGTTCTTCATATAGACCTATCTCTTTACTCAATTTCCATACTAAAATTTTATCCAAAGTATTGGCTAGCAGACTCAAAAATATTATATTGTAGCTGTGTGCTACACACAACACTAAAAATAACCACACGTAGTCGGTGAGTTAGAGTTGTGATAAAAGAGATTTATTCAAACTTCGTAGCCTGCTTTAAAGCCTTCCCGTTCCCGCCCTTCTTGGGCGGGACTGCTGTGGGGAATGCATAACGGCAGACCCTTTCCGCGCATGGGATTTCCCCCCTGCTGCTGAAGATGGCCTGGCGCCCTTTTTGGGGCCGGCCTCTCTGCCGGCGCGTGCTGGTTCATGTGTGCTAGAAAGTGGGTCGCCACATAACCACGCCCCCCAGAACCGGCGATACATCCCCCAATGTCCAGAGTCTGGATCGGCCTCTGTTTGGGAGGTCTGCCCCTACGCCGCGGTGCCTGAGCCTGGACCGGCTGCGCCAAGTCCACATGGGCCGGTTTGAGTCGGTCCACCGTGAAAACCTCCTCTCCCCCCGATGTCCAGCATGAACGTGGACCCGTTGTTCCTGATCACCTTAAACGGCCCCTCGTAGGGCCGCTGTAGCGGTGCCCGGAGTCCGCCCCATCGTACAAAAAGAAACTTACAGTTCTGCAGGTCTTTGGGTACGCAGGTCGGGCTCTGTCCGTGCTGTGAAGTGGGGATGGGGGCCAGGTTACTGAGACGCTCCCGTAGTCTGTCCAGGACTGCTGCGGGTTCTTCCTCTTGCCCCCTTGGGGCTGGTATGAACTCTCCTGGGACTACCAGGGGTGCGCCGTACACCAACTCGGCCGACGAGGTGTGCAGATCCTCCTCGGGCGCTGAGCGAATTCCGAGCAGGACCCAGGGAAGTTCGTCCACCCAGTTAGGCCCCTCCAGGCCGGCCACGAGAGCCGACTTCAGGTGACAGTGGTAGGTATTTGTGTGGTGTAGCTGTGATCCTAAAAGGTTGGCCATAGTTGACCACAGGCTGGAGGTGAACTGGGCTCCCCTGTCGGAGGTAATGTGGGCCGGTACCCCGAAGCGTGCTACCCAGGTTGCGATCAGTGCTCGGGCGCAGGATTCGGAGGTGGTGTTGCTGAGCGAGACTGCCTCTGGCCATCTGGTGCACCAGTCTATCATAGTTAGGAGGTACCATGCTCCTCGTGACACTGGCAGGGGCCCCACGATATCCACATGAATGTGGTTGAACCTCCGGCAGGTGGGCTCGAACCGCTGCGGCGGAGCCTTGGTGTGCCACTGCACCTTGGCCGTTTGGCACTGCATGCACGTTTTGGCCCATTCACTGACCTGTTTACGAAGTCCATGCCACACGAACCTGTTGGCGACCAGCCGGACGGTTGTCCTGATGGAGGGGTGCACTAAGTTGTGAATGGATTTGAAAACCGGCCGGCGCCAGGCTGCTGGGACGATGGGGCGGGGTTGGCCGGTAGCTACGTAACACAGTAGGGTCCTCTCACCTGGGCCTACGGGGAGGTCTTGGAGCTGCAAACCGGAGACTGCAGTCCTGTAACTGGGGATCTCAGTGTCTGCCTGCTGTGCCTCTGCCAGCGCTGCATAGTCCACCCCCTGGGACAGGGCCTGTATGGTAGGTCTGGATAGTGTGTCCACCATGACGTTGTCCTTTCCCGAGACATGCCGGATGTCATCGTGTATTCGGAGATGTCGGACAGATGTCGCTGCTGGTGGGAAGACCAGGGGTCGGACACCTTAGTGAACGCAAAGGTAAGCGGTTTGTGGCCTGTGAACGCGGTGAAGGGCCTACCTTCTAAGAAGTATCTGAAATGCCGGATTTCCAGGTATAGTGCCAATAGCTCCCGGTTGAAAGCACTGTATTTGAGTTTGGGTGGTCGTAGGAGTTTGCTGAAGAATGCCAGGGGTTGCCAGCGACTCTCGATGAGTTGTTCCAGCACTCCACTGACTGCTGTGTTGGATGCGTCCACCGTGAGGGCAGTAGGAACGTCCGTTCTGGGGTGCACTAGCATCGCGGCGTTTGCTAAGGCTTCTTTGGTTTTAACAAAAGCGGCCGCGGCCTCTTTATCCCAGGTAATGTCCTTGCCCTTACCCGACATCAGGGTGAACAGGGGGCGCATGATTCGGGCTGCTGAGGGGAGGAAACAGTGGTAGAAATTCACCATACCCATGAAACGTCGACTGTACTTCTTCCTAGAGATGCTGCCTGGCCTGCTGCGTTCACCAGCAACTTTGATGTGTGTTGCTTGAATTTCCAGCATCTGCAGAATTCCTCATGTTTAGGAAAATGGTGCATAGTTTTCTGAAGGTGGAATCTCATGTGGATAGGGTGGTGAAGAAAGCTTTTGGTATGCTGGCCTTTGTAAATCAGAGCATTGAGTATAGGAGTTGGGATGTAATGTTAAAATTGTACAAGGCATTGGTAAGGCCAAATTTGGAGTATTGTGTACAGTTCTGGTCACTGAGTTACAGGAAAGATGTCAACAAAATAGAGAGAGTACAGAGGAGATTTACTAGAATGTTACCTGGGTTTCAGCACCTGAGTTACAGAGAAAGGTTGAACAAGTTAGATCTTTATTCTTTGGAGCGTAGAAGGTTGAGGGGGGACTTGATAGAGGTATTTAAAATTATGAGGGGGATAGATAGACTTGACGTGGATAGGCTTTTTCCTTTGAGAGTAGGGGAGATTCAAGCAACTGGACATTAGTTGAGAGTTAAGGGGCAAAAGTTCAGGGGTAACACGAGGGGGAACTTCTTTACTCGGAGAGTGGTAGCTGTGTGGAACGAGCTTCCAGTAGAAGTGGTAGAGGCGGGTTCGATTTTGTCATTTAAAAAAAATTCGATCGGTATATGGACAGGAAAGGAACGGAGGGTAGAGGCAGGTAGATTTGACTAAGTGAGAGTAAGCGTTCAACACGGACTAGAAGGGCCAAGTTGGCCTATTTCCGTGCTGTAATTGTTATATGGTTATATGAACTTGCGGGTGTCTCTGTAGGTTGGACAACTGAGTGACTTCCTTCTCAGACCGAGCAGGTGAATGGCCTCTCCCCAGTGTGAACTGACTGGTGTGCTTGTAGGCTAGCTAACTGTGTGAATCCCTTCCCACAGACTGAGCAGGCGAATGGCCGCTATGCAGTGTGAACTGACTGGTGTCTCAGTAGGTGAGATGCCTGAGTGAATCCCTTCCCACAGTCTGAGCAGGTGAACGGCCTCTCCCCAGTGTGAACTTGCTGGTGTCTCTGTAGATCAGATGATCGAGTGAATCCCTTCCCACAGACTGAGCAGGTGAATGGCCTCTCCCCAGTGTGAAATCGCTGGTGTTTCAGTAGGTCAGATGACTGAGTGAATCCCTTCCCACAGTCTGTGCAGGTGAATGGCCTCTCTCCAGTGTGAACTCGCTGATGTACCTTCAGTTTAGATGAGGAAGTGAATCCCTTCCCACAGACTGAGCAGGTGAATGGCCACTCCCCAGTGTGAACTGACTGGTGTTCTTGTAGGTGAGCTGACTGTGTGAATCCCTTCCCACAGTCTGAGCAGGTGAACAGCCTCTGCCCTGTGTGAACTCGCTGATGTATCTGCAGATGAGATGACTGAGTAAATCCCTTCCTACAGACTGAGCAGGTGAACGGCCTCTCCCCAGTGTGAACTCGCTGATGTACCTTCAGTTGGGATGAGCAACTGAATCCCTTCGCACAGTCTGAGCAGGTGAATGGCCTCTCCCCAGTGTGAAGTCGCTGATGTATCTGCAGATCAGGTGATCGAGTGAATCCCTTCCCACAGTCTGAGCAGGTGAACGGCCTCTCCCCAGTGTGAACTCGCTGATGTTCCTTCAGTTGAGATGACGAAGTGAATCCCTTCCCACAGTCTGAGCAGGTGAACGGCCTCTCCCCAGTGTGAACTCGCTGATGTATCTGTAGATCAGATGATCGAGCAAATCCCTTCCCACAGTCTGAGCAGGTGAACGGCCTCTCCCCAGTGTGAACTCGCTGATGTGCTTGTAGGTTAGCTAACTGTGTGAATCCCTTCCCACAGTCCGAGCAGGTGAATGGCCTCTCCCCAGTGTGAACTCTCTGATGTACCTTCAGGTTAGATGACTGAGTGAATCCCTTCCCGCAGTCTGAGCAGGTGAACGGCTGCTCCCTGGTGTGAACTCGCTGGTGAGCCATTAGGTCGAATAACCGCATGAATCCTTCCCCACAAATTCAGCAGATGACCAGCCTCTGCTCAGTGTGAACAGACTGGCGTATCCACAGGTGGGATGACCGACTGAATCCCGTCTCACACATAGAACAGGTGAATGGGCTTGTCTCAGTGTAAACTTGCTGATGTACCTGCAGTTAAGATGATAGAGTGAATCCATTCCACTGTCTGAGCAGGTGAATGGCCTCTCCCCTGTGTAAGATGACGGGCATGCCAGTCGGTCAGATGATCAAATGAATCTCTCCCCACAGTCTGAGCAGGAAGGATGATCGAGTGAATCATTGCTCCACTTCTTAAATATCTGGACAAAGACAGCAAAACTGGCGTGTTGTGTTCGAGATTCCCGTAGACAAATTCCTTGTCATTTTTAATCTGTAAAAAGATTTACAAAATCGATCAATGAGTGAAGGACAACATTTCAGATGAGATCACTTGAGTTGCCAAGGTGTGATCTGGCATCACACTGTTACAGTGAGGTTCAACCCAAGTTGGAGAGAGAAATCATCTTCTAACTGGGCACAGTGCTGGTATCTGGAATGACCATCAAATTCTCTGATGCTCTTCCTGTTTCTATAAGAATGGGGCATTTCTGCCATCTCCAATCTGTGACCTGGCTCAGTTTGACTCTCTCCATTGGTATTATTCCCTGTTCCCACTGAGCTGCATGGGTTCCTGGCCCCACAGTAACTGAAATACTCACACAAATAGCCGGCAGTGCATTCCATGCATCCACCACTCTCTGTGTAAAAAACTTACCCCTGACTTCCCCTCAGTATCTATTTCCAAGCACCTTAAAACTATGTCCCCTGTTGTTAGCCATTTCAGCCCTGGGGAAAAAAACCTCTGGCTCTCCATACGATTAATGCCCCTCATTAAAAAAGGCTCTAAACATAAACAAGGAAATTACACATTGCTTTGAGGATTTGTTAGAAATATACAAAATTATGAGGGTATAGATAGGGTAAATGCGAGCAGCTTTTTCCACTGAGGTTGCGTGGGATGGCCAGAGGTCATGGTTAAGTGGAGAAGGTGAAAATTTAATGGGAATATTTGGAAAAGCTCTTTCCTGCAGTGGTTGTGAGAGTGTGGATTGAGATGTCAGCACAAGTGGTGAATATGAACTCGGTTTCACCATTTCAAAGAAGTTTGGATGGGAGCCTGGATGATAGGGGTATGGAGGGCGATGGTCTCGGTGCAGGTAGTTGCATTAGACCAGCGGTCCCCAACCACCGGGTCGCAAAGCATGTGCTCCCGGGCTACAAGGAAACAATATGATTTGGCGATATGAGTCAGCTGCACCTTTTCTCATTCCCCGTCACGGCCACTGATCAGCCATTACACATGTGAGGTCATGACCCGCACGTCATCTGTGTCAGCGCGGGAAGGAGATCAACTCCTCGAGCTTGCAAATGACGGCGGGCTGAGAAGTATGTTTGAAATAACATCTCTGTCGGCATTCTGGATCAAAGTCAAGGCTAAATATCCTGAGATAGCCACGAAAGCACTGAAAACGTTGCTTCCATTTCCAACATATCTCTGCGAAGCGGAGTTTTCTCCAATGAATGCAACGAAAACTAAATTGCGGAATAGACTGGACAGGAACTCACTTTGAGTATCGCTGTCTCCCATCATCCCTCGATAGGACCGTGTTGTTGGAGGGAAACAAGCCCAGGGCTCCCACTGATTCAGCGATATTGGTGTGTTGCAATGATCTTATATATTCATACGGGGAAAATATGTGCTGTGTGTTTAAAATCCAAATGTTACTTAAAATGTCATGATGCTGTTGACTTACCTATATAACCATATAACAATTACAGCACGGAAACAGGCCACCTCTGCCCTTCTAGTCCGTGCCGAACGCTACTCTCACCTAGTCCCGCCGACCTGTACTCAGCCTATAACCCTCCATTCCTTTCCTGTCCATATAGCTATCCAATTTTTCTTTAAATGATAATATCAAACCTGGTTCTGCCACTTCTACTGGAAGTTCATTCATCACTTACTTCAAGCTCCTCTAATAATTGACTTATCACTATATTCATGCGAGGAAAATATGTGCTGTGTGTTTAATATTAAATTCGTTAGATAAACCCTTTTAGAAATGAAATTGGGTGTATTAGCCATTTATCACCTATATTCCAGTCATGATTAACACCGCTCCCCCCCCCCCCACTCCGAACAGAATCACGAAAAAGGATTTGCAGGAAAAATCGGCAGGCCACAACGCGCATGCGCACTGGTGCCCGCGCAAGGCTTCATGGTCATTGTAGTCTTTCTCTGGGTAAACGCAACGTATTTGACTGCTACTCTTGTCCGTTGGCAACCCTACCCACCCCCCCCACCGCCCCCCCCCCACCGGGTCGGCCAGTCCGCAAGAATATTGTCAATATTAAACCGGTCCGCAGTGCAAAAAAGGTTGGGGACCCTTGCATTAGACAGCTTAAATGTTTTTTCAGCATTGACCAGATGGGCTAAATAGCCTGTTTCTATACTGAACTTCTCCATGTTTCTATGACACAGAAGCTGGCCAAACTTGTTTGGAAGGGAAAAGTTGGGAGTGACAACGGAGCAGCGATGGCTGGAGTTTCTGGGAGCAATTTGGGAGCTCAGTGATCGATACATCCGAAAGATGTGGAAACATTGGAAAGGCAGGAGGACACAACTGTGGTTGAAATGAGAAGCCAAAGCCAACATAAAAGCCAAAGAGAGGGTAAACGAAAGAGTGAAAACGATTGGGAAGCTTTTAGAAACCAACAGAAGACGACTAAAAAAAAAGTCAGAGCTCAGGGCGTGGAATTATGATATTGTAGTCATTAGTGAGTCTTTGTAGCGCCCAACAGTCTGAGGCATTTAGAGGAACAAAATATCCGGGGCCTCAATATCTCTTGAAAACCAAGGTTCCCTGCACCAGTTAACTTTCAACTTTTATTATGCAGGCACATACAAACTCTACACCTTCAAAATTTCACTTCTGAAGGCCCCCCACTTACCAAGTACTCCTTTGCCAGAAAACAGCCTGTCCCAAACCACACTTGTCAGATCCTTTCTGATACCATCAAAATTGACCTTTCTCCAATTTAGAATCTCAACCCATGGTCCAGACCTCTCTTTTTTCCATATTTACTTTGAATCTCATGGCATTATGGTCACTAATTTCAGTCACCAGCCCTGGATCATCAACCTATTGCACACTTTTACATCAGGAATTCTATGTACTGATTAAGGGCACATTTGACAAACTATACCCCATCTAGTCCTCTTACAGTATGGGAGTCCCAGTCAATACATGGAAAGTTAAAATCACTTACTGAATCAACTTTTGTTTCTTGGCATGGTCTGCGATCTCTCTACAAATTTGTTCCTCTAAATCCCTCGGATTGTTGGGTGCAACCAAGTCCCCAATAATGGCTACAATATCAGAATTCCCTGTCCTGAGCTCATCTGGTTTTCCTACAGTGCTTCTTGCATTGTGATATACACAGCTCAGCACATTCATCGCTCCATGCTCAACCATTTGATTGCTGACTGTACCTGAGGTCTGAACAACATCCGACTGGTGTAAAGAAAACAACCTCTCCCTCATTGTCACAAAACATGCATCATTGCTGTCGCAGTTTATGTTCCACTGGATGCTAATGCTAAAGTAGCCATGAAAGACCTCAGTGCTGCTATTAGCAAGCTGCAGACATTGCATCCAGACGGAGCTTTGACTGTCGCTGGAGACTTTAATCATTGTAACCTACGTACCGTGCTTCCAAGATTTTACCAAAATGTATTATGCACCACCAGGTGTAATAAAACCTCAGATCATGTGTACACAAATGTGGCTGACACTCACAAACTCACTACCCTCCCCCATCTGGGACAGTCCGACCATCTTTCATTGTTTCTGCTTCCCAAGTATAGCCCGGTCACTAAACGTGTGAAACCCACAATGAAGACTATTAAGATCTGGCTGGAGGGGGCTGACTCTGCTCTTCAGCACCAATTCCAGCACACAGACTGGAGCACGTTTGCTGCCCATACCACCACAGACTCTCAGATTAACATTGATTTATACACCAACTCTGTCCTTGAGCACATCAACAAGTGTGTAGATAGAGAGACATTACTAAAACAAATAGGAGTTTTCGCCAATCAGAAACCATGGATGAACAGAGAGGTTCACCTCCTGCTCAAAGCAAGAGATTCAGCCTTCAGGTCTGGAGACGGGGAGGTTCACAGCTCAGCCAGGGCCAACCTGAGGAGGGGAATCTCTCAGGCTAAACACATATACAAACAGAGAATCGAGGAGCATTTCAACTCCTCAGACCCCCGGTCCATGTACATGGCATACAGGTCATTACAGACTTCAAACCTCCTAGTACTGTGCCCCCTTCCAGCTCTGCTACCCTCCCTGATGAGCTCAATTACTTCTACGCTCGCTTTGATCAAGGGAACAAGGAGGTCACCCTCAAAGCGGATCTCCCACCTGGTGAACTGTCTCTCTCACTTTCCACCTCCGATGTTTGTGCCACCCTGAGCAGGGTGAATGTACGGAAGGCAGCTGGTCCGGATGCAATACCTGACCATGTGGTGAGACTCTGTGCAGGGCAGTTGACCGGGGTCTTCATGGACATTTTTAATTTGTCCCTGGCCCGGGGTGTTGTCCCCACAAGCTTCAAGATCGCCACCATCGTGCCAGTACTGAAGCATTCCACTGCCACGAGCCTGAATGATTTCCGCCCAGTTGCACTCACCCCCATCATTGCAAAGTGCTTTGAGAGACTGGTTTTATCACATCTGAAATCCTGTCTGCCCACTACCCTGGACCCCCATCGCACCAACAGGTCAACAGAGGACGCCATCTCCACGGCACTTCACTCTGCCCTGACCCACCTGGACAGCCCCAACTCTTACGTCAGAATGAGGTTCATTGACTTTAGTTCGGCATTCAATTCTGTAAGCCCCTTCAAGCTGATCACCAAACTTCGCCAACTTGGTATCAGCTCATCCCTCTGCAATTGGACCTTGGACTTTCTGACTAACAGACCCCAATCAGTTAAGTTAGACAACCTCTCCTCCTCCACTCTCACCCTGAACACCGGCGTGCCTCAAGGCTGTGTGCTGAGCCCTCTTCTGTACTCCCTGTTCACCTATGACTGCGTTCCTGTACATGGTTCTAACTCCATAATCAAGTTCGCAGATGACACCACGGTGGTTGGTCTGATCAGAGGGGATGACGAGACAGCCTACAGGGACGAGGTCCAGCACCTGGCCACGTGGTGTGCCGACAACAATCTGACCCTTAACACCCAGAAGACCAAGGAGATCACTGTGGACTTCAGGCATGCCAGGAGCCACACTCACGTCCCCATCTACATCAACGGAACTGTAGTGGAGCGTGTATCAAGCTTCAAGTTCCTTGGTGTCCACTTTTCCGAGGATCTCATCTGGTCCCTGAACTCCTCCATTCTGATCAAGAAGGCACAACAGCACCTTTACTTCCTGCGGAACAACAAGAAAGCTCACCTCTGTCCCAGGATATGACAGACTTTTACTGCTGTACCATTGAGAGCATACTCACCAACTGCATCTCAGTGTGGTATGGCAATTGTCCTGTATCAGAGCGCAAAGCACTCCAGTGTGTGGTGAAAACTACCCAGCGGATTATCGACAGCCAATTGTCCACCATTGAGAACATCTACCATAAACGCTGCCTGGGTAGGGCGAAAAGAATTATCAAGGATACATCTCACCCTAACCATGGACTTTTTAACTCCCCTCCCATCAAGGAGGTGCTAAAGGAGCCTCCGCTCCCACACCAACAGGCACAGGAAGAGCTTCTTCCCTGAGGCTGTGACACTGCTGAACCTCTAGTCACAGCGCTAAGCAGTATTGCATCCGTATTGTACTGTCTCAGTACTTTTATATTTGGGTGTTGTAGCACTTTTTTATTCAGTTATTTTGTAAATAACACGATTCTTTGCATTTCTGGTCAGATGCTAACCACATTTCATTGGCTTTGTATCTGTACTTGGCACAGTGACAATAAAGTTGAATCCAATCTAATCTAAAAAAAACAAAGGGGCTGATTGTGGATGACAGGAGGAATGGAGACAGGCTAATCCCAATTGACATCGATGGATCTGGGGTTGAGACAGTGAACTGCTTTAAGATCCTTGGCATAAACATCAGCGAGGACCTCACATGGTCTGTACATACCGGCTGTGTTGTGAAAAAAGCACAACAGTACCTTGCTCACCTCAGACGGCTGAAGAAGCTTGGGATTGAGTCCCAAATCCTAAGAACTTTCTACTGGAACACAACTGAGAGCATCCTGACTGGCTGCATCACTGCCTGGATGATCTGGAATTGATCCATTTCAAGTTCCAACTCCATAAAGTGCAGGGTTATGAGCTGCAGCTGGATGCACATCTTGTAGGTGAGGACATAAGGGACACTGGAGGTTCCGCCACCAATGTCCCCTCTAATTTGTAATGACCGGTCTGCACATAGAGCTTTAAGTTCCTCGGGGTAAATATCACAAATGACCTGACCTGGTCCAACCAGGCAGAGTTCACTGCCAAGAAGGCCCACCAGCACCTTTACTTCCTGAGAAAACTAAAGAAATTTGGCCTGTCCTCTAAAACCCTCACTAATTTTTATAGCTGCACTGTAGAAAGCATTCTTCTCGGGTGCATCACAACCTGGTATGGAAGTTGTCCTGTCCAAGACCGAAAGAAGCTGCAGAAGATCGTGAACACGGCACAGCACATCACACAAACCAATCTTCTGTCCGTGGACTCAGTTTACACCATACGCTGTCAGAGCAGTGCTGCCAGGATAATCAAGGACGCAACCCACCCAGCCAACAGACTTTTCATCCCTCTTCCCTCCAGGAGAAGGCTCAGGAGCTTGAAGACCCGTACGGCCAGATTAGGGAACAGCTTCTTTCCAACTGTGATAAGACTGCTGAATGGATCCTGACCCGGATCTGGGCCGTACTCTCCAAATATCCGGACCTGCCTCTCGGTTTTTTTGCACTACCTTACTTCCCATTCTTCTATCTTCTATTTATGATTTATAATTTAAATTTTTAATATTTACTAATTTTAACTAATTTTAATATTTATAATATTTAATATTTGTAATCCAGGGAGTATGAAGCGGAGAATCAAATTTTGCTGTGATGATTATACATTCTACTACCAATTGTTTGGCGACAATAAAGTACAAAGTAAAGTAAATCTTGTACTGTTCATTCTTTTAACCAGTGACAACATGTGCACAGTGAATTTTATATAGAGAGGTATTCATTTTAACTGCTAGCAAATCACTGTCAGTAAGAACTTTGATCTCCTCTGGGTTTGATGGAGTTCATCTGCGCTCTCACACAACCCATGTAGCAGGCCTGTAACGGGTAATGAAGGATTTTCTCGCCAGAGCTTTTGCACATTGTCCATATCTGATTTGCTTGCTAAATGACGCTTTAAAAAGTCAGATTTCCAAATATCACTCCACTTCTTCCCACTTGCAAATTCTCCAGCAACTTTTGCATCACCACAATACACACAGGTAACACCAGTTTCTGTATTGTACATAAATATTTCCCCTGAACCCTCCCCCAGGTGACTGACGGTGGTGAACTCAGTGATGGCAATGCCAATGAATATGAAGGGAAGGGCAGTAGTCTGTCTCATTGGAGTCTGGCACATTTGTGATGTGAAAGCTACTTGTTGCCCAGGGCAAAGGTGTTTGATATCATTATTTACCCAGAGAGAGTGGGACAAAACATGTTCTCACGGGTAGAAAGTCCAGAACAAGAGGGGGTGGAACAAGCAACAGACACAAAATGCTGGGGGAACTCAGCAGGCCAGGCAGCATCTATGGAAAAGAGTACTAATGCTGAGTTCCTCCAGCAATTTGTGTGTGTTGCTCGGATTTCCAGCATCTGCAGATTTTCTCTGGTTTGTGACTGGAGGCAGAACAAAGGTGATTTTCACAACAGCTGATGTAAAAGATTTTGTTCCCTTTCTCCGAGTTCCCGATCCTTGCATTTAGACAGCTGGAGCTCAGCTCTGTCTGAGAGACCCATCGGTTCCCATTCCCTCATCAGCCGGAAGCTCCCCGGGGCCCGTGTACGGATGGTGGGGCTGAGAGAGAGGGAAGAGAGCAGGACTGTCCCGGGATTGCGGGTCACGGAGTCCGGAGTCACAGCAACTACCCGAAGTCGGTGTTGAAAACGCCGCCCGGTGAGACCCCCAACCCGGAGATCCCTTCTCACCTCAACCGATCATCCGGGGCCTTTTGTGCCCCGCGCGCTGGTGAGCTCGAGCTTGGTCGGTTTAACGGCTGGGCTACGAATCACATGACCAGCCCCTCCCCCACCGCTGTCAACAGAGGAGTCACGCGCTGCGCTATTCCCATTGGTGGGAAGCGATGTCAATCTCTGCTTCCAGCCAATAGCGAAGGCGGACCAGCCGAGAGGGCGTTACCCCCGCTGACACCGTCTCCCGAACTTTCCGTCACGGCGGGACAACCGTCAAAGTAAATGTCCGCTTTCTGATTTATTTCCATTTCCCTCCGAGGGAAGTTGGGGCGTTTGTGAAGCGTCTCCTGCGGCCGGAGTCTGATGTGTCGCTGAGAGGTAGGAGGAGACCGCTCGGCCCGTCGGTTTGATGCCGGTTCCCCGGGGAGGGAGAGGATGAAGACGGGGAGAGAGGGGGCGGACAGGATGTTTGTCCCGGTGGGGACAGGAGGGGCTCATCTGTGGAAATGTCTGAGCCCACGGTGGTGGCGATTCACCACATTGGGGGGCAAACACCGGCAGACTGTTGCCCTGCAAGCGGGGCCAATGGTCCGGGCAAAGTGACAATTATTTGTGTTTTGTTGAGACTGTACCGGGAATATGGTGTAAAATCCCGCTCCCCACACTAACACGGGTCACACAGACCAAAGAACAAACTGCCGGAGGAACTCAGTGGGTCGGGCAGCATCTGTGGAGGGAAATGGACCGTCAACATTTCGGGCCGAGACCCTCCCTCTGGACTGAGAGTGGACGGGAAATAGTCCGAGAAAAGAGGTGAGGGGTGGGGATGGGGCAAGAGCTGGGGAGTGAGAGGTGGATCCAGGTGAGGGGGAGGTGGGAAGGTGGAAATAGTGACGGGGGTGGGAGGTGAGTGGTTGGGGCAACACGGGGCTGCAGAAGATGGAAATTAATTCCATAGAGGATTAACAAAGAGGTTAGAGAGTATTTGTTATAGAGAGTGCAATGAAGATTCACCAGACTGATCCCTGGAGTGGTGGGTCATCATATGAAGAAAGATCAAATGTGATAACCCTTTCATTTAGAGAATCGAGGACTGAGAGATGAACACATTGAAATGCACAACATCATTACCGGCTGAACCAGGGATCCCAGTCTCTGAAAAAGGGGCTGGTCTGTCCGGGACTGAGATGAGGGGAAATGTCTCCACTCCGAGGGTGGTGAATGTCTGTAAATCCCCACCACAGAGGCCGGTGAAGACTCAGTGATCATCCTCACATAAAACAGAGGCCGGCAGATGTGTGGAGACCGAAGGGATTGAGGAAATGAGGATCGGGCAGAAACATGTGGCTGAGATGGGAGAGCAGCCTTCATCTTGTTGGTAGTTAGAGGGGCTGAATGGCCACCTCCTGCTGTTTCTCACTTGATGTTTCAGTGTTCCTGTCCAGTGAGGCTGGAGGAATGTGAATAGTAATTAGTGTTCATACACATGGAGGGGTTTAAATGAAACCTGCACATTTCCTGTTTGGGTCTGAATTGAGTGATTAGATCAGACCGGACGCAGCTTTGTCATTGTGCCGACTCCAGATACAAAGCCAATGAAACGCAGTTGGCATCTGGACTCGGGGGGTGGGGTGGGGGTCGGGACCGTCACGTGACGGCTCTGCCCATTTACCTGGCCGGAAACACGTCACCTGCCAATCAAGGTTTGACCCCGCCTCGCCCATCAATGCACACCTCACCATTGGCCTCGTTAATTAGCCTTGTACTTGGCCTCGGGTAATTGGCCTTTGTAATCAGTTTAACCCTGCTGGCACCGAGCCATTGGCTTCCCTGTGAATCACCTGGGCTGGACCTTCCAGACCTATAAAGCAGCCCACGTGTGCATGACCCTTTCTCTTTTGTGTTACCTCCGAGGGACCACCGTGCTGTCCGTGAGTTGTGCTTTGAATAGGGTTGGGAGTGTGGATATTGTCCCTAAGCAGAAGAGCCGCGCCTGCACAAAGTCAAGGGTGGTTGTATACTTTGTCCCCACGCGATTTAATGTGATTTATTGCTGATCCGACTACTGTAAGTTGTGCGCGTGTTGCTTCCGTTGCCATTTCCCCCCGTTTGCCTTCTGTAAATAAAATCCTTCACTACCCAGACTGTGAGCCCAGAGCCCTTGACTTTGAGACCTGCAGAATCTGTTTCCTCACTGGCGCTGCGTGGGGAAAGTGTTCTGGAACAGGGGCAAAATGGCCAGTACAGGCACCGAGCGTAGGATTCCCGGCTGGACCGACGAGAGAGGGATTTGAGGCCTGGCGGACCACGGTAAACCGGTGGACTGGCCCGAGCAGTTGGACCCACGTTGCGAGCACCTGGCCGCGGGGCTGCTCCGGCTGTGGGATGAGGGGGGCCCCAACATGAGCCTCTCTGATCAAGAGGCGAGCGCCCCGGGGAGCCTGTCTGATCAACAACGCCCCACGGGCGCCGCAGCCGAAGATCCGGGTAGGCTCTACCCTGTGGGATCGGGTGGTGACCGCTGTGAGGGTCCGATACCCCACCCTCCTGGAGTGGGATCTACACCGGCGCCCGCAATGGGGTACGGTCAGTCAGGGCACCCGGGTTGTTAGAGAGTGGGCGCTGGTCAACGGCATCTACCAGGGAGCCTGCGACCGTAATTTTTATAAAACACCCGGGTGACCGGTACCGTCGCAGGATACCTGGTCACCACCGCGCACCCCGATATAGTCAGTGATCCTGCCCCTCATGACACCAGCTAACGGGAGGACCGTGCGGGATGGTATCACCCTCCTTGAATAGATGCAGTGGGGGCAGAGGCAAGGGCTGGAGACAAGCCCTCCCCGTTTTACGCGCAGGCAGCTGTACATGGACATGGATCCCCAACCCTGACCTCTGCACCCTGTGGAAGGAGCTTTGTGGCGGTGGGGTGGTGGGCAACTGGGCGATTGCACTCATTCTCGTTATTTATCATCGCTGTGTGTATATTATGTTGTCTGCCAAATTTTTTAGAGCACGTCTGTCTTTCTTTAGTTCTGTATAGTCAGATATAGCGTTCACCTTATAAATAGAGTAAGGTGTATTCCTTTCCTTTTCACTGCGGTAACGCCTGGCGAGTGGCGAGGCTGCCGAGGGGTGGACTGTGCTGACTGTCACGTGACAGCACTGCCCACGCCTGGTCAGAAGACACGCCCCCTGCCAATCAAGGATTGACCCCTCCTCGCCCATCACTGCACACCTAACCACCGGCCTTGTAATCAGCTTAACCCTGCCGGCACCGAGCCGTTAGCGTTCCTGTGAATTACCTGGGCCGGGCACTTCAGCCTTCCTGCATGAAAAGGGCTGGACGCTCTCTTTGCCATTTCCGAGGGACCACTCTGCTTCATTCCAGGCTGAGAACCGTGGAACAGCGCTGGAGGAAATTGTTGGTAAGCTGTGCATTGAATAGGGTTGGTGATTGTCCCTGATAGCATTGAGCCGTGCCTGTACAGTGAAGGGGCTCGGGCATCGTATTGACTTTTCCCTTGGATGTGTGTGTGTGTACTTTATTCCCACGTTCGTTATCAATCGTCTGCGTGTGTTTTACTGCCGACCTGACTTTATCCACGACTGCTGTAAATTGTGTGCGTGCTGTTTCTGTTGCCATTTTCCCATGGTTGCCTTTGAGCTGCTGTGTCCCCTCATTAAAAACAAATGTAGCCTGCGAAAAGTACGAGGCAGAAACAGGAAGCATAGAGACAAGCGGATTCTGTTTTTCATTTGTTGTTAGTTTCCCCGAGGGGAGGTGCACCGTTCCCGGAGGCACTGCAATACCGGGTCGATGCGCGGAGTGGACGGAGCAAGCCCCTATTCCATCTCCCTGTTCCAAAAATCAATTTAATATATGGTCCCCAGATAAGGGACGTATCAGATATTAAACTGATAAGAACAGATTTTTTTTTTTTTTTTTTTATTTCAAAATATACTTTATTCAAAAATAAATATATACAATAAACCATTCAATCACTTTTCATCCTTTACATATGTTTCCATTATACTCAGTAAAATACCCGTGTTTATAGCCACCCACGTGGCACTCCAGTAGTTCAGCTTAGCATCTCATTGTTGAGGGGTATACTCCCCGCCCACCGACCCCTCCCACTCCCACGGGTGGAGAAACCTATACTGTGGTCCTTCCCCACCGGGCCCTTGCGGTGGCTGCACCGAGTTTCAGTGCGTCCCTCAGCACGTACTCCTGCAGCCGAGAGTGTGCCAGTCGGCAGCATTCTCCCACGGACATCTCCATGTGCTGGTAGATCATCAAGTTTCGGGCTGACCAAAGAGCGTCTTTCACCGAGTTGATGATCTGCCAGCAGCACCGGATGTTGGTCTCCGTGTGCGTCCCCGGGAACAGCCCGTAGATCAGAGAGTCCTCTGTCACGCAGCTGCTGGGGATGAAACGTGACACTAGCCCGTCCATCCTCCTCCACACCCTCTTTGCGAACTGGCAGTGTGCAAAGAGGTGGGTCACAGACTCCTCCTCACTGCAGTCCTCCCGTGGGCAGTGGGGTGCGGAGACGACGTTCCGGGCGTACAGGAGGGCTCTGACTGGGAGGGCCCCTCTCACCGCCAGCCAGGCGAGGTCTTGGTGCCTGTTGGTGAGATCTGGCGATGAGGCATTTTGCCAGATGAACTGGACAGTCTGCTCAGGGAACCACCCCACTATGTCCATCACGTCCTTCTCCTGCAGTGCCTGCAGGACACTTCGTGCCGACCACTGCCTGATGGCCTTGTGGTCAAAGGCGTTCTCCTGGAAGAACTTTGCTACGTGGGATAGGTATGCCGGCAACGACCAGCTGACTGGGGCGTTGCGCGGGAGTGGGGCCAGACCCATCCTTCGCAGCCAGGGCGACAAGTAGAACCTGGGCACATAGTGGTACTTGGTGCCCACATACCTGGGCTCTACACACAACCTGATGCAGCCACATACGAAGCTGGCCATCAGGGTGAGGGCGACATTGGGGACGTTCTTGCCCCCGTTGTCCAGGGACTTGTGCATGGCGGTCCGTCTCACCCGCTCCATCTTGGATCCCCAGACGAATCTGAAGACAGCCCGGGTGATTTCCGAGCTGTAGGAGCGGGGGACGGGCCAGACCTGCGCCAAGTACAGCAGCCCTGAGAGCACCTCACACCTGATGACCAGGTTCTTGCCCGTTATCGACAGGGAGCGCCCTCCCCACAGTCCCAGTTTCTGTTTCACCTTGGCAGTCCGCTCCTGCCAGTTCTTGTTGCACGCCTCAGCCCCTCCGAACCAGATCCCCAACACCTTCACGTGGTCAGACCTGATGGTGAAGGGGACGCTGGATCGGTCGGGCCAGTTGCCAAAGAGCATGGCTTCGCTCTTCGTGCGGTTGACCCTGGCCCCCGACGCTAGCTCGAACTGTTCGCAGGTGCCAATCAACCTGCGAACTGACCTCGGATCAGAGCAGAAGACGGTGACGTCGTCCATGTACAGGGAGGTTTTCACTTGGGTCCCTCCACTGCCTGGCAGCGTCACCCCTCTTATGCCCTCATCCCTCCTGATGGCTTCCACAAAGGGTTCTATGCAGCAGACAAACAAGACAGGGGAGAGGGGGCAGCCCTGCCTGACTCCAGACCTGATGGGGAAGCTGTCTGTTTCCCACCCGTTGACCTGGACTGCACTACGGATGTCTGTGTAGAGCAGTCTGATCCAATTCCGGATTCCCTCCCCAAATCCCATTTTGGAGAGCACGTCCGCCATGTACGTGTGCGATATCCTGTCGAAGGCTTTCTCCTGGTCCAAGCTGACCAGGCAGGCGTCCACCCCCCTGTCCTGCACGTAGGCGATGGTGTCCCTCAGCAGCGCGAGGCTGTCTGAGATCTTCCTGCCCGGTACAGCACAGGTTTGGTCCGGGTGGATCACCTGTCCCAGAGCAGACTTGACCCTGTTGGCGATAGCCTTGGACAGGATCTTGTAGTCCACATTCAGGAGAGAGATGGGTCTCCAATTCCTAATGTCCTCCCTTTCCCCCTTCTGCTTGTAGATGAGGGTGATGATGCCCTTCCTCATGGACTCAGACATACTGCCGGCCAGAAGCATAGCGTTGTACACTTCCAGCAGGTCTGGGCCCATCCAGTTCCACAGAGCCGAGTACAACTCGGCCGGTAAGCCGTCGCTTCCGGGAGTCTTACCCGACCCGAAGGAACGGATGGAGCCTGTCAGCTCGTCCAGGGTCAGTGGCCGATCCAGACTCTCCCGCTTGCCGTCGTCTAAGACCTGCGTGATAGACGACAGGAAGTTGCGGGAGGCTGTGGATTCTGTGGCCTTTTCCTCGTACAGACCGGCATAGAAGGACTTGCAGATCCTCAGTATGTCGGTCTGCGAGGACGCGACTGAGCCGTCCTCTTCCTTAAGGTTGTGGATCACAGAGCTCCCCCTGTGCACCTTTTGGAAGAAGAAGCGTGAGCACGTCTCGTCCTGCTCCACGGTTTGGACCCTTGATCGGAAGATGATCTTGGAGGATTCGGCGGCGAGGTGCTGGGCTTGCCGGCCCTTCACCTCTCGCAGTTCCTCCCTGACATCCACCCCCTTCGACTGCAGAAGGAGAAGTTGCTGCAACTCTGTCTGGAGTTTACGCAGTTCCCTCTGCTCCTGCCTTGCCTTCTGAATACCCTTGCGGATGAAGAACCTCTTAATGTTCTCCTTGGTGGCTTCCCACCAGTGAACCGGGGAATCAAAGAAGGCTTTCAAGGTTCTCCAACCTGTGTACTCCCTCTCTAGTTCCTCGATGTTCTCTGGGGTCAGCAGCTTTACGTTCAGCTTCCACGTCCCCCTGCCTGCCTTCTGGTCCTCCCGTAAGTGACAGGTGGCTCTCAGAAGGCAGTGGTCAGAGAAGAACACCGGCGTGACGTCGGTGGACCTGACCGTGAGGGACTCAGACAGGAAGAGGAAGTCGATCCGGGAGCGGGCTGAGCCGTCCGATCGTGTCCAGGTGGCTTGCGGCTGTGCTCCACCTGTGGGGGTGCCAAAGGCGTCGCGCAGCTTGGCTGTCTTCACCATTTCCCTCAGGAGTCTAGAGGTACTGTCTAGCCTGCCGTCGGCACTGCCGGGTCCTCCAGCCGCATCAATGGTGCAATTGAAGTCTCCGGCCAGAACGACCGGCTGGGTCGTCACCAGCAGCTGTGGGAGCTGCTCGAAGACGGCCAGCCGCTCGCTCCGCACGGGGGAGGCGTACACGTTGATCAGCCGGAGCGGAGTGCCCCGGTATTTGACGTCTGCTACCAGGAGGCGCCCCGCAACCACCTCTTTAACTTGGGTGATTGAGAAGTTGCCTCCCCGCAGCAGAATCCCCAGGCCGGAAGCGCGACAATCGTTGCCCCCCGACCACACCGACAAACCTTTTTTCCACCACCGTGACCACCTCCGGTAGTTACGGAGATGTGGTAGTCCACACTCCTGGAGGAAGGTCACATCGGCCTTTACAGTGTCCAGGTACTGGAGCGTGCTGACGCATCGCCCAGTACTCTTCAAACTTCGCACATTCAAGCACGCCAATTTAAGGTCTGCCATCGTTAAGTCTTTTATTTTGGCTGCTCTCCGTCCTCACTCTTGCCATCCTGAGCCTTCATCCCCACCGCCTTTGTGAAGTTTTCCACCTCCTGTGGGCTCAGGTACTGCTGGTAGTACTCCTCCATGTGTGGCCGTTCTGGTTCTGGGTCTGGGCCCGGGGGGTTGCTGACTTCCTGGGCTGCTTCCCCTTCCGGCTGCTGGGTACCAGCCGTGGCTCTGCTCCCGGATTCCCGGAGCTCTGTGCGTCTGCTGCTCTCCGCCTCCTGTACTTGGGGGGTGGCCAGCAGACTTTCTCCCCTCTCTCTCCTCCTCTCCACCTGTTCTGCCAGCCGCTTCTTCCGCCGGGGCTGCTGGCCTCCCCCAACTCCTTCCTCCTCTGAAGAGGACAGGGTACCAGGGGCTGCGTGGTTCCCTGCCCTTTTCTGGCGTTGCTCCGCCTTCTGTCGCTTGGCCGCCGCCTTTTGGGTCTTTTTTCGTTTCACGACCTTCCATTCGGTTTCCGCCTCCGCTCTCCCCTCCTCCATGGACTCCTGCTCGTCGTTTGCCTGGTCCTGGAGGGTCTGCAGTGGGGTGGCAGGTCTTGGGGTGCTTGCACCTTCCTCCCTGGTCTCGTCATCCGTCCTGTCGGGTGCCTCATCTGCAGCGCTGGCGGGTACGTCCGCATCAGCCTGGGCCCTTTCAGGGCCAGCACCTCCCCTGGTCGCCTGTGCGTAGGTGCCCCCACGCTTCGGGCAGGCTCTGTACAGGTGGCCGGCCTGTCCGCAGAGGTTGCAGGCCTTGGCCTGCGTGCAGTCTTTGGTCAGGTGGCCTTCCATTTTACAGTTCTTGCACATCACCACCCTGCACTGGGCTGCGATGTGCCCTTCCTTGCCGCAGTTTCGGCACACCCTGGGTTGTCCCACGTACACCATGTACCCTCGGTTCCCTCCGATGGCGAAGACGGAGGGGGGGTGGATGATGCCGCCGTTGGAATCCAACCTCAGCTTCACCTTCACCTGCCGTTTGCTGGTCCAGATTCCCAGCCCGTCATTCACGTCTGCTGGTGTTCCTACGCTCTCCACATACCGAGCGAGGAACGTAAGGACATCTACCACTGGCACGTGCGGGTTGAACATGTGCACCGTGATTGTCCTTTCCTGTTGCGTAGCCGTTGCAAAGAGGGGCTGTGCTTTCAGCAGCGACAGCGGCGCCTCTGTCCCCTTCAGCTGAAGCTGCTGGTACAGCTTCTGCCACCCTGCAGCCTGCCGGAAAGTGACATCGAAGAAGCCTGCGAAGTCCTGGACGCAGTAGATGTCATCGGGCGTAAATCTGCAGCAATCCAGCAAGACCTTCCGGATGAAGGTCTCTCGGGTGAAGCCGGTGCCCCCGTTCCGGTCTCGCACTGTCAGCCTGACAGTGTTCTTGATACCCTGGCCTCGAGCTGATGTACTGCTCGCTGCTGCCATCTTCTAACTCACTGCTGTCGTCGCTGGTATGGGGTGTTAGATTGGAGGCCAATCAGCATTAGGATCCACCCCTGCGTCAGCGCGAACTCTCCTCCTCCGCCTTCTGGTCTGATAAGAACAGATACTACACTTGATCTTAGCCAAAAGGCCGAGAAGCGATATCACAAATGTCCGGACCCTTTCGGATCTTGCTAGTCTTCCCTCTATTAAGTTGGACCGACTGTCTACAGGACACCGATTTATCCTACCTCTCTTCAACTTTTGAAGTAGGTTTGGTGTAATTTCGCTCAGTCTTTGACATAAGTTGTATTTTTCTCCCTTGTCGCGAAATCTCTTTCGGAATACAGCTGATCATGTAAAATAGCGGATATTCCGCCAACCAAATGAGAGAGGCGGCCCTGGTTTGTATGCAAACTCCTCCTCCTCAGCTGTTCTGCCCGCCCTCTAGCGTCTGATGACATTGCAAGCGTGATGACGTTTACGGAAGGCGTTGCAGCGAGAGAAGCGAAGTTGCGGCCGGGTCGTTTGGCGAGCCTGGCGGGGCAGGTGATTGGGGAGGGGTCCTCCGGAAACGGGAGGAGGGTGGCTAGGAACATCGGGTGGAAGCGATGGCTGGGGATTGCGAAGAAGGAGAGGGTTGTAAATGGGGTAAGTGAGGTCGTTTGATGGGGGACGATGGGTAGTTGAGTTGGTCGGGGAGAGGGACGGGATAGAGTCGGATGAAAGGGAGGGGGTAGGGTTGCAACTCGGACAATATTTAAGTGTGAGCTGGCATCTGGCAAATAACGGCATTGCAGTCAATGGATTATTTCCACAGAAAATAATCTAACCGTCCGGCTGGACTTCATTGGTAAAGAAAGCTTGTTGACCAGAACTGGTTCCATTAAGAAATCGGAGATAATCGGGAGAATGTGGGTATACTACTTTCCTGACATCCGAAGGCCTTTCTGCCGTATCCCACCAGCCAAATACCGGAATTAATTATGAACATTCCGTATTTGCCTAAGTTTGTCCAGCTCCATCCAGCATTTAACAACATTCTCCAACCTATGGCTTGTATCACTTACTACGTCTCCAAGGAGGAAAAAAAAAAGGTGGAAATCTGGGGAAAAGAGGCATAAAATGCAGAAAAGGATTTGGTGGTAATGCAGCATTCTGTAGAGAAAGAAGCAGTTAATGATTCAGATGTGATTCTTAATCATGGCAGTGATCTTTCATCAGTTCTAAGAGCCATTAACCTGACACATTTGCTCTATTTCTCTGCAAAATGCTGACTGAAGTGGCAAGTATTCCCAGCACTTATTTTATTTCAAAAGATTGCCATTCTGTCGTTATATTATTCTCCCAGTTCCTTTCGTCCATCCCTGGGGAGCAATTTTTTTTTTGCAGGACCAGCCACAGATTAGCGTTTCAATAACCCTATGCAGTGAACCCTATTCGTTCAACACTATTGGTGTGATAGAAGAATACTAAGTTGTAGATTACAGAATGTTAAATAACCAGCACTGTAACATTCTGACTTCCTTGCCTTTCTCCCGCTGTGGTTTGGGAACTTTAAAGCTTGGCTGTTTGCAAGGCTGAAGTTTCTCAAATTTATTTTAATCATTTTCTTTTAAATGGTAGTGTAGCTGTGATTGAACAGGGAGATTGCTCTTCAGTGCCAGGGCACATCTCCTGGGCAGAATGTACTAGCCACAGGTCTTTATGATGCATGTTCTACGGGTCTATGGTGGCCAGTGCTATCATGTTTGCTGTTGTGTTCTGAGGCAGCAGGCTGAGGGTAGCAGACACCGACAGAATCAACAACCCCAGCATCTGCAGATTATTTTGTGTGAACAGAATCAACAAACTCATTCGTAAGGCCAGTGATGTTGTGGGGATGGAACTGGACTCTCTGACGGTGGTGTCTGAAGAGAGGATGCTGTCCAAGTTGCATGCTATCTTGGACAATGTCTCCCATCCACTGCATGATGTACTGGTTGGGCACAGGAGTACATTCAGCCAGAGACTCATTCCACCGAGATGCAGTACAGAGCGTCATTCCTGCCTGTGGCCATCAAACTTTACAACTCCTCCCCTGGAGGGTCAGACACCCTGAACCAATAGGCTGGTCCTGGACTTATTTCCTCGCATAATTTACATATTACTATTTAACTATTTATGATTTTATTATTATTTATGGTGCAACTGTAATGAAAACCAATTTCCCCCTGGATCAATAAAGTATGACTATGATTTTGGGTTACAGAGTTACCCTGGGACCAGCCTGCTGTGAGTTGCCAAGAGTACTGCGATTGGGATGCAAAGAAACTACCTGACACCATGGAAGAAGATTGAACCTTTCTCATTGAGTAAGGAAATGATTTGTAATCTGCCCTTTGGCTAGTGCCGCATTGAGTATAGTGAAGTAATTTGGTGTTGTTTTAAAATTTTGGGCTGTTTTTGGAGCGTTCAAAGGTAGACAGGTAAAACTTTCTCCACCACATTGATGACGTCATTGATGCTGTTTCCAGCTCCCATGTGGAGCTCGTCAGATTTAGTCTGGAGTGAGCCATGACGAAGGGTTTCGATCTGAAACGTCGACTGTACCTCTTCCTAGAGATGCTGCCTGGCTTGCTGCGTTCACCAGCAACTTTTATGTGTGTTGCTTAAAATTCCAGCATCTGCAGATTTCCTCATGTTGTCGTCAGATTTGTCAACTTTCCCACCAACATACACCCCCTCTCTCAAATTTGCTTGGTCCATTTTCATGATCTCACTCCCCTTTCCTGATCTGTCTCTCTCTGTCTCCAGAAACGGATTACCTTCTGGCCTCTTTAACAAACCTACTGACTCCCACAGTTACCTTGTCCACAACAGTTACTTTCTGACATTAAATGGACCTATGGAAACTCTGCTCTCACTGTCACTTTCAAGGATACTATTCCCTTCTCTCAGTTTCTCTGTCTCTGCTGCATCTGATTTTATGAGGAGGTTTTTCATGCTAGGACATCCAAGAAATCTTTTTTCAATCAATAAAGGGGTTTCCTGCCCACTGCAATCAATACAGAACTCACCCGTAACTCCTCCATTTCCTGCACGTCTGCCCTCTCCCCATGTCCCCTCCACGACATAATAACGATAGGATTACCTTTTCTGCATCTGCCATTCACTGAAGCTCTGCATTCAACATATTCTCTGCAATTTCCACTATCTCCACCAGGATCTCACCACCAGGCACATCTTCCTCTCCACGTCCGTCTCCATTTATCACAGGGATCACTCTCGCTGTGACTCTCGTCTGCCAAACACCCTGCAACCACAATAAGTGTTACATCTATCCCTACACCTCTTTCATAATCACTCTTCCTCCCAGTGTAGCCTCCTCTACATCAGTGAGACCCAACTCAGTTTGGAGATCACTAACTGATGCACAAACACGAGGAATTCTGCAGATGCTGGAAATTCAAGCAACACACATCAAAGTTGCTGGTGAACGCAGCAGGCCAGGCAGCATCTCCAGGAAGAGGTACAGTCGACGTTTCAGGCTGAGACCCCTCGTCAGGACTAACTGAAGGAAGGGTCTCGGCCTGAAACGTCGACTGTACCTCTCCCTAGAGATGCTGCCTGGCCGACTAATTGATACATCTTCACTCTTTCTGCTACAAGTAGGACTAGAGGAGGAGTACACAGGTTGGAAAACCTTGAAAACCTTTGATTCCCCAGTTCTCTGGTGGGAAGCCACCAAGGAGAACATCAAGAAGTTCTTCATACGCAAGGGTATCCAGAAAGCAAGCCAGGAGCAGAGGGAACTGGTGGAGGCAGGTTTGAGGTTGTCATTTAAAGTTAAATTGGACAGGAAAGGAATGGAAGGTTATGGGCTGAGTGCAGGTCAGTGGGACTAGGTGAGAGTAAGAGTTCAGCGTGGACTAGAAGGGCCAAGATGGCCTCTTTCCGTGCTGTAATTGTTATATGGTTATATGGAACTGCGTAAACTCCAGACAGAGTTGCAGTAACTCCTCCTTCTGCAGTCGAAGGGGGTGGATGTCGGGGAGGAACTGCGAGAGGTGAAGAGCCGGAAAGCCCAGCACCTTGCCGCCGAATCCTCCAAGATCATCTACCGATCAAGGGTCCAAACCGTGGAGCAGGACGAGACGTGCTCAGGCTTCTTCTTCCAGAAGGTGCACAAGGGGAGCTCTGTGATCCTCAACCTTAAGGAAGAGGACGGCTCAGTCGTGTCCTCGTAGAATGACATACTGAGGATCTGCAGGTCCTTCTATGCCGGTCTGTACGATGAAAAGGCCACAGAATCCACAGCCTCCCGCAACTTCCTGTCATCTATCACGCAGGTCTTAGGCGACGGCAAGCGGGAGAGTCTGGATCAGCCACTGACTCTGGTCGAGTTGACAGGCTCCATCCATTCCTTTGGGTCGGGTAAGACTCCCGGAGGCGACGGCTTACCGGCTAAGTTGTACTCGGCTCTGTGGAACTGGATGGGCCCAGACCTGCTGGAAGTGTACAACGCTATGCTTCTGGCCGGCAGTATGTCAGAGTCCATGAGGAAGGGCACGATCACCCTCATCTACAAGCAGAAGGGGGAAAGGGAGGACATCAGGAATTGGAGACCCATCTCTCCTGAATGTGGACTACAAGATCCTGTTGAAGGCCATTGCCAACAGGGTCGAGTCTGCTCTGGGACAGGTGATCCACCCGGACCAAACCTGTGCTGTACCGGGCAGGAAGATCTCAGACAGCCTCACGCTGCTGAGGGACACCATCGCCGATGTGCAGGACGGGGGTGAACGCCTGCCTGGTCAGCTTGGACCAGGAGAAAGTCTTCGACAGGATATCGCACACGTACATGGCGGATGTGCTCTCCAAAATTGGTTTTGGGGAGGGAATCCGGAATCAGATCAGACTGCTCGACACAGACATCTGTAGTGCAGTCCAGGTCAATGGGTGGGAAACCTCTCTCCCCTGTCTTGTTTGCTGCATTGAACCCTTTGCCGAAGCCATCAGGAGGGATGAGGGCATAAGAGGGGTGACGCTGCCAGGCAGTGGAGGGACCCAAGTGAAAACCTCCCTGTACATGGACGACGTCACCCTCTTCTGCTCTGATCCGAGGTCAGTTTGCAGGTTGATTGGCATCTGCGAACAGTTTGAGCTAGTGTCGGAGGCCAGGGTCAACCGCACGAAGAGCGAAGCTATGCTATTCGGCAACTGGCCGGACCGATCCAACGTCCCCTTCGCCATCAGGTCTGACCACGTGAAGGTGTTGGCGATCTGGTTTGGAGGGGCTGAGGCGTGCAACAAGAACTGGCAGGAGCGGACTGCCAAGGTGAAACAGAGACTGGGACTGTGGGGAGGGCGCTCCCTGTCGATAACGGGCAAGAACCTGGTCATCAGGTGTGAGGTGCTCTCAGGGCTGCTGTACTTGGCGCAGGTGTGGCCCGTCCCCAGCTCCTGCAGCTCGGAAATCACCCGAGCTGTCTTCAGATTCGTCTGGGGATCCAAGGTGGAGCGGGTGAGACGGACCGTTATGCACAAGTCCCTGGACAACGGGGGCAAGAACGTCCCCAATGTCGCCCTCACCCTGATGGCCAGCTTCGTGTGTGGCTGCATCAGGTTGTGTGTAGAGCCCAGGTATGTGGGCACCAAGTACCACTATGTGCCCAGGTTCTACTTGTCGCCCTGGCTGCGAAGGATGGGTCTGGCCCCACTCCCGCGCAACGCCCCCGTCAGCTGGTCGTTGCTGCCATACCTGTCCTTCATAGAAAAGTTCTTCCAGGAGAACGCCTTTGACCACAGGGTCATCAGGCAGTGGTCAGCACATAATGTCCTGCAGGCACTGCAGGAGAAGGACGAGATGGACACAGTGGGATGGACACAGTTCATCTGGCAAAATGCCTCATCGCCAGACCTCACCAACAGGCACCAAGACCTCGCCTGGCTGGCGATGAGAGGGGCCCTCCCAGTCAGATCCCTCCTGTATGCCTGGAACATCGTCTCCGCTCCCCACTGCTCACAGGAGGACTGCAATGAGGAGGAGTCTGTGACCCACCTCTTCGCACACTGTCAGTTCGCAGAGAGGGTGTGGAGGATGACAGAAGGGACGGTGTCACGTTTCAACCCCAGCAGCTGCGTAACCGAGGACTCTCTGATCTACGGGCTGTTCCCGGGGACGCACACGGAGACCAACATCCGGTGCTGCTGTCAGATCATGAACTCGGTGAAGGACGCTCTTCGGTCGGCCCGAAAATTGATGATTTACCAGCCCATGGAGATGTCTGTGGGAGAATGTGCTGCCGACTGGCACATTCTCAGCTGCAGGAGTACTTTATTGTTGCCAAACAATTGATACTAGAGCGTACAATCATCACAGCGATATTTGATTCTGCTCTTCGTGCTCCCTGGAGTACAAATGGATAGTAAATATTAAAAATTTAAATTATAAATCACGTGCTGAGGGATGCACTCAAACTTGGTGCAGCCACCGCAAAAGCCGGGTGGAGAAGGACCACAGTTTAAGGTTTGTCACCTGCGCGCAGGAGTGCGAGGAGTCGGGTGGCGAAGAGTATTCCTCTCCTCAGTGGTGTGGATAGATGAATCAACATCGTGCTACAGGAGTGGCTGGAAATGTGGAAAGGTATAGAACGTAATGGAACATCAGTAAAGGAATGAGAGTCAATGAATGATTTATTGTAAACATCTTTATTTTGAATAAGGACAGAGTAAACACATGATTTATTGCAAATAACTTTATTTATTCTATAAGGACTTAGGGTCAACAAATGTTTTTTTGCAAATAATTTTATTTTGTAATATTTCTGAATAAAGTATATTTTTCAAAAAAATCAGTTCTTATCAGTTTAAAATCTGATGCGTCCCTTATCTGGGACCATATATTACATTGATTTTTGGAACAGGAAGATGGAATAGGGGCTTCCTTCGTCCACTCCGTGCATCGACCCAGTATTGCAGTACCCCTCGGAATGCTGCACCTCCCCTCGGGGAGATTAAACAACAAATAAAGAGTAGAATGCAGTTATCCGTACGCATTAACCTTCTCAGGCTTTTTCCCTATTCCTTCGTTGTACTTTTACAGGTAGTGTTAATGGTAAGACTCCTGGCAGTGTGGAGCATCAGAGGGTTCTTGAGGTCCGAGTCCATAGGATGCTCAAAGCAGCCGTGCAGGTTGACTCCGTGGTTAAGAAGGTGTACGGTATATTGGCCTTCATCAATCGTGGCATTGAGTTTAGGAGCCGAGAGGTAATGTTGCAGCTATATAGACACTGGTCAGACCCCACTTGGAGTACTGGCTCAGATCTGGTCGCTTCACTACAGGAAGGATATGGAAACCATGGGGAGGGTGCAGAGGAGATTTACAAGGATATTGCCTGGATTGGGGAGCATGCCTTATGAGAATAGGTTGAGTGAACTTGGCCTTTTCTCCTTGGAGCAACAGAGGATGAGAGGTGGCCTGATAGAGGTGTATAAGATTATGAGATGCTTTGATTGTGGGGGTGTGAGCTGGGTCTGTGCGGAGGAAGCTTGACTCTGTCTGGCCCCGGGTTTGTGTGCCAGGTCTGTAAAGAGGGAGCTTCAGCCCGTGTTGATTGCTTCTGTTCCCTTCTGTTTGCGACCTTGGTGGACGTGGGTCCGATATTATACAGTATATGAGCTTCCAATCTCCTTTATTGTTTTTGACTGTGAGAGCAAGAAAGCACGCAGGAAGGTGGGGATCAGGATAGTGCGAGTATCTGGCGTGAGAGGATGCGGTGGTCAGCCGGGATGGGGAGTGAACAGATCCTGGGGACCAGACACTATCAGACTGACATCCCTCAGCCTGGAGCTGAGACGCTGCCGTACCAGTGTGAGGAGCTCACACCATTATTGCAGTTCACCGGGTGCGGTGGGCAGCAGTAACCCCAGGGTACTGTTTCTCCTCTAGTGAGACTCGAGTCCGACACCAAGACAGGAAATTACAGTGGTTTATTGATTTCATCATGACAAATGTAAATTAAACAATGTGTGAGCTGCTCGTGTGCAGGGATAAATAAGCTGCTCCCGACTCACTCAGAATCACACACAATTAACTGACCGGTGACAATGAGTGACAGATTGAATAATCAGTCCCGTTTCTCACCGTCACTCTGCATCGGGGAACCGATGATTATAAAATCACACTTCAGGGCCGTGTCCGATGTCGCTGCAGATCCAGGGTCACTGCCGAGGTATTTGTCAATTTAACATCATTATATCAGCCAGACCTGCCGAATGCACCGTCCTCAGCAAAGGGAGCAAAAGGATTCTCTCCCGGGATAATCCCGCCCCGGGACACCAGTGTCCCAGACTGAGCCCCGGCCCCCGGGCTCTTCCTGTCTAATTCCCCGGGGTCTCGTGGGGGAGTCTCAAACCCGCACATCCACTGGAAGCTGTGCCACTGGACAGGAGGCGGAAATACATCACTGTGGGAACGCTCCGAACGACAGACAGCTTCAGGCTGGAGCCAGTTCCGTTAGAACGGTTGGGAATTAAACCTGGCGTGCAGCCATTAAAGGGGAGGGCAGGGAATTGGCCAAAATGTCCCCCCATCAAAAAAGGTAGTAGGGATAGTTTGGGTAATTATAGACCAGTGAGCCTTACGTCTGTGGTGGGAAAGCTGTTGGAAAAGATTCTTAGAGATAGGATCTATAGGCATTTAGAGAATCATGGTCTGATCAGGGACAGTCAGCATGGCTTTGTGAAGGGCAGATCGTGTCTAACAAGCCTGATAGAGTTATTTGAGGAGGTGACCAGGCATATAGATGAGGGTAGTGGATGTGATCTATATGGATTTTAGTAAGACATTTGACAAGGATCCACACGGTAGACTTATTCAGAAAGTTAGAAGGCATGGGATCCAGGGAAGTTTGGCCAGGTGGATTCAGAATTGGCTTGCCTGCAGAAGGCAGAGGGTGGTGGTAGAGGGAGGACATTCAGATTGGAGGATTGTGACTAGTGGTGTCCCACAAGGATCTGTTCTGGGACCTCTACTTTTTGTGATTTTTATTAACGACCTGGATGTGGGGGTAGAAGGGTGGGTTGGCAAGTTTGCAGACGACACAAAGGTTGGTGGTGTTGTAGATAGTGTAGAGGATTGTCAAAGATTGCAGAGAGACATTGATAGGATGCAGAAGTGGGCTGAGAAGTGGCAGATGGAGTTCAACCCGGAGAAGTGTGAGATGGTACAGTTTGGAAGGACAAACTCCAAAGCAGAGTACAAAGTAAATGGCAGGATACTTGGTAGTGTGGAGGAGCAGAGGGATCTCGGGGTGCATGTCCACAGATCCCTGAAAGTTGCCTCACAGGTGGATAGGGTAGTTAAGAAAGCTTATGGGGTGTTAGCTTTCATAAGTCGAGGGATAGAGTTTAAGAATCGCTATGTAATGATGCAGCTCTGTAAAACTCTGGTTAGGCCACACTTGGAGTACTGTGTCCAGTTCTGGTCACCTCACGAAAGGAAGGATGTGGAAGCATTGGAAAGGGTACAGAGGAGATTTACCAGGATGCTGCCTGGTTTAGAAAGTATGCATTATGATCAGAGATTAAGGGAGCTAGGGCTTTACTCTTTGGAGAGAAGGAGGATGAGAGGAGACATGATAGAGGTGTAGAGGATAATAGGAATAGATAGAGTGGATAGACAGCGCCTCTTCCCCAGGGCACCACTGCTCAATACAAGAGGACATGGCTTTAAAGTAAGGGGTGGGAAGTTCAAGGGGAATATTAGAGGAAGGTATTTTACTCAGAGAGTGGTTGGTACATGGAATGCACTGCCCGAGTCAGTGGTGGAGGCAGATACACTAGTGAAGTTTAAGAGACTACTAGACAGGTATATGGAGGAATCTAAGATGGGGGGCTTACATGGGAGGCAGGGTTTGAGGGTTGGCACAACATTGTGGGCCGAAGGGCCTGTACTGTGCTGTACTATTCTATGTTCTATGTCTATGTTCTACGTAAGTATTTTTTACTTAATCTGAGATTTTTATTCTGCCATATATAAGAGGAACTTTTGGAATCAACAGTATTAAAAAAGGATTTAGGAAAAAAAATTGAACTTCAACAAGTCCTTATGCTTCTTATTAATCAATTTGTAACCGGAAAAGTTACTCAACTGAGGAAGCAGAGCTAAAACTGCCGGAATGGATTTCTCAGGGTTAGAGATATATAATAATTAATCATCTGCATATAGTGATAGTTTGTGTATCTCATTCCTGCGGGTAATGCCAAATATATTAGGAGAGTCACGAATAGCAATATCTAAAGGTTCCAGGGCAATATCAAATAATAATGGACAAAGAGGGCAACCCTGCCGAGTACCAGGAAATAACTGAAAAAAGGGAGATCTTTGATTATTGGTAAATGCCGAAGGGGGTAAGGTATATCAGTTTAATCCAAGATATAAATATCGGACTAAAATTGAATTTCTCAAGCGAATTAAACAAATATGTCCATTCGACTCTGTCAAAAGCTTTCTCAGTGTCCAGTGAAATGACACATTCTGGAGTTCTGGATGAAGAAGTATAAACAATATTCATTGATCTCCTAATATTAAAGAAGGAATAATGATTTTTAATAAATCCAGTCTGGTCAACAGAAATAATTGGAGGCAATACTTTCTCCAGTCTAGTTGCCAGTAATTTTGAAAATATCTTGGAATCCACATTTAGCAAGGATATAGGCCTATAAAGTTTCAAAGAAAGAAAAATAAAAAGTAAAAAAGAATAAATAAAATACAGAATCAGTAAAGAAAGAAAACTTATCCGAAAATACGAAAAATACCTACCCTACAAACCCAGGGCAAAAGCCCTCAGATTATAAAAATCCAAAGCTGTAAGCTTTTGGAGAGATGTTTTGAAAACACTATCAAAAGTTTTGGATCTGGATCTACTGAAAAACCAGCATGTAAGAACAAAGAGAATAAACAACAGTCCGTTAATTAGTCCGGAGCAGAGGAACGCTGATTGTCAAGAAAACTGAGCTTCATCCGGAGATTTAAACAGACGACGAGAGTTATCGGCAAGAACTATTTTCAAACGTGCTGGAAACAGCAACGCTGGTTAAGGCCTTTTTGATAAAATTCTGACATCTGTGGTTTAAAAGCTATCCATTCCCTCAGAACTTCAGGACTGAAATCTTCAACGAGGCAAAATTTGAAACTTTGAAATTGGATCATATCTTTCCGCTACGCAGCTCGTACCACACGATCCTTAATGTGAGCATAATGGAACAGAATAATAATGGGTCTCAGTTTAAATTCTCTGGAAGGTTTGGGGCGCAATGTACGGTGCACGCGATCGAGCAATGGAGGGGCCTCCAAAACCTCTGAACCAAACACATCCATTAAAAATTGAGAAAAGTATTTGGTAGGATCGGCCGTCTCGATATCTTTGGGAAGCCCGATTATCCGCAAGTTCTGTCATCGGGATTGATCTTCGAGATCAATAATCTTGGATTTATAACGTTCCAACATGGGATGTTGAAGCCAGATTTTTTTCCAGGGCTTCAATCTTTTGTCCTCTGCCAACGGGCAGCATCCAGTTCTGAAATTCTAGTTTGCTGTTGATCAATTTCACATCTAAACGATCTAATGTCATCTTGAATCATCGTCAAAACTTCTTCAAACACAGCAAATCTTTGATTAAGTTTTTCCTCTAGAAGATTCGACATTATTTCAAAAGTTATTGGTATTTGCTTAGATGCTTTAGGATCGCCATCGTTTTTTTCCCGTTGCCGTTGGAGTCCTTCCCATTTTTAACTTCTCGTCCTCTGGTTCACATTTCCAGCGAGTTAAAATCAAAGTTCAAAGATATATTTGTGTTCTAAACCTATTAGTGTAGGTATAAACAGATTAAATAAGGGTGGTTACGGGTAAAAGAAGTAAAGGGAATGGAGCGAAGCCAAAATGTACCTCACACCATGAGCGCCTCCTGGAGAGTCCATTTCAAAAAAGGTTGTTAGCTTAATCTATAAACGGTTATCGAGTTCACGAATGATATCTAATGATAAAGAGTCATTTTCAGATAATCAATGGAGTAAAACTTTTCATTTGGTTAACAACTCATCTATTTGTGCCTGTCGTTCCTTGATACGGTTCAAGGTAGCGCATCGGGCCCATGTGTCAAAGGATAAACCAGCGCATATTTTCTCCAGTATTAATCCTACTTGTGACAGATGTAATATTGAGCTGGATGCTTTAACTCATAAGTATTGGTCTTGTATAAAGCCAGATAACTTTTGCAGAGATGTTTTTAAAACACTATCAAAAGTCTTGGATCTGGATCTACAACCTAATTTGCTTACGAAATATTCTTGTTTCCGCTCGATGTATGATAGCCGTTTCGACCTTACCGGCTGGGAGAGCCACTTTATTGGAGTGGAAGGATTCTAATCCACCTACAGTCATTTACTGACTCTCCTCCATTATGTCCTGTTTAAGTTTAGAGAAAATAAGAAGTCGGACATTTGATACATCCTTTAAATTTGAGCAAATATGGTGACCTTTTATCCAATATTTTCATTTAATTTGATTTATTACTCTTACGATCTTTTTTTAATCGAAGTTTTAGATTTGATCAGAAAGTCTCTCTCTCTCTTTTTGGGTCGTATCCTCAAAATGAGATGCCCAGTCCCCCTTTTTTTGTTTTGTTATAGTGTAGTGTTTTTTTTCCCTTTTCATTTAAAACCCAATGTTTTTTCCTTTCTCTTCATAAACTGGTTAAGAGGAGAATTGTTATTTTCATTTTCTTTTATTATATATTATACTAGTTTAATATCTATGACTTTGATAATGTCTATCTTAATCTTGGTTTATATTGTTACTGATATATATACTTGAACTAATTCTCCTCTTTACTGTATTTATACTTTTAAATCAATAAAAAGGTTAATAAAGAAATTACTGATCACATTATTGTTCAGTGTCACACACTCAGTGACTGTAAACACAATCTCCCACAGTCTTGTACTTACCAGAGTTTCTGTATTTTACACTCCGGGTTCCTCAGAGCCGCAGACACCAGTTTCACTCCTGAATCTCCCAGTTTATTACCACTCAGGTCTAGCTCCGTCAGTGATGGGTTTGTACTGAGAGTGGAGATGAGATCCTCGGCACCAGAATCTGTGAGACCGACACTGTCCAGCCTGGAGATGAGAGAGAGTGAGGGTGAAGGACACAGAGAGACAGGAGACGGTACAAATCCCCAGTGTTTATCAGCAACACAATTACTGATCACAATGTTCAGTGTCAGACACCCAGTGACTGTAAACACAATCTCCCACAGTCTGATACTTACCACAGTTTCTGTATTTTACACTCCGGGTTCCTCAGAGCCGCAGACACCAGTTTCACTCCTGAATCTCCCAGTTTATTCCTCCCAAGTCTGAACACAAACAAACAAGTTGATCAACAAAGTGATTCAAACTGTGGGTCTGAGGGAATTTCTCTCACTCGAATATTTCAGGAAACATTAAACCCTTCGGTAAATCACTGATCGGAGTTCCCATCATTATCAATGTCCCTCACTGCCCAGCTCCAGGGTATTCACCGAATGTCGGTAATTTAGTCTGTCGATGTGACCCTGTGAACTCCACATATTCTGCCTCATTTCCCGATGAGAGAAATGTTTCTGATGTGAGAGACTCCAGAGGGGTAGGGTTAACCATATAACGATATATAACAATTACAGCACGGAAACAGGCCATCTCGGCCCTTCTAGTCCATGCCAAATGCTTACTCTCACCTAGTCCCACTGACCCGCACTCAGCCCGTAACGCTCCATTCCTTTCCTGTCCATATAGCTATCCAATTTTACTTTAAATGACAACATCGAACCTGCCTCAACCACTTCTGCTGGAAGCTCGTTCAACACAGCTACCACTCTCTGAGTAAAGAAGTTCCCCCTCATGTTACCCCTAAACTTTTGCCCTTTAACTCTCAACTCATGTCCTCTTGTTTGAATCTCCCCCACTCTCAATGGAAAAAGCCTATCCACGTCAACTCTATCTATCCCCCTCATAATTTTAAATACCTCTATCAAGTCCCCCCTCAACCTTCTACGCTTCAAAGAGTAAAGACCCAACTTGTTCAACCTTTCTCTGTAACTTAGGTGATGAAACCCCGGTAACATTCTAGTAAATCTTCTCTGTACTCTCTCTATTTTATTGACATCTTTCCTATAATTCAGTGACCAGAACTGTACACAATACTCCAAATTTGGCCTTACCAATGCCTTGTACAATTTCAACATTACATCCCAACTCCTATACTCAATGCTCTGATTAATAAAGGCCAGCAAACCAAAAGCTTTCTTCACCACCCTATCGACATGAGATTCCACCTTCAGGGAACTATGCACCATTATTCCCAGATCCCTCTGTTCTACAGCATTCTTCAATGCCCAACCATTTACCATGTATGTCCTATTTTGATCACTCCTACCAAAATGTAGCACCTCACATTTATCAGCATTAAACTCCATCTGCCATCTTTCAGCCCACTCTTCTAACTGGCCTAAATCTCTCTGCAAGCTTTGAAAACCTACTTCATTATCCACAACTCCACCTATCTTAGTATCATCTGCATATTTACTCATCCAATTTACCACCCCATCATCCAGATCATTAATGTATATGCCAAACAACACTGGACCCAGTACAGATCCCTGAGACACACCGCTAGTCACCGGCCTCCAATCTGACAAACATTTATCCACCACTACTCTCTGGCGTCTCCCATCCAGCCACTGCTGAATCCATTTTACTACTTCAATACTGATACCTAACGATTGAACCTTCCTAACTAACCTTCCGTGTGGAACCTTGTCAAAGGCCTTACTGAAGCCCATATAGACAACATCCACCGCTTTACCTTTGTCAACTTTCCTAGCAACCTCTTCAAAAAATTCAATAAGATTTGTCAAACATTACTTTCCATGCACAAATCCATGTTGACTGTTCCTAATCAGACCCTGTCTATCCAGATAATTATATATACCATATATAGCAATACTCCAATCCTCCGGCACCATCCCCGTTTCTAATGACATTTGAAATATTTCTGTCAGAGCCCCTGCTATTTCCACACTAACTTCCCTTAAGGTCCTAGGGAATATCCTGTCAGGACCTGGAGACTTATCCACTTTTATATTCCTTAAAAGCTCCAGTACTTGCTCTTCTTTAATTATCATAGTTTCCATAACTACCCTCTTTGTTTCCCTTACCATACACAATTCAATATCCTCTCCTTAGTGAATCGTTTTTGGTGAAATCCTGGATCTGTGACTGTTTTTTATTTAGGTATCTGTGAAGTTCGTCCTGGCTCGACCCGTTGTTTTCCCAGCATGCCCTGCTGTAGCCTCCCTCCATTTCACAGATCCTCAGTCTCTCTCCAGCCGAGGGACGACTGTACACAAGTGTGAGCGTTTTTCCGCTCTTTCCAACGGGTACCATTGGATTCCAGGTAGCAGCTGTATTAAGCAAGGAGTGAACATCGATACCTAAGGTTAAAAGTCCAAAATAATGAAAGAAAAATTGACTGCTCACTTATCTTCAGCCTGATTTTGATGAAATATTCAAGGTAATCATCCCAAATCCTCTTCTACACCTGGATAAAGTGAATTTATTTTTTTTAAGCCAAATGGGGGAAAAAAAACACATTTCCAGGCTATAAGCTAGTTTTACATCATTTCAACTGTCATTAATAGCAGATCAACCCCTTGGCCGAGCTCCACCAACTGTAGTTGATTGGAAAGAGGCTGTTTGTCTCTTTGTGTTGATAGGAAAAAGAGTAACTTACTGAGGCAATGAATGAGATGAAATGCATTTCCAAACCTCCCAAATGGTTGCCCTCCTCCCCTATTAACATTTATCACTTCCAAATACGATATTTTTTATTCGTATAGATACGACAATAATTTATGTAAAGATTCAAGCTTTAACTTTTTATATATTTAAAGACTAAACAGAATCTGTATAGGTCTAACCATGTAGTACCCGACGTGTGAGGATATTGTGAGTATCGACACTCACAGATACACTTCCTGTCCAAACATTTCTGTGAGAGAAACGGTACGAGGCAGAGTTGCCAACCTTCCACTTTTGATACTAATATTCAGCAATATTCGTGGCTTTAGCAAAACTTCATTAGACGTTTTTTTTTCATACTTGATTACTTGGTTCCAATGTAGATATCTAAAAGTGTAAAAAACTTACTTGCTTTATTTCTGTTATTTTTATACCTGCTTAGGAACACTGCTAAGCGCTGTGGGCCCTGCTGTCTGCTCTGACTCAGTCGTATCAGTAAGGCTACATCTGTGGTGGTCCGTGGATTACTCGCTGATACAAAAGTAAATTTTTCTCACCAACAACCCTGTGGCTTCTAAGCAAACAATGTTAACTTCTTTCTTCCGTAAACAAGCTGAGGAGTGTAACAAGGATAACATACAAGTCATTGATAACAGTAAAACTAACAAAAGCTGTGTTTCGCCTGCATCTAATTCAAATTTTCTAACCGGCTCCAAAAGCAGTTCTGAAAGTAATGGTCCTTCGAAGTCAGGCTTGTATCCCTGTTCAGATGTTCGATAGGCTATAATCTTGTTAATGTCTTAACTGTTACTATATTTCTGTGTACATCAGTCACTGAAAGCAAGCATGCAAGTACAGCAGGCAGTGAAGAAAGCTAATGGCATGCTGGCCTTCATAACAAGGGGAATTGAGTATAAGAGCAAAGAGGTCCTTCTGCAGCTGTACAGGGCCCTGGTGAGACCACACCTGCAGTACTGTGTGCAGTTTTGGTCTCTAAATTTGAGGAAGGACATTCTTGCTATTGAGGGAGTGCAGCGTAGGTTCACAAGGTTAATTCCCGGGATGGCGGGACTGTCATATGTTGAAAGATTGGAGCAACTGGGCTTGTATACTCTGGAATTTAGAAGGCTGAGAGGGGATCTTATTGAAACATATAAGTTTATTAAGGGATTGGACACACTGGAGGCAGGAAACATGTTCCCGCTGATGGGTGAGTCCAGAACCAGAGGCCACAGTTTAAGAATAAGGGGTAGGCCATTTAGAACGGAGTTGAGGAAAAACTTTTTCACCCAGAGAGTGGTGGATGTATGGAATGCTCTGCCCCAGAAGGCAGTGGAGGCCAAGTCTCTGGATGCTTTCAAGAAAGAAATGGACAGAGCAGTTAAAGATAGCAGAATCAAAGGTTATGGGGTTAAGGGAGGAACTGGATACTGATTGTGGATGATCAGCCATGATCACAGTGAATGGCGGTGCTGGCTCAAAGGGCCGAATGGCCTACTCCTGCACCTATTGTCTATTGAGCTGTGGAATTCATATATTTCTTTCATCTTGGTTTAGTGGTTGACATTATGAGAAGCCCTATTCATTTATATATGCCACACCCAATTTGTGTACCTGCTCATTACATGAATGGGGGAAGGAAGTTACCCAGTGCATGAAATGAGCTGCTACACTAACTAGGTGTGAGATCGAGGTTCTTAGCCTGAGGTGGAAGGAGTCAATTTTGAAAACCAGTCAATTTTCAATTATCTGACACAGAAATACCACAACAGTTATTAGCTTCAAACTTTCTGCATGATCACTCACAGAGCGGAACTACACGTACATGTAACGACAGCTGTAAACTTCAGGCCTTCTAACTTAGGCCACGAACTTATCAACCACCCCTCGTACAGTTCCGGCACCCAAAAAACTGGCACTGCACCCCTGCTCCAGCCGTCAGGCAGAGCTCGGGCCCGGGACTTTCCGAATTTAAGCGGCCCAGATTCACACAAACTCGGGGATGTTTCCACTCACCGCCGCCCCGAATCGGACACCCACCAACGGCAGCTGCATTCGGCACCGCGCATGCGTTAGCAGGATGTTCGCGGCAGCGCCACCAGTGGCCGGAGGTCCATGCAGCGCCGCCAGTGTCCGGAGGTCCGTGCAACGCCACCAGTGGTCGGAGGTCCGTGCAGCGCCACCAGTGGCTGGAGGTCCGTGCAGCGCCACCAGTGGCCGGAGGTCCGTGCAGCGCCACCAGTGGCCGGAGGTCCGTGCAGCGCCACCAGTGGCCGGAAGGCCGGAGCGACAACAGGGAGGTAAATCACAAACACGACAAAGTCTGCAGATCAAAGTTGCTGGTGAACGCAGCAGGCCAGGCAGCATCTCTAGGAAGAGGTACAGTCGACGTTCCAGGCCGAGACCGTTCATCAGGACGTCGACTGCACCTCTTCCTAGAGATGCTGCCTGGCCTGCTGCATTCACCAGCAACTTTGGTGTGTGTTGCTTGAATTTCCAGCATCTGTAGAATTCCTCATGTTTAAAGTCTGCAGATGCTGGAAATCCAAAGCAACACAAACAAAATGCTGGCGGAACTCAGCAGGCCGGGCAGCATCTATCGAAAAGAGTCAACAGTCGACGTTTCCAGTTGAACCCTCCTTCAGGACTGAGATGAAATGACGGAAATACCTGAATAAAATCGGTCCGGACGAGGAAATGTCTCGCTGGAAGGTGATAGGTGAAGCCAGGTAGGTGGGAAAGCTGAAAAGCTGAAGAAAATAGAATCTAATAGGAGAGGAGAGTGGAGAATAGGAGAAAGGGATGGAGCAGTGGACCCAGAGAGAAGTGATCAACAGGTGAGTGGACGTGGAAAGTCAGAGAGGAAGAGAGGGAGTGGGATGGAGGGGTGAGGGGAAGATTTGTTCACCGGAAGGAGAAATCGATATTCATGCCATCGGGTTGGGGGGCGGGGGGTACCCAGACGGAATATAAAGTCCTGATCCTGGACCCTGAGGGTGGCTTCATCTTAGCACAAGAGGAGGCGATGGGTTGACACGTCGGAACGGGAATGGGAATGAAAATGTTTGGACTCCGGGAAGTCCTGCTAGGAGCGGATAGTTCAAAGGTTAATTTATTATCAAGCAGGTATCCGTAAAAAACTCTGGAGTTTCTTTTCTTCTCCAGAGAGCCATGAAACAAAGAAAGAACATGAAAGTCGTTCAGAGAGAAAAATCAAACTCCCACCACACCCCCCGCATCAAAAAGAAATGCATCCCGATCATCAACCCCCAAAACCCACCCCTCCCGCACAAAAGGGAACAATAACATCGATCCCCCCCCCCCCAATAAAAACAACCCTACCCCGCACAACTGCGGAGGGTCTGGTGTCACCAGTGTCGAGGCGGCCGCATCGGGAGCAGCGGACACAACGGGCGACCCCGGAAGGTTCACAGGTGAAGTGTCGCCTCACCTGGAAGGATGTTTAGACAACGGAGAGAGTTCGGCCGTCCGGCCCTTTCACTGTGACACCCCGAACTCCACATCAAATCCGTCCACACCAATCTGGGTGAACTTTAATGACCAATAAATATAATTCCTCTCAGTGATCAGCTGTCTGATTGATTCCCTGACTCTGAGAGGAAGGGGTGTCTCTGGTCCACATTGTCAGGGTGTTGAGTTTGCCAGGAGACAGAGACCGCAGGGACGAGAGGTTTTCTGTTGACTAATACACTGTGTGTGGACCCCGCTGGCAATTCTGGTGTTGTGACCCGAATCGAGACAAACACCAGGCTGCCCACTCCACCAACAACACGGCACAGCCGGACACATAACAGGGGACTTTACATCTCACAACACTGGATTCAGTGATGAAACCCGTGATTAATGTTGTTGTCCCACCGAAATCATCAGAAACGTCCATTCAGGTGTTTTTAAATACGAGCGCTCCCCCACAGGTGACGTCACAAGGCGCACCCACGCGCCTGACGTCACACATGGGCTCCCCCACACCGGGATCTTCCCTCACGTGCGCGATGTCTTACGTCACCCACGCGCTGCGGTGCTCGAGCTTGTTCGGTTTAACGACTGGCCTACGAATCACGTGACTAGCCCCTCCCCCACCGCTGTCAACGGAGGAGTCAGGAGCTGCGCTATTCCCATTGGTGCGAAGCGATGTCAATCACTGGTTACAACCAATAGCCGAGGCGGACCAGCCGAGAGGGCGTTACCGCTCTCCGTCAAAGCGGAACAAATCCCAAAGTAAATGTCCGCTTTCTGATTTATTTCCATTTCCCTCCGAGGGAACAAAATCTTTGACATCAGCTGTTGAGAAAATCACCTTTGTTCTACCCCCATGTGAGATGAAGAGAGGTGAGTTACTAACGGAGAGAGACAAAAGGTAAAATACCTATTGGGCGCCCGGTCGGTCTCCGCAGCCCCCAGAGTGGCCCGGACAATAACTCAGTCTGTCCGCTTGTCTCTCCCTGTACTGGGATCCTGTTCGTAACGACAAATGTTAACATTAAATCTGAATAAAACTCAGTCTGTCCGCTTGTCTCTCCCTGTACTGGGATCCTGTTCATAACGCCAAATGTTAACATTAAATCTGAATAAAACTCAGTCTGTCTGCTTGTCTCTCCCTGTACTGGGATCCTGTTCATAACACCAAATGTTAACATTAAATCTGAATAAAACTCAGTCTGTCCGCTTGTCTCTCCCTGTACTGGGATCCTGTTCATAACGCCAAATGTTAACATTGAATCTGAATAAAACTCAGTCTGTCTGCTTGTCTCTCCCCGTACTGGGATCCTGTTCATAACGCCAAATGTTAACATTAAATCTGAATAAAACTCAGTCTGTCTGCTTGTCTCTCCCTGTACTGGGATCCTGTTCATAACGCCAAATGTTAACATTGAATCTGAATAAAACTCAGTCTGTCTGCTTGTCTCTCCCTGTACTGGGATCCTGTTCATAACGCCAAATGTTAACATTAAATCTGAATAAAACTCAGTCTGTCTGCTTGTCTCTCCCTGTACTGGGATCCTGTTCATAACGCCAAATGTTAACATTGAATCTGAATAAAACTCAGTCTGTCTGCTTGTCTCTCCCTGTACTGGGATCCTGTTCATAACGCCAAATGTTAACATTGAATCTGAATAAAACTCAGTCTGTCTGCTTGTCTCTCCCTGTACTGGGATCCTGTTCATAACGCCAAATGTTAACATTAAATCTGAATAAAACTCAGTCTGTCTGCTTGTCTCTCCCTGTACTGGGATCCTGTTCATAACGCCAAATGTTAACATTGAATCTGAATAAAACTCAGTCTGTCTGCTTGTCTCTCCCTGTACTGGGATCCTGTTCATAACGCCAAATGTTAACATTAAATCTGAATAAAACTCAGTCTGTCTGCTTGTCTCTCCCTGTACTGGGATCCTGTTCATAACGCCAAATGTTAACATTAAATCTGAATAAAACTCAGTCTGTCTGCTTGTCTCTCCCTGTACTGGGATCTTGTTCGTAACGCCAAATGTTAACATTGAATCTGAATAAAACTCAGCCTGTCTGCTTGTCTCTCCCTGTACTGGGATCCTGTTCATAACGCCAAATGTTAACATTAAATCTGAATAAAACTCAGTCTGTCTGCTTGTCTCTCCCTGTACTGGGATCCTGTTCATAACGCCAAATGTTAACATTAAATCTGAATAAAACTCAGTCTGTCTGCTTGTCTCTCCCTGTACTGGGATCCTGTTCATAACGCCAAATGTTAACATTGAATCTGAATAAAACTCAGTCTGTCTGCTTGTCTCTCCCTGTACTGGGATCCTGTTCATAACGCCAAATGTTAACATTAAATCTGAATAAAACTCAGTCTGTCCGCTTGTCTCTCCCTGTACTGGGATCCTGTTCATAACGCCAAACGTTAACATTGAATCTGAATAAAACTCAGTCTGTCCGCTTGTCTCTCCCTGTACTGGGATCCTGTTCATAACGCCAAATGTTAACATTAAATCTGAATAAAACTCAGTCTGTCCGCTTGTCTCTCCCTGTACTGGGATCCTGTTCATAACGCCAAATGTTAACATTGAATCTGAATAAAACTCAGTCTGTCCGCTTGTCTCTCCCTGTACTGGGATCCTGTTCATAACGCCAAATGTTAACATTGAATCTGGATAAAACTCAGTCTGTCTGCTTGTCTCTCCCTGTACTGGGATCCTGTTCATAACGCCAAATGTTAACATTGAATCTGAATAAAACTCAGTCTGTCCGCTTGTCTCTCCCTGTACTGGGATCTTGTTCGTAACGCCAAATGTTAACATTGAATCTGAATAAAACTCAGTCTGTCTGCTTGTCTCTCCCTGTACTGGGATCCTGTTCATAACGCCAAATGTTAACATTGAATCTGAATAAAACTCAGTCTGTCTGCTTGTCTCTCCCTGTACTGGGATCCTGTTCGTAACGCCAAATGTTAACATTGAATCTGAATAAAACTCAGTCTGTCTGCTTGTCTCTCCCTGTACTGGGATCCTGTTCATAACGCCAAATGTTAACATTAAATCTGAATAAAACTCAGTCTGTCTGCTTGTCTCTCCCTGTACTGGGATCCTGTTCATAACGCCAAATGTTAACATTAAATCTGAATAAAACTCAGTCTGTCTGCTTGTCTCTCCCTGTACTGGGATCCTGTTCATAACGCCAAATGTTAACATTAAATCTGAATAAAACTCAGTCTGTCTGCTTGTCTCTCCCTGTACTGGGATCTTGTTCGTAACGCCAAATGTTAACATTAAATCTGAATAAAACTCAGTCTGTCTGCTTGTCTCTCCCTGTACTGGGATCCTGTTCATAACGCCAAACGTTAACATTGAATCTGAATAAAACTCAGTCTGTCTGCTTGTCTCTCCCTGTACTGGGATCTTGTTCGTAACGCCAAATGTTAACATTAAATCTGAATAAAACTCAGTCTGTCTGCTTGTCTCTCCCTGTACTGGGATCTTGTTCGTAACGCCAAATGTTAACATTGAATCTGAATAAAACTCAGTCTGTCTGCTTGTCTCTCCCTGTACTGGGATCCTGTTCATAACGCCAAATGTTAACTTTAAATCTGAATAAAACTCAGTCTGTCTGCTTGTCTCTCCCTGTACTGGGATCCTGTTCATAACACCAAATGTTAACATTGAATCTGAATAAAACTCAGTCTGTCTGCTTGTCTCTCCCTGTACTGGGATCCTGTTCATAACGCCAAATGTTAACATTGAATCTGAATAAAACTCAGTCTGTCTGCTTGTCTCTCCCTGTACTGGGATCCTGTTCATAACGCCAAATGTTAACATTAAATCTGAATAAAACTCAGCCTGTCCGCTTGTCTCTCCCTGTACTGGGATCCTGTTCATAACGCCAAATGTTAACATTGAATCTGAATAAAACTCAGTCTGTCTGCTTGTCTCTCCCTGTACTGGGATCCTGTTCATAACGCCAAATGTTAACATTGAATCTGAATAAAACTCAGTCTGTCCGCTTGTCTCTCCCTGTACTGGGATCCTGTTCATAACGCCAAATGTTAACATTAAATCTGAATAAAACTCAGTCTGTCTGCTTGTCTCTCCCTGTACTGGGATCCTGTTCATAACGCCAAATGTTAACATTAAATCTGAATAAAACTCAGCCTGTCCGCTTGTCTCTCCCTGTACTGGGATCCTGTTCATAACGCCAAATGTTAACATTGAATCTGAATAAAACTCAGTCTGTCTGCTTGACACTCCCTGTACTGGGATCCTGTTCATAACGCCAAACGTTAACATTAAATCTGAATAAAACTCAGTCTGTCTGCTTGTCTCTCCCTGTACTGGGATCCTGTTCATAACGCCAAATGTTAACATTAAATCTGAATAAAACTCAGTCTGTCTGCTTGTCTCTCCCTGTACTGGGATCCTGTTCATAACGCCAAATGTTAACATTAAATCTGAATAAAACTCAGCCTGTCTGCTTGTCTCTCCCTGTACTAGGATCCTGTTCATAACGCCAAATGTTAACATGAAATCTGAATAAAACTCAGTCTGTCCGCTTGTCTCTCCCTGTACTGGGATCCTGTTCGTAACGCCAAATGTTAACATTGAATCTGAATAAAACTCAGTCTGTCCGCTTGTCTCTCCCTGTACTGGGATCCTGTTCATAACGCCAAATGTTAACATTAAATCTGAATAAAACTCAGTCTGTCCGCTTGTCTCTCCCTGTACTGGGATCCTGTTCGTAACGCCAAATGTTAACATTGAATCTGAATAAAACTCAGTCTGTCCGCTTGTCTCTCCCTGTACTGGGATCCTGTTCATAACGCCAAATGTTAACATTGAATCTGAATAAAACTCAGTCTGTCCGCTTGTCTCTCCCCGTACTGGGATCCTGTTCATAACGCCAAATGTTAACATTAAATCTGAATAAAACTCAGTCTGTCCGCTTGTCTCTCCCTGTACTGGGATCCTGTTCATAACGCCAAATGTTAACATTGAATCTGAATAAAACTCAGTCTGTCTGCTTGTCTCTCCCTGTACTGGGATCCTGTTCATAACGCCAAACGTTAACATTGAATCTGAATAAAACTCAGTCTGTCTGCTTGTCTCTCCCTGTACTGGGATCCTGTTCATAACGCCAAATGTTAACATTGAATCTGAATAAAACTCAGTCTGTCTGCTTGTCTCTCCCTGTACTGGGATCCTGTTCATAACGCCAAATGTTAACATTAAATCTGAATAAAACTCAGTCTGTCCGCTTGTCTCTCCCTGTACTGGGATCCTGTTCATAACGCCAAATGTTAACATTAAATCTGAATAAAACTCAGTCTGTCTGCTTGTCTCTCCCTGTACTGGGATACTGTTCATAACACCAAATGTTAACATTGAATCTGAATAAAACTCAGTCTGTCTGCTTGACACTCCCTGTACTGGGATCCTGTTCGTAACGCCAAATGTTAACATTGAATCTGAATAAAACTCAGTCTGTCTGCTTGTCTCTCCCTGTACTGGGATCCTGTTCGTAACGCCAAATGTTAACATTAAATCTGAATAAAACTCAGTCTGTCTGCTTGTCTCTCCCTGTACTGGGATCCTGTTCATAACGCCAAATGTTAACATTAAATCTGAATAAAACTCAGTCTGTCTGCTTGTCTCTCCCTGTACTGGGATCCTGTTCATAACGCCAAATGTTAACATTAAATCTGAATAAAACTCAGTCTGTCTGCTTGTCTCTCCCTGTACTGGGATCCTGTTCACAACGCCAAATGTTAACTTTAAATCTGAATAAAACTCAGTCTGTCTGCTTGTCTCTCCCTGTACTGGGATCCTGTTCACAACGCCAAATGTTAACATTGAATCTGAATAAAACTCAGTCTGTCTGCTTGTCTCTCCCTGTACTGGGATCCTGTTCATAATGCCAAATGTTAACATTGAATCTGAATAAAACTCAGTCTGTCTGCTTGTCTCTCCCTGTACTGGGATCCTGTTCATAACGCCAAATGTTAACATGAAATCTGAATAAAACTCAGTCTGTCCGCTTGTCTCTCCCTGTACTGGGATCCTGTTCATAACGCCAAATGTTAACATTGAATCTGAATAAAACTCAGTCTGTCTGCTTGTCTCTCCCTGTACTGGGATCCTGTTCATAACGCCAAATGTTAACATTGAATCTGAATAAAACTCAGTCTGTCTGCTTGTCTCTCCCTGTACTGGGATCCTGTTCATAACGCCAAATGTTAACATGAAATCTGAATAAAACTCAGTCTGTCCGCTTGTCTCTCCCTGTACTGGGATCCTGTTCATAACGCCAAATGTTAACATTGAATCTGAATAAAACTCAGTCTGTCTGCTTGTCTCTCCCTGTACTGGGATCCTGTTCATAACGCCAAATGTTAACATTGAATCTGAATAAAACTCAGTCTGTCTGCTTGTCTCTCCCTGTACTGGGATCCTGTTCATAACGCCAAATGTTAACATTGAATCTGAATAAAACTCAGTCTGTCTGCTTGTCTCTCCCTGTACTGGGATCCTGTTCATAACGCCAAATGTTAACATTAAATCTGAATAAAACTCAGTCTGTCTGCTTGTCTCTCCCCGTACTGGGATCCTGTTCATAACGCCAAATGTTAACATTGAATCTGAATAAAACTCAGTCTGTCCGCTTGTCTCTCCCCGTACTGGGATCCTGTTCATAACGCCAAATGTTAACATTAAATCTGAATAAAACTCAGTCTGTCCGCTTGTCTCTCCCCGTACTGGGATCCTGTTCATAACGCCAAATGTTAACTTTAAATCTGAATAAAACTCAGTCTGTCTGCTTGTCTCTCCCCGTACTGGGATCCTGTTCATAACGCCAAATGTTAACATTGAATCTGAATAAAACTCAGTCTGTCTGCTTGTCTCTCCCTGTACTGGGATCCTGTTCATAACGCCAAACGTTAACATTGAATCTGAATAAAACTCAGTCTGTCTGCTTGTCTCTCCCTGTACTGGGATCCTGTTCATAACGCCAAACGTTAACATTGAATCTGAATAAAACTCAGTCTGTCTGCTTGTCTCTCCCTGTACTGGGATCCTGTTCATAACGCCAAATGTTAACATTAAATCTGAATAAAACTCAGTCTGTCTGCTTGTCTCTCCCTGTACTGGGATACTGTTCATAACACCAAATGTTAACATTGAATCTGAATAAAACTCAGTCTGTCTGCTTGACACTCCCTGTACTGGGATCCTGTTCATAACGCCAAATGTTAACATTGAATCTGAATAAAACTCAGTCTGTCTGCTTGTCTCTCCCTGTACTGGGATCCTGTTCGTAACGCCAAATGTTAACATTAAATCTGAATAAAACTCAGTCTGTCTGCTTGTCTCTCCCTGTACTGGGATCCTGTTCATAACGCCAAATGTTAACATTAAATCTGAATAAAACTCAGTCTGTCTGCTTGTCTCTCCCTGTACTGGGATCCTGTTCACAACGCCAAATGTTAACTTTAAATCTGAATAAAACTCAGTCTGTCTGCTTGTCTCTCCCTGTACTGGGATCCTGTTCACAACGCCAAATGTTAACATTGAATCTGAATAAAACTCAGTCTGTCTGCTTGTCTCTCCCTGTACTGGGATCCTGTTCATAATGCCAAATGTTAACATTGAATCTGAATAAAACTCAGTCTGTCTGCTTGTCTCTCCCTGTACTGGGATCCTGTTCATAACGCCAAATGTTAACATGAAATCTGAATAAAACTCCGTCTGTCCGCTTGTCTCTCCCTGTACTGGGATCCTGTTCATAACGCCAAATGTTAACATTGAATCTGAATAAAACTCAGTCTGTCTGCTTGTCTCTCCCTGTACTGGGATCCTGTTCATAACGCCAAATGTTAACATTGAATCTGAATAAAACTCAGTCTGTCTGCTTGTCTCTCCCTGTACTGGGATCCTGTTCATAACGCCAAATGTTAACATGAAATCTGAATAAAACTCAGTCTGTCCGCTTGTCTCTCCCTGTACTGGGATCCTGTTCATAACGCCAAATGTTAACATTGAATCTGAATAAAACTCAGTCTGTCCGCTTGTCTCTCCCTGTACTGGGATCCTGTTCATAACGCCAAATGTTAACATTGAATCTGAATAAAACTCAGTCTGTCTGCTTGTCTCTCCCTGTACTGGGATCCTGTTCATAACGCCAAATGTTAACATTAAATCTGAATAAAACTCAGTCTGTCTGCTTGTCTCTCCCCGTACTGGGATCCTGTTCATAACGCCAAATGTTAACATTGAATCTGAATAAAACTCAGTCTGTCCGCTTGTCTCTCCCCGTACTGGGATCCTGTTCATAACGCCAAATGTTAACATTCAATCTGAATAAAACTCAGTCTGTCTGCTTGTCTCTCCCTGTACTGGGATCCTGTTCATAACGCCAAATGTTAACATTCAATCTGAATAAAACTCAGTCTGTCTGCTTGTCTCTCCCTGTACTGGGATACTGTTCATAACGCCAAATGTTAACATTGAATCTGGATAAAACTCAGTCTGTCTGCTTGTCTCTCCGTGTACTGGGATCTTGTTCGTAACGCCAAATGTTAACATTAAATCTGAATAAAACTCAGTCTGTCTGCTTGTCTCTCCCTGTACTGGAATCCTGTTCATAACGCCAAATGTTAACATTCAATCTGAATAAAACTCAGTCTGTCCGCTTGTCTCTCCCTGTACTGGGATCCTGTTCATAACGCCAAATGTTAACATTAAATCTGAATAAAACTCAGTCTGTCTGCTTGTCTCTCCCTGTACTGGGATCCTGTTCGTAACGCCAAATGTTAACATTCAATCTGAATAAAACTCAGTCTGTCTGCTTGTCTCTCCCTGTACTGGGATCCTGTTCATAACGCCAAATGTTAACATTGAATCTGAATAAAACTCAGTCTGTCTGCTTGTCTCTCCCTGTACTGGGATCCTGTTCATAACGCCAAATGTTAACATTAAATCTGAATAAAACTCGGGAAACCAGCTTCTTATCATCACCACAGTTTATTGTACATTCTCCTGTGGGAGTTTGAGACCCAGTTGTCAAAGGGAAGGCACGTAAACACTGCCACCATCTGACAAGTGGACTGACTTAGTCAGGTTACAGCCGTATATTTATACATAGTAAGCCCCATACATTACTATTGCAAGATGTTATTTGAATTGGTACACCCAACAAGTCTGTTGGTGCAAAACTTAATTACTTAGATAAGAGAGTTCAAAAAATGAAGTTTTAAATTACAGATGGATGTGCTCTCCAGTCCTCATCAGGTATTCCCTCTGCAAGGCCCTGATTTAATTACAGTCCTGTCATTCTTGTCCTTATCGGCGAGTCCTCCTCCCTTCACTCAAACGAGGGTACAATGTATAATGTTATCCGCTCTCAGTGTCTCTCTCTGCAAGCCGCAGAGAACCAGTAATGAGCCTGTCTTAGCTCACCGCTGAAGACAGAGTTTACTTCAGTTAAAAAATTCCTATTCAGTCTCAATTATTCTTTTATCCAGAGGCTACGCAGGTTCAAAATGATTTTATAAAATACATCCTCAATTCCTCAGGAGGGTTCAGGGGAAATATTTACGTCCAATACAGAAACTGGTGTTACCTGTGTGTATTGTGGGGATGCAAAAGTTGATGGAGAATTTACAAGTGGGAAGAAGTGGAGTGATATTTGGAAATCTGACTTTTTAAAGCGTAATTTAGCAAGCAAAACATATATGGACAATGTGCAAAAGCTGTGGTGAGAAAATACTTCATAACCTGTTACAGGCCTGATACATAGGTTGTGTGAGAGTGCAGATGAACTCGATCGAACCTAGAGGAGATCAAAGTTGTTAGCAACAGTGCTTTGCTGGCTGTTCAAATAAATATCTCTCCAGGTAAAATTCACTGTGCATCTCCAGTGTCCCCTGTGCCCTCACCCACAAGATATACATCCAGCTGCAGCTTGTAACCCTGCACTTTAAGGAGTTGGAACTTGAAATGGATGAATTCCGGATCAGCCAGGAGTTGGAGGCGGTGATAGATATGACATGAAGAGAGGTGAGTTACACCCAAGGTGCAGGACACAGGAAACTGGGTGAGAGTCGGGAAGGAGAATGGGTTTAAATAGCCATCGCAGGGTACTCTTGTTGCCATCCCACACAACAGGTGGATCCACTTTAGAAACTGTTGGGGGGATTACTGACAGAGGAAAGTCAAAGGGCTGAGAGGGGATTCGTTAGTGAGGGGAACAGAACAAGAGGGGACTAATATCCCAGTGGTGAGGCTTGCTAGTGCTAGTGTGGGGAGAGGGTGATGTGGTTAAAATAAGTTGTAGGGGGAATGGGAGCCAGAATGACAGAACAGATAGTGGGGAGGGTGAATTGACTTTATTACATACATCCTTCATATACGTGAGGAGTAGAAATCTTTACGTTACGTCTCCATCTAAATGTGCAATGTGTAATTTATAGTAATTTATAATAAATAGTTTGTACATAGAACAGTCAATATAACATAGAAATGCAATTGTATCAGCATGAATTAATCAGTCTGACGGCCTGGTGGAAGATGATGTCCCGGAGCCTGTTGGTCCTTTTGCTGTGGTACCGTTTCCTGGATGGGAGCAGCAGGAACAGTTTGTGGTTGTGGTGATTTGGGTCCCCAATATCCTTTGGGCCCTTTTTACACACCTGTCTCTGTAAATGTCCTGAATAGTGGGAAGTTCACATCTACAGATGTGCTGGGCTGTCCGCACCACTCTCTGCAGGTTCCTGCGATTAAGGGAAGTACAGTTCCCATACCAGGCAGTGATGCAGCCAGTCAGGATACTCTCAATTGTGTCCCTGTGGAAAGTTCTTAGGATTTGGGGCCCCATCCCAAACTTCTTCAACCGTGTGAGGTGAAAGAGGTGCTGTTGTGCTTTTTTCACAACACAGCCGCTATGTACAGACCATGTGAGATCCTCAGTGATGTTTATACCGAGGCACTTAAAGCTATTCACCCTCTCAACCCCAGGTCCATTGATGTCAATAGAGGTTAGCCTGTCTCCATTCCTCCTGTCATCCACAATTAGCTCCTTTGTTTTTGGGACCATGAGGGAGAGTTTGTTTTCTTAACACCAGTCAGATGTGTTCAGACCTCAGATAGAGTCAGCAATCAAATGGTTGAGCATGGTGCGATGAACGTGCTGAGCTGTGTATATCACAATGCAAGAATCATCATAGGAAAGCGAGATGAGCTCAGGACAGGGAATTATGATATTGTAGCCATTATTGGGACTTGGTTGCACCCAACAGTCTGAGGGATTTAGAGGAACAAATCTGTAAAGTGATCGCAGACCATGCCAACAAACAAAGGTGCCCTTAATCAGTACATAGAATTCCCAACGTAGAAGTGTGCAATAAGCTGTTAGGAAATGATCCAGGGCTGGTGACAAAAATTAGTGACCATAATTCCATGAGATTCAAAGTAAATATGGAAAAAGAGAGATCTGGACCACAGGTTGAGCTTCTAAATTGGAGAAAGGTCAATTTTGATGGTATCAGAAAGGATCTGGCAAGTGTGGTTTGGGACAGGCTGTTTTCTGGCAAGGAAGTACTTGGTAAGTAGGAGGCCTTCTGAAGTGAAATTTTGAGGGTGTAGAGTTTGTATGTGCCTGCCAAAATAAAAGTTGAAAGGTAACTGGTGCAGGGAACCTTGGGTTTCAAGAGATATTGAGGCCCCGGATATTTTGTAGCTCTAAATGTCTCAGACTGTTGGGTGCTACTAACACTCATTAATGACTACAATATCATAATTCCACACCCTGAGCTCATCCGACTTTTTGTTTTTGTCATCTTCTGCAGGTTTCTAAAAGTTTCCCAATAGTTTTTCCCCTTTTGTTTGCCCTCTCTTTGGATCTTATATTGGCTTTGGCTTCTCATTTCATCCACAGTTGTGTCCTCCTGTCTTTCCAATGCTTCCACTTCTTTGGGATGTATCGATCACTCAACTCCCGAATTGCTCCCAGAAACTCCAGCCATTGCTGCTCCATTGTCACTCCTACCTTTTCCCTTCCAAACAAGTTTGTCCAGCTTCTCTGTCATAGAAACATGGAGAGGTTCAGTACAGAAACAGGCTATTTGGTCCATCTAGTCAATGCTGGAAAAAACATTTAAGGTCTCCACTGCAACTACCTGCACTGGGACTTTCACCTTCAAACTTCTTTTAAATGGTGAAACTGAGCTCATATTCACCACTTGTGCTGGCAACTCATTTCACACACTCATGACCATTTCAGTAAAGAGCTTTCCTCAATGTTCCTGTTAAATTTTCACCTTCCCCACTTACCCATGAACTCTGGTTGTCATCCCACCCAACCTCAGTGGAAAAAGCTGCTTGCATTTACCCTATCTATACCCTCATAATTTTATATACTTCTAACAAATCCTCAAAGCAATGTATAATTTTCTTGTTTATGTTTGGAGCCTGTTTTAGATGTATAAGATGATGAGGGGCATTGATCGTTTGAATAGCCAGAGGTTTTTTCCCAGGGCTTAAATGGCTAACATGAGAGGGCATAGTTTTGAGGTGCTTGGAAATAGATACCAAGGGGATGTCAGATGTAAGTTTTTTACACAGAGAGGGGTGGGTGCGTGGAATGCACAGCCGGCTATTTGTGTGAGTGTTTCAGTTACCATGGGGCCAGGATTCCAAGTAGCTCAGTGGGAACAGGGAATAATACCAATGGAGAGAGTCAAACTGAGCCAGGTCACAGATTGGAGATGGCAGAAATACCCCATTCTTATAGAGACAGGAAGAGCATCAGAGAGTTTGATGGTCATTCCAGATACCAGCACTGTGCCCAGTTAGAAGTTGATTTCTCTCCAACTTGTGTTGAACTTCACTGTAATAGTGTGATGCCAGAATACACTTTGACAACTCAAGTGACCTCATCTGAAAGGTTTTCCAATACCAATTGATGGATTTTGTAAATCTTTTTACAGGTTAAAAATGACAAGGAATTTGTCTACTGGAATCTCGAACAGAACACGCCAGTTTCGCTGTCTCTGTCCAGATATTTAATAGTCATAGTCATACTTTATTGATCCCGGGGGAGATTGGTTTTCGTTACAGTTGCACCATACAGTGGAAGAAGTGGAGCAAGGCATTCACTCAATCATCCCTCCTGCTCAGATTGTGGGGAGTGATTCTCTCGATCATCAGACCGATTGGCATTCCCGTCATTTTACACAGAGGGGAATCCATTCATCTGATCATACTGTGGGAATGGATTCAATCGGTCATCTCAACTGAAGGTACATTAGCAAGTTCACACTGGGACAAGGCCATTCAGCTGTTCTGTGTGTGAGAACGGATTCAGGCGGTCTTTCCATCTGTGGACACACCAGTCAGTTCACCCTGGGCTGGGGCTGGTCATCTGCTGAACTTGTTGGGAAGAATTCACTCGATCACCTGACCTAATGTCTCACCAGCGAGTTCACACCGGGGAGCAGCCGTTCACCTGCTCGGACTGCGGGAAGGGATTCACTTGCTCATCTAAACTGAAGGTACATCAGCGAGTTCACACTGGAGAGAGGCCATTCATCTGCTCAGACTGTGGGAAAGGATTCACTCAGTCATACCATCTGCTGACACACCAGCGAGTTCACACTGGAGAGAGACCGTTCACCTGCTCAGACTGTGGGAAGAGATTCACTTGGTCAACCGATCTGCTGACACACCAGCGAGTTCACACTGGGGAGAGACCATACACCTGCTCAGACTGTGGGAAGGGATTCATTTGCTCATCTCAACTGAAGGTACATCAGCGAGTTCACACTGGGGAGAGGCCTTACACCTGCTCAGACTGTGGGAAGGGATTCACTCAGTCCTCAAGCCTACAGAGACACCAGCGAGTTCACACTGGGGAGAAACCATTCACCTGCTCTCAATGTGGGAAAGGATTCGCTCAGTCATCTAACCTTGTGACACACTACCGTGTTCACACTGGGAGGAAGTTTCAATAAGCTGCATGCTGGGTATTTGTCCATCACTGTTGCTGAATGCAATTTCGAGAGTGACTGTCGGTGCTGAACTCTGCAATTATTGCTGCTGCTCACCACACCTCAAATGGCCGACGCTTCACTGGAAATGTCAGCTGGGGAGGGAGTGACGGCTTTGGTAGAAGTGAGCACAAGAGAGGGAGGGAGGCGCTGATTTAAAATGAGCGAATCCTTGGTTCATGTGGCCGCCAGGGATGGAGTGAGACACTGACTTGCAATGGCCTCTGTCGCTCACAGAATCTATGGCGAAGGAACATGCGGTGCCCGTGGATACAATACGGGGATCGAGTGTCTTAATGATTGTAATAACAGTATTTTAATTTGTGTTTTATATAGTCTTAGGCATTGTATATATGTTTTAATTCTAATAATGTTGTCATTGAATAAACTTATGTATATATCTCAGATATTCACACATACACATATAACTGTGGATTTTGGGGAGGAAGGGTGAGGGGATTGGGAGGAAGAGCAGTGACGGGACGAGGAGTGGACTGATGAGACGGTGACCGTGGCGAAGTCACTGACTCAATAGGGGACGAAAAGGGGAGGAGACAGTTCCTGTCACAAACTGGTGGCCGACATGGAGAAGATAAAGTCGGGGTGAGGAAGAGTGAAACGTCAGGAAAGGAGCGGGACTGATGGGACGAGGAGGGAGGGGAAGTGATGGGACGGGGAAGGAGGGGAAGTTATAGAATTTGAAGGGAGGCAGGGGGCTGATAGGACAGGGTGGGGAGTAATAGGATGGGGAGTGCGGAGGGGTGACTTACTCAATAGTGGATGAAGGGTGGGTGGTGATATTTCCTTCGCTAATAAGACGGACGGCAGGAAAAGGGAGGGGTGTGCTCGAGGGGCAAAGGGAGAGCGAGGGGTCAGGACGCGGTCAGGGCTGATGGACGGAGAGTTGAGTGTCGTAACGGAGGGAGAGGGGAGAAACTCACTCAACGACGGAAGGAAGGGATCGGGTGGGGGAGCGAAATTTCCCATATGGAAATGTTCACCACCCAGGATGTGGTGGGTGGCGGAAGAAAGGACAAGGGGACAGAGAGGGGAGGGTGTCAGGGGTGACGGGGAGAGTTAGGGAGTGACTCACTGGGTAACAGAGAGAGAGAGAGAGATAGAGGGCGACGAGGAGAGGCGGAAATTAACATCGCAAAATGGTGGCCACCCAGCAGAAAGTGCACATGCACAACATAGAAGTGGTGGGGAGAGGAAAGCGAGTTGTATGCGGGAATGGGTTTGCAGGTGATGGGATGGGAAATAGGGTGACGAGATGATGAGTGTGAGGGAGTGACACACTTCATGGTGGAGGAAGTGGGAGGGAGGGTCACACACTGCCGCAAAATGGCTGTCGGCAGAAGGTTAAATAGAGAGTTGCAACAGCGGGCACCGAGGGAAAGGAGAGGAGGGATGAGGAGTTGAGATTGAATAAACAGGGAGGGAAGTGAGTGGAAGGTGAGGAAAAGGGTGTGCTTCATTCTACGATGCTGGGGGAGCAGTTGTCAATGGTAACCATCACAAAATGGCCGCCAGCCAGGGTGAGATGGGCGGTGAAAGAGGGGACAGAGAGCGGAGTGTGTCAGGGGTGACAGGATGCCGAGGGTGGGACAGGGCGACTCGTAACAAGGAAGCTGGAACACTGGGGAGGAATGTAGCTACGGGAAGAGGTTGGCACCGTTACCACCCCTTCCCATCTCCAAAATACCGCCTTCACTGTTTTCCCTCCCCTCCCCCCCTCAGGCCGCTCGGCCCGAATCCTTCAGGCTGTCCCGTGCAGTATTCACCCCTCAGTGAACGTGACGTCACCGAGGCCCGTCAAAGGCAGGAGATGGCGCGGGCTCGCTGGAGAAGATGGAGGCGAGGTCTGTCGGTGCGGGCTGGTTAGCAGGGGGCGGGGTGAGAGGGAGGGATCAGATTGAGGAGGGGAGGGGAGAAAGAAAAGGTGAGGAGGGGAGACAAGATGAGTAAAACCATCATCGCCTCTTCGTCGTCCATTACCCACTCCCTCAACCTCTCTCTCCCTCACTCCCCTCTCTTCCTCCTGTCTCCTTTTCCTTCTCTATCTCTTCCCCCACCTCTCTCTCCCCACCCTGTCCTCCAGCCCCTCTCACCACCCTTTATTTCGTTTCTCCCACTGTCCCTATCTCTTTCTCTCTCTACCCCTCTTGCTCCCACCCGTCACTTCCTACCCTCTATCATTCTCTAGGCCCCCAGTCTCTCTACCCTCCCCCACACCACCTCGCCCCGTCTCTATATCCCGGGTCTCATCCCAAATCTCTCCCTCACCCCGGCTGCTCTCTCATCTACGACTTATCTCCCTCTCCTCCTGGTCTATCTCCCGTCTTGGTCTCTCCCTTTCTCTCACTGGCCTTTCTCCCCGTCTCACTCTCCTCCCTCCCCAGTCGTTCTCTCTCCGCCCTCCCAGATTCTCTCTCTCCAACAGTCTCTTTCAATGTTAAAAGCAAATTTATTATGAAAGTACATCCATGTCACCACATAAAGCTCTGAGATTCATTCTAAAAGCATAGAACATAGAAACATAGAAAACCTACAGCACAATACAGGCAGTTCAGCCTACAAAGCTGTACCGAACAAGTCAGTTTCTTGCAGGCATACACAGAAAAAACAACATAAAATAATAACCATAATAAAATCACTAAAATATATCTGCTGATGGAAATTAGACAGGGTTTTCTTCCTCCAGGGTCCTCCACTCTCTCCTCACCCCCGTCTGTCTGCCCCAGACTCTCAGTCTCCCTCCAGACTCTCTATCCCAGAGCGCTTTATTTCCCGTCTCTCTCCCGTCTCTCTCTCTCTCTCTCTCTCTCTGCCGTCTCCCTCTCTTTCCCCCATCACCTGAACGGTGACGTTGAGTGTGAGAAGTATGGTGGAGGTAAATCTCCCACTATCTCCCTCTCACTCCCTCTCTCTCCCCCTCTCTCCCCGTCTCCCTAAGCCAAATACTTATGTCACTCTTTTTTACATTCTGTCACAATGGAGGCGCTGGTAGATGGCGGACCCAAATGCAAGACACAGACACTGAAGTACCAGGAGCAGAACTTGACTAGAGTAGGGACGTGACAGGATACAGATAAGAAGCAGGGACAAGAACGCAGACTTGGGCTTGGACCCAGAGCCAGAGATTGGACAAGGACCCAGAACCGGGATCTTGCCTCGGGCTCAGGCCCTAGAACCAGGCATGGACATGACATGCCTGCAGGACTGGAGGCTGGGGTCTTGAGGCTTGAAGACAGGCTTGGCGTCTTAGGGTCTTGAGGCTTAGAGACAGGCTTGGAGTCCTGGGGTCTTGAGGCTTGAGGCTGTGGTCTTGGTCTTGAGGCTTGAGGATGCGGTCAGGGTCTTGAGGCTTGAGGCTGGGGTCTGGGTCTTGAGGCTTGAGGCTGGGGTCTGGGTCTTGAGGCTTGAGGATGCGGTCTGGGTTTTGAGGCTTGAGGCTGTGGTCTGGGTCTTGCGGCTTGAGGCTGGGGTCTGGGACTTGAGGCTTGAGGCTGGGGTCTGGGTCTTGAGGCTTGAGGATGCGGTCTGGGTCTTGAAGCTTGAGGATGGGGTCTGGGTCTTGAGGCTTCAGGCTGGGGTCTGGGTTTTGAGGCTTCAGGCTGGGGTCTGGGTTTTGAGGCTTGAGACTGGGGTCTGGGTCTTGAGGCTTGAGGATGCGGTCTGGGTTTTGAGGCTTGAGACTGGGGTCTGGGTTTTGAGGCTTGAGACTGGGGTCTGGGTCTTGAGGCTTGAGGATGGGGTCTGGGTCTTGAGGCTTGAGACTGGGGTCTGGGTCTTGAGGCTTGAGGCTCTGGTCAGGGTCTTGAGGCTTGAGACTGGGGTCTGGGTCTTGAGGCTTGAGGCTGGGGTCTGGGTCTTGAGGCTTGAGGCTGGGTTCTGGGTCTTGAAGCTTGAGGCTGTGGTCTGGGTCTTGAGGCTTGAGGATGCGGTCTGGGTTTTGAGGTTTGAGGCTGGGGTCTGGGTCTTGAGGCTTGAGACTGGGGTCTGGTTCTTGAAGCTTGAGGTTGTGGTCTGGGTCTTGAGGCTTGAGGCTGGGGTCTGGGACTTGAGGCTGGGGTCTGGGTCTCGGGTCTTGAAATGCGGAGTCTGATAATTCGGAGGCTTGAGCTCAGAGACAGACTGGGAGCTGAACATCAACATAGAGCCGGGACTTATCCTTCGAAAAGCCGGGACTCATCTTTAACATGACACGAACACGAGACTGGACAGTACATAGACATAGAACCGGGACTTATCCTTAGACAAGCCGGGACTCAACTTTATCTCCACACCAAGATGGGACAGGTCCTTCCGTCGGGTAACGGCAGAATGGCCGGACTTACCTAATAGAGGCAAAGACAAGACATGTCCCCCCGCAGGGCAACGGCTGAACGGCCTGATTTACCCAACGGAGGCGAGGACAAGACAAGACAGATCCCCCCGCAGGGCAACTGCAGAACGGCCTGACTTACTCCACGGAGGCGAAGGCAAGAAAAGACAAACATCGAAGAACAATAGACAGTTCTATCCCTGCTTCGGGGTTGCTCCGAGTCGCAGTTACGTCCAACGGCCTCGGCTGGCTACGGGAACAGCCGGATCCTTACCTAGCTCGGAGTGGCTGACGGCCCTTCAGCTGGCCCAGGAAACGGCCGAATCCATACCACAAAGACAGCTGCGACTACCGACAGCAAGGCTCCATGAGGGGATGGTTCCCCACCGCGGCCTAAAGATGGCAAGTGGCCGTTCTGGCCTTCCACCGGGAGGTTGCTCCCAGGGGATCTTGACAAGACAAACCAGCAGCCCACACTCAACCCCAAGGCTGCTGATATTCCAAGCCCCAAGATAGGAATCAGTTGCCTATGATTAACTCAACCTGAACAAGGGACAACTGGAAGACCCAGAGTCTTGAGTCCACGGACCGAACCGTGAACCGGAATGCGGACTTCACAGACCAGACCATGACACATTAACAATATTCAAAAGTAAGCTTTTGAAACAAATTTCATCTTCCTCTCAACGAAAATCTGCACATTTTAGTTATCTTTGTCTTTGAATTTTACTCAGCTTCATTTTCGCTGAATCTACAAAATTGTTTCGAAATGCTGGAAATTATTTAACAGCACCTCACCACACCTGCTGCTCAGGAACTATGCAGAAATAATTAAATGCATGTGTCATTTCATTAAATGCCGATATCCACGAAGGATTCTGGCGTCACAAAAGAGTTTCCCTCTCCTATTAAATAGCATCTGAATCACAGAGTTCTCACTGAGCAGCCGCTCAGACACTCACAGCGATTCGCTGATCTTCAAAGCGGACAGAGAGAGCACACTCTGCGGAAGGAAGGTTTTCTGGTTCCGTAATCGAGCAGAGACCGGGAACAGCAGAGTGGAATGTGGCAGAAATTCCGAAGAATATCGTCTGGGCTGCTCAATTTATCTTTGCGACTTTGACCTTGGATCTTCGAATTACGCACAAATTAAAAGTCATTCAAGTTATTTACTACCCCGGTCTCGCTATCATTGCTCTTCCCGGTGAGTCTCTCTCCAAAGTTCAACTATAAAACAATACCTAACTGCTTTCTAATGTTTATCACCCAATTGAAATTATTACTACTGTCGTGCCCTCCAGGTAAGAAATCTCCGAAAGTTCAAATTCTGCAACGATGCTCTTCACTGTGGCTCTTGTAATTGTGCTGGTGCAATGGCCAATGATCCATTCGGTAAACTCCGTTCAACCGTTGCTCACATCAGTTCATGAACGAGGTTTAATATTTTGCCTCTGGAAGCGTTGCTTTCTTTCAGTGGCTCCATCCTCCGTTCGAAAATATCGGCTTTGAATCAAGTTGCTTCCTCTCCTTGTGTTTGCAACGGAATTCAATCTGACTTCCAAGTGCGGATTATTCTCACAGACAACCGGTCTGACTATCAACCAGCCGCCAACGTCACCGCTCACCCAGCACCGCCCAGCTCCGTACGTGCCTGCCACGTCATCGAACAGAACATCCCGCCTTCCCACTTCTCCCAGAACCGACTGTCTATTCTAAAACTCCCGGGCTGTCCAGGGAATCCGTGATCCTTTCCTCACGGTTCACCACTGGCATTCGTCCCGCTGCAGCTCCATCTCCGCATTACCGGAATTTGTGAGCAAATGTCTGAATTGTTCCACCTCTGCCCTTTCCTCTGGTAATTCACGTGATTTAAAACAATCCTTCATTCGCTTTTCAAATGTCACTCTGAGGCTTTCTTAGAATTGGGTTATAATAATGATAAAGAGAGACGGCTCATTATCTGTCTTCTCTTGAGAGGAGTTACATTATGGTGACTATAATCCCGACTCTCTTATTCTGTGGTCATTTCAAACAATATTCATCTGAATAACATTGTGCAGCAGAAAATGTAGCTGTCTGTATGGACTGAATAGTGCAACACCGTCTGAGGTTTAGATTTCTTCCTTGAATTCCATTGGCATTTTATTCAAAAAAAAAAGGAAAGGCATCTCGATTTGTACTATACTATCGTTAAAATAATCTCGTGATCATTCGCTCTCCTCTGACTGTCCTCCAAACGATGTCTGTATCAGATGTCATTCTACAATTAGAACTCCACTATTATAAAATGCCAGTGTCCTTACTGTTGTTCTCTTTTAATTCTCGGCCAGCTCATTTGACAGTGATCTCAGTGATTTCGAGTAGTCTTTGTACAAACTGATTCCATTCAAAAACATTCATCACTAATTATTTTATTATGGTCAGCGTTTCAAGTCAAGTCAAGTAAAGTCACTTTTTATTGTTATTTCGACCATAATTGCTGGTACAGTACACAGTAAAAACGAGACAAAGTTTTCGGAACCATGGTGCAAAAGGAAACAATACAAAAACCAGGCTGGAACACGTAAAGCAACACAAAACTACACTAGACTACAGACCTACCCAGGACTGCATAAAGTGCACAAAACAGTGCAGGCATTGCAATAAATAATAAACAAGACAATAAGCACAGTAGAAGGCAGTAGGTTGGTGTCAGTCTAGACTCTGGGTATTGAGGAGTCTGATGGCTTGGGTAAAGAAACGGTTACATAGTCTGGTCGTGAGAGCCCGAATGCTTCGGTGACTTTTGCCAGATGGCAGGAGGGAGAAGAGTTTGTATGAGGAATGCGTGGGGTCTTTCAGAATGCTGTTAACTATGTGGATGTTTGCAGTTGACTGTGAACCCTGTCGGTGTTCTGAAGCGAAAAGAAAAACAGAAAAATCCGCAAACTGAAAAATTACTAACGGGCTGCGATGCATTGCTTTGGGGATAAAAGAGGACATTATTGCGGGTAAGTAAAATTTCAGCTGGAATGGAATAAATGCAGAGAAATGGAGGAAAATCTCTTTAATAAGGGCAGGAGTAACTGAAGGGGATAAAGAACCTTGGAGGAAAAAAATCATAGGAATATCACCATCCCAGTTAACTTCCGGCCTGTGAACATAGCCTCCGCCGCCGCAAAGTCAGATCTCCTGCTCAACGTGTCCTAGGGAGTCGACCAGTTTCTCCGAGTTTTAGGTCAGCGGCTGCGAATCAGTCAATGGGTCGTGTGAAACTTAGATAGATTCCGCTTCTCCGAATCACTCGCTCATTGAGCGAATTCACTGGAGCTAGTGCAGATCGGATGATCGGTGACAGTATTTTATATATAGCGAGGATGCCGGAGACCTTTCCCCAGTACCGTAGTAATTGCATGTACTACACTGTACTACTGCCGCAAGAATAACTAATTTCTTGACATAAGATGATGATGACAAATCTGTTTCTGATACGGGTCTCTGCTGTGGACTGAGAGTGGGAAGGGATCAGGGAGAGGGGCTCATAGTTGAGAAAAGCGGGAGGGAGAGTGGAGGGAGCGGGAAACACCAGGGAGACATTTTGTAATTGTCAGTAATTCGCAACATAGTTTTGTCCCGCCAGATTTGCAAGCCGGTTCTCCACTCCACGTTGACAACACGGGACTGTGTCATATTCTCAGGCTCCCTAGCTATATATATGTGCCAAAGACTGTTGCACGGCAGGACGGCGGGTATAGTGATCAGTGGCGCAAGCCTGCCGTTGATGTAAGCAGTCGTTGTTCCGGAAAGTTATTTAAGTTTCTGTAGAGTTCGTGTTTGATGTCCCATTTACATCTTCTCCCCAAACACGCCCGAAGTTGCGAAATTATCAGTGATCCTCATCTGTGTTATTCGCTGCTGCTCTTGGGTGATATCTGTCGGCAAATTTTGCCTTTGATTTTTTCGCTAATTTCACCCAGGATTTGAATCTAGTAGTTAATTTTCTCTATAGACTTCCTGAGGAGCAATGATTTACTAACATGACAGAAAACAAATCTGATAAATTGTATGTCCACTTCACAGAGAAGGCTCCCTGATGGGTGTCTGCTGATTATTTTCTGTGCTCCTCGCAGTGAACCTGGTGACGATTTTAATCTTGTCGGGAGGAAAGTGCGGTCTCTCCAGAGTTGTCACTCGCTACCTGGTTGCCATGGCAGCGGCGGATCTTATGGTCGTTGCACTGGACCTAATATTGAGCAAGATCCCGCATCAATGGAACTTTTCCGCTGGGCCGGGGATACACCGGTGTGTAATATCCACGCCGTCCTGCTTTACGCCGCCACCGATTGTCCGGTGTGGTTCACCGACACTTTCACATTTGATCGATTTGTGGCCATCTGTCGCCAGAAACTGAAAACAAAATATTGCACAGGGAAAACTACGGCTGTGATTCTGGGGGCAGTGACTGCAATCAGCTGTTTAAGAAACACCTACTGGTATTTTCGGCTCCCAGGGCGTTATGCAATGATAATTCATCCATTTATTTGTATGGGTACCGCGCATTATATGTCTTTATCCGTCTCAATACCAATGGAATTATTTAATTACCTCCTCATCCTGTAATCCCATTCCTGCTGGTTCTCCTGACGAATGGATTAACCGTCCGGCATGTTCTAGTCACCAGCAGAGGGCGCAGCAGACTCCGGCGTGCTGACAAGGGACAGGGTGACAGGGACCCGCAGATGGAGAGCCGCAGGAAATCCCTCGTTTTACTGCTGGTCATCTCTGGCAATTTCGTCTGCTGCTCTGCGTTGCTGCATCCTCCTGATTCACTGCGAGGACTGGGCTCGATGCTGCAGCTTCTGAGCTGCTGCACAAACACGGCTTTTTACGCCGTCACCCAGACCAAGTTCAGGGAGCAACTGAAGGACGCGATAAAACATCCCCTGGCTCTCATTGCTGCGAGGATGTGATGAATTAGTGATGTTTCGCAGACTGGCCCAACTAATTCGCCACTCATTGCAGGCAAACTCCGCACCAATGGGAACCGGCGTAATTACGTGGTCTTCTCATTCCTCACTCGCCTTACTATCGCGCATGTTTCTTCACTCCAGCTCAACTGACGATCCTTTCAATCGTTTTTAGTTTCTGCATTCACTCGTTTACATACCCCTCTCTTACCGAGTGAACGACCTACGTTTGTTAGTGTAGATCAGTGCCGCCCTTGTGGCCCGCAGTTCTGTCTTGCAGTCGCACTGTCCGCCTGGTTCGGATGCACTGCACCGCTCCAGCGTGCGATTCTGTGTTGCCGAAACTTCTCCTGTTTAACAGCCCAGTCCCCCCAGTTCGCTGTTCGAGACTGGAGGTAAGCTCTTGTCTCGTTTCCCAGATATCGCTGATCAAGAAACACCTTGCAATCTCAATGTTAACTGAAGTTTGAAAAAAATTGATGTTAGTTTTGTGGAAATGCAAATGTCAGTCCGCCATTCGGGGTGCAATTGCTGTAGTTTTTTTTTTATTGAAGCCCCAACTTGGCCGCGGGGGATGGCAAGGACAGACAAGTTGCTGGATTTCAAAGTGCAGGAAATACGGGGGAAATACAGCGCACATACTTTGGTGTTTTACCTATAGGGATCTACAGACTTAAAACTCTGGAACGGCTTGCTCCTTCAGACTTAGCACAGACCTAATGTCATTGGCGTGTGTTCTAAACTTGCCAGACTTCCCCAGATCTATTAAGGTCATTTAGGGTCAATGGACCAGCCGGCAAAATGGGCAGGAAAGTGGTGGATGGAATTTCATTCAGGTATCTGCGAGCTGTTGCACTTTGGGATGAATTACACGTTGAATGTTCGGTCACCGATGAGTGCGGTGGAACAGCGGGATCCGGGAATAGAGATCCATAATCTCTCGAAAGCGGCATCACAGGTCGACAGGGTCGTAAAGAGAGCTTTTGGTACATACATAGACCTTCATAAGTCAAGGTATTGAGTATTGGAGATGAGATGTTATTTTGGAGTTTGTGAGCCCGAATTTGTGCGCAGTTACGCTCAGCTGTCTGAAGGAAAGATATCAATAAGATTGAATGAGTTCATAGAGATTTTACGAGAATGTTTCCAGGTCTTGAGGATAGATTTATGATAGCTTGAATAGGTTATCACTTTATTTCCTGGATCGTAGGAGAATAATGGGAGATTTGATATATAGGTGTATAACATTTTGAGGGGTATAGACAGGGTAAGTGCGAGCAGGCAATCTCCCACTGAGGTTGGGTGGGATAATGGTCAGAGGTTAAGGGTGCAAGGTGAAATGATTAAGAGGAACATGAGGGTGGCGAGAGTGGAACAGGCTGGAAAAGGTTATATGTGTGAAAAAAGTACATGATATTTGTGAATTCATTATCCAAATAAAAATAAAATTAAAAAAATCAAAAAAAAAAAGGAAGTGACGAGCGCCGGATCGATTACAACATTTAACAAAAGTTAGGGTAAGTACATGGACGGGAGTGGCGTGCAGGGCAGGGCTATGGTCGTGGCACAAGTCGATGGGACCCGGCAGAATAGTTCAGCATGACTACACGGGCCGAGTGGCCTGTTCCTGTGCTGTGTTTCTCCATGTCTTTAGAAATTTCCACCCAGCCTACCACACACACCATGGGATACGATCTCTCTCAGTTCGGGAAATTTGTTCTTATTTACAGACATGAGAATATCAACATTATGTGTGGAGAACAGCAGCAGAATTTCCCCTTCCCTTTAGTGAATACTGCAACTGTAAAGACCGCTTTCCTGACGAGTATCGACGGGGAGTATTAATTTTGTGTCCTTTACCATAACTTCTACTCTATGTTTAGATTGCACGTAGAGTCCCCCTGCGGTACCAGCACTTTCCACCAGCGTTTGCTCGCCCATGCTATGCTGAAAATAAACACCTTCGCATTAATCTTTATGACGTCAGCCGGGATTTCCTTCATCCCCAGTTGTTCATATCGAACAATTTCCTGCACTCGACAGGCTACCGCGACCTCACGCAAACAATACGTTGCAAATTCAGGTATTTCATGAATGACAGAAAACTTTCACCATCGAGCGTGAAGATTAACGATTAATTTTATTGCGCTTCTCGAACGTGAGTGAGATCGCTGGCAGGGTTTCCTCATTCAGAGTGACCCATCATTTCAACACACAGTAAACAGAACAATCACGAGGCTGGCGGCGCGTCACTGACCACTCTGGTATTATCACTGCCTATCCAGACCGATCACTGAGCACACAGACGAGCTCGCTCCCTCAACTTCGGCAATCATGTTAGAAATGTTTGTATCAGTTCCATGAATATCCGGGCAAATCACCTCATTGCTCAATCAGAACTTCCCTCACTAAACTAACACTGTCGTTACATTTCCTGTCCTAACTTGGACGTAACAGCGATGTTCATATTTAAATTCGTTATTTAACACAATTTTACTGTCAATAGCAATACCCCATCATCACTGACCACGGACAGTGACTGAATATCCGAGCACACTCGGCGCGTTGATATTACATTTAAGTCTAAATGCCCGCCCCCTAGTCTGGATACTAAATTGTTAATTTTCCATCAAGAGGCAAAGTGTGCAACTACAGGGATGAACTACTCAGTTATCCGTTTGCGCAAAATCAAATTAAGACAAGTTATTAAACGATCTTCAATGAAAATACGAATCCCTGTGTTGCTCGAATCACAGGATACTTCAGAAATTACCGGTTCAAAGTAAGACTATCATCAAAGTCCGTATGTATTTTCATATCCTATCTTCAGATCTTTTTCTTTGCTGACTTTTACAGAAGGGTGAGGAAGGAAAATAAACGTTTCTTTTCCAAACTGCCATACATAAACAGAGAAACGCTGCAACAACTGATGTACACAAAATCCCCACAAACTCTGCAAAGAATCCTAATACTGAGAAGGTGCGTTTTAAAGACTCGTGAATGTGAGTCTGTACGCAGCAGGGAATCAAATCAAGGCTGATCTGCAGACGGGGAAGGACGTGGATCAGTTCCTATCGGATCGGTACAAACTCTCAACTCGGCATACTGACCGCGTGTCTGTGACTTCCTGGAGAGCTACCACCGGGATTGGAGAGGTCTGCAGACCCGACATTAACTGAATGCAATGCTGAATTGTTAGAGCCGTCAAATCCATAATTTGGACGTTCAAAATGACACTTTAGTTCAATAAACAGAACAGTCTGTGCTTTTATAAACACTTCAATGCTGTCGTGGGGAATAACAGAGACACGAGTTATTTTGTCAGACATGGGTACCTCATCCTCCCTTTAGAACACATCTTCTTATAGAGGAATCTACCCTGCGCCATCTGAACTGCTGGCTGAAACTCCAGCCACTGATGCTCTGCCACCATCCCTGCTGTTGTCTCCTTCCTTTCCTCAGATACTTCCGGATGCCTCTGAATTGATTTTGATTCCACTATGATACCGACACATCTAATTTTAGCTCGTCTCTCTCAGAACACAGGATGAATCCTCTTCCATTATATTATGCTCATTGTCTCATTAGGAGTTCCTTTACTGTAATCAAATCTGGTTCATTACATGACGCCCACTCCAGAAGTGTCATTTCGTTGTGGGCAGACCCAGAATCCGTGTTCAAAAAGCATCTTCATTCTGCATATTCCGTCTGTAAACTTCTTCCTATTTTTCCAGATGTTCAAGATCCCGCTGCTATCCTTAACAACCTTCCCCGTTGTCCATTACGCTTCCAGCCTTAGTATCATCCACAAATTTACTGACCAAATTTACCTCATTATCATCTCGATCGTTAATAAACATCAACGGACCCGTCACTATTCTTCCTTTATCAATCCGCCTGGTAAACTTCGTGGAAAACTCCATAAGATTAATTAGACACAAGCTACCGCGCTCGGAGCCCTGTTGGCAATCCTTAATCAGACACTGTCTTTCATATCCCTAAGTATACCTTTCATGTTCTATATTACCTATATTTACCTATTATGTTCTATATTAGTCACCTTTTATGTTCTATATTACCTATATTTACCTATTATGTTCTATATTAGTCACCTTTTATGTTCTATATTACCTATATTTACCTATTATGTTCTATATTAGTCAGGTCCGGCTCAGCGGCTTATAATTACCAAGCTACTTCTTACAGTCATCCATGAACAACTTTAGCTATCCTCCAAAACTCCATTCCGCCGGCATCTCAACCATGGCTAAAGATATATAAAATTCCTTTACCAAGGCCAGTCCAATTTCATCTCTCGCTTCCCACTGGGTCCGCTGGACACTTTGTCAGGATCTGTGGATTGATCCACGCTAATTTGTCTCAAGACAGCAAGTGCTTCCTCGTGGTTTCAATGTCTGGCAGAAGGGAAGAAACTGTTCCTGAATCGCTGAACGTGTGCCTTCATGCTCTGTACCTTCTTCCGGACGGCAGTAATGGGAGGTCGGCATGCCCTGGGTGATGTAGGTCAGTAGTAATGGACATTGGGTTACGATGCACCGGTCCTTGTAGGTGTCTTGAAACCTGTGGGGGCTAGAAAACAAAATGGACCTGACTAATTTTACAATTCTTTGTAACTTCAATTATTCTGCTGCAGCCTGTCAGAACGGTCTCCACAGTACGAGTGTAGATGTTCTCGAGTGTTTCCGGTGACAAGCCAAATGTCTTCAAACTCCTGATGAAATATAGCCACTGTCTTCCCCTCTTAATTGTTCTGTCGACATGTTGGGACCAGGTTAGACCCTGGGAGACTTTAACACCCAGCAATTTTGAATTGTTCAATCTCCCCACTTCTGATCCTCCTATGGGGATCCGTTGGCGTTTCTTTCTCTTTCCCTTCTTGAACTTCATAATCAGGTTTTTCGTCTCACTGACATTGTTGTTGCTGCGACACTGCTCAATCAGCTGGTATATCTCGCTCCTGTACGCCCTCTGAGATTCTACCAACAATGTTGTGTCATCAGCGATTTTATAGACGGTATTTGAACTATACCTAGCACACCGTCGTGTGTATAGAGGGACTAGAACAGTGGGCTGAGCACACACTCCAGAGGCGCGCCATGCTGATCATTAGCGGGGTTGGGGGTGGTGGAGGAAGTGGTATTATTTCCAATATTGTGGTCTTCCGGTTAGTAAGTCCAGGATCCAATTGCAGAGGGTGGTACAGAGGCCCAGATTATATAGTTTATCATTCAGAACTGTGGGTATGATGGAGTTAAACGCTGAGCTATATTCAACTAACAGCATCCTGACACAGAGGCTCCCCCCCCCCCAGGTGATCTAAGGCCATGTGAGGAACCATTGAGATTGTGTCTGCCGTAAACTACTGTGGCGATAATCAAACTTCAGTAGATCTCTCATTTACTAAAACGGACTAAAATTGGTAATCAAATCAAAAGCAACAATCTGAATTAGACCTTGGCATACCTTTTATGCATGAGCGATTTGAAATTATACGCTCCTTCGTCAATAAAACTGACATAATTAATTCAAATAGTTGAACTATTTTCTGACGTTATAAACATGATCTTCGGATTAGATACGTGCAGAATATTAAGCATAAAGAAAGGTATAATGAGACTAACAAAATGCAAAATAAATCAGCAGGATACAATGCGAGAGATGGAGAAAGTTTTGAGGTTCTGTGATTCAGAATTTCAGCACTTGCACAAATACATTTATTTACGGAGTGACCCAGACCAGATTCAGAGGGCAGTTGAAAGTTCTTCTGCTCTTTCCCGCTAATTTAGTTTTGAAATTGTTTGGAAGTCTGTACCCGCAGGAGAAAGAGTCAAATAACTTCCCCATTTCGGAATCAGAATCCGGTTTATTATCACCGGCGTGTGTCATGAAAAAATAAATCCACATCTGCTCTGCAAACATATGAATAAATTATACTCTGTGAAAACGTTCCTGTCCTCAAACAATACTTTTGTTCCCAACAGTTCAGCTTTCCCTTTCTTTCAGTAAAAGACTCTCATTTCCTGTTATAAGTTACACAGAAACATAGAAAACCTAAAGCACAATACAAGCCCTTTGGCTCACAAAGCTGTGCCGAATATGTACTTAGTGAGAAATTACCTCAGGTTACCCACAGCCCTCTATGTTTCTAAGCTCCATGTAGCCATCCAGGAGTCTCTTGAAAGACCCAATCCTATCCACTTCCACCACTATCGCCGGAAGCCTATTCCACGCATTCACCACTCTCTGAGTTAAAAGCTTACCCTTGACATCTCCTCTGTACCTACTGCCCAACATCTTAAACCTGTGTCCTTCTTTGGCAACAATTTCAGCCCAGGGTAAAAGTCTCTGACTACCCACACGATCAATGCCTCTCATCATCTTATACACCTCTATCAGGTCAGCTCTCATCCTCCGTCGCTCCAAGGAGAAAAGGCCAAGTTCACTCAACCTGTTTCCATATGACATGCTCCCCAATCCAGATAACATCCTTGTAAATCTCCTCTGCACCCTTTCTATGGTTTCCACATCCTTCCCGTAGTGAGGTAAACAGAACTGAGCACAGTACTCCGAGTGTTGTCTGACCAGGGTCCTATATAGTTGTCAGTTGTTTGTTTATCTCCCTTCAGTAAAATGTGTTTTACCTTGCACATTAACTCACCCAAGTATCCAAAATTGAAAGCGCATCGATCCATTCTCGAAGTTGCATTACCTGAGCCTTTGGAGTGATCTGGCCGTGGCTGCCAATCGCGACATCCAATCCCTTTCTGTATTGTTCGGAGTTTTCCATTTAGTTAATGTTTCAGTTTCCTTACTATAATCACCATTTTACTGGGAGACGTTTTTTTTTTTTGCCTTTTTTTCCTGTCTGGCTGAACTTCTCTAGTTTCAGCACAAATCGAAACCCACACTGTGAATGAGATGTGATCGTGCTCGGCCCAATTTTGCTCTAATTTGACAACAAATCAGTCCCCATGTCCTATTGACCTGGCCGTTTGATGGAGTACATAACGATGCAGCTGCCCCTTCGTCTAATTCGAGATGTCTGGAAACGTACTGTACAATCCAGAATTGCTATATCACTTTAAAAACATTAAGTAATCAACAAGTAGTTTCCATCTGCTTAAATATCACAACCGTCTCGAAATTGTTGCACAGGTTACCCGACTTCCTTTCACATTAGCCTTTTCTAAACGAAATGGTGTAGACAGGGTGTGTTTGGTGTAAATTCAGTTTAGCAATCCGGAACTCCCATCTGCTTCTGGGTGAAATCACAATTTGATGAATGCTTTCAAATTCAGACATTTGAATTTGCGTACTTGGATCCAAACGTGAGAATCCGTCTCTGACAGACAAAGCCGTATCTCACTTGTGTATTACTGAGGCTACTGGAAGCTGCTGGCTCTCCCGCTGCTTCTTTTATAATTATATTTCTATGATCACCCAGTAAAATGAGCCGAGAACAATCTCTAATGGTGCTGCGTCATGGCCCAGTGGGGCTAAATCTCATTTAGCCATGAATGCTTATTTAACATTAAACTAATTTATCAAAAGATCTGTCGGTGGTAATGCAGACCCTCTCTCAGAGTTTATCCGCGGGAGTAGTGTTTGGAGATAACGAGTATCACTGTGATGCCAACAGAGGTAAACCCATTACATTAGAGTGTTTGTTGCAATTAAAACTGATAGATTTTCAGCAAATCTGCAGAATGTATAATAATCATATTGGCAATGGCGATCTGATCTCTAATCCGGCATTGAAGGAAGATAAAATGAATGAAATTCAGATTTTCCGGAGTTATTTGCTCTCCTGTATTTACTCTCCCCGTTCCTTGCTCTCCAATGTCATTGATCCATACCTCCCGTCACGGGGTGCGGTATCGCTGACAGGGTCGGCAACGATCACAGAGCCTAATTACAAATGAACTGAGTACAGTGTTTGTAGATATCAGTAGGCAGTGAATGTCTTCACCTTTTTGATGGGCTGGACCAGGCCGGACCGTAGGTTTAGACAGCTGAACCTCCCCAGTGACCCAACTGGAATATACAACCACATGTCCCTCTGGAACTAGCTTTCCTAACTAAGTGGGCGGGGGGGGGGGCGGTATTCTATTGGTTTACTGAGCTTAATTCAAATTGCCAGAAACGCTGTTAAATTGTGAACAAATTCCTCGATACTCAACCATGCCAACAGCATGACGGAATAAAAACACATTTCCACCATGATTCGTGAGTAGGACAATCAAAGTGGATTTATAGATGTTTATATTCCACACTGTCAAAGTTTCAGCAGGAAGTTCTGCAGCTGATCCACTTATCCTACAACCGTAGCTGTTGCCGGTCTGCTGAAGGAAATGAAATGAAATGGAAGCAGGAGAATGAACCTGTCGCCTGTGACCACACTGGATGAATGGAACAAGCGCTACTCCAACTATTCCTGGAGGCGGCAGTCATGAGTCATTCATTGTTATGAAGATGGATGCTTTTTGGTATTTCACATTATCTTCGGCGGAACTAACGTATACCTGCCAATTTTGCCTTAGTAAGGTAAATTACAATATTAAGTGTTACTACTCATGTTAAACTTTCTTTTCTTGCCAATTAAACAAAATTTTCCAATACAATTGCTAAAATCAGTTGACTTTCATTTATATGAAAAGTTCGGAAGGATAGGGGTTAGATTATCCTTGAATGATGGAAGATGAGAGAGAATCTGTCAGGGAATATTAAAAAAAAAGGAGCGCAGAAACAACGGGCCGCATTGTGAATGGTCAGTACGGGGTAAACACAAATAATGCGCCTCGAATCAAAGCAGCTTTCCAAACAGAGAAATAAAATGCCGCAAAGGGTCTCTATCGGTCGTCACTTCGACAATTTGAATTTCTAAAGTGAAATCGCTTCCAAAACTAAAAAAAAGAAGTAAACGGGATAGAATCCTCCAATGATGCAGTGGATGAATAAACAAATGGGATAGGTCCCGATTTCCAAAAGGTATATAAGATGATGCAAGACAATTGACTGTCAGAAAGATTAAATATCTTGGGATAATAGAAACTGCTTCTGTACAGAAACAAAACAGAACACTGGTATGTTTCCTTTTTCTGGAAGGTGGAACAGTTACACTGGATTTCCTCAGAGATCAGTTGCAGCAGAACTTTGTTGCTCGTAACATTAATAAAGAGCTGAGTAAGTCTGGAGTTGCAAAACCAGGTGATGCAGGACGAGTAATAGAGTAACGGGAAATATGGCATTTAAAATTCAACACTGAGGACTGAGCAGTGTTGTATTATGAATCCCAATGAAATCACGCCTCTTGTACCACATTCAAGCACTGACGACTCATGTTTGCAACGAGACACATTGACCTCGGCTCGGCTTCAGTTAACAAAACAGACAGCACAACTCCTCCACAAGCCTCTTCCAATCCCCCAACGCCTTGCACGCTACCGGTACCCATTGATCCAGAAATTTCCACAAGCCTCCACCACTGACACACGCTCTCACACTGAACACACCCATCCTCCACCTGCTCCCACTGACCTCAACTCTCTGTAAGATCTCTTCCCAGTGAGACGGAACCTTGTCGAGCAAAACACAATGAGTCCATTCCATAACCACGGGTCCTTGCCACTGAAATCACGGACACCAGAAGTTTTACACAAGCCCAATTATCACAGCAATTCACTGAGCTTTCCTTCAGAATCTACGTCTTCATGATCGACGTATGACAGTGACTCCATTCCTTCCCATCAGATTTTCCGCTGACCTAATCGTTCCAACAGCTACGCCGTCACATTAACCCCTGATCGGGCAATCACACATCGGCCGCTTCATTGACCTACATTCCACCAGACCCTCTACCAACCACACACCTCCAAATATATTGCTTACTAACCCAATCCTCGACAAACTGTTCCGTTCTGAAACCTCCTCTCCAACAGCTTCCTCTACCACAGCACATTCGTGATAGTTCCATTGAAACCATACCTCCCCACTGGACAACAACCCCAACACATCCCGACTAGTGCCCACTAACCCTACTCATACCGACATTTCCCAATGACCCTACACCTCGCCACCAAACTCAACGGGTTGCCCGCTTCCCCATAGGTTTTCCATGACACCATGAACCTTCCACCTTTCAATGAACACCATATTTCTTCCACCAGCTCCCACTGACTCCGCAGATTTCCACGTTCTCAGCAGTTCTCCGGTCCGTCATCCGATTCGCACCCGTTCAAATGCTTCTTGTTTTGTTTGTACGATCCATCCTGAACTGACTCTGCACAAAGTGTGAACTCCGCTGCTCAAGAAGGTACAGTCCGGGAACTTCCTTGTATTTCCTGAGGTACTATGCGTGCTATCGGACGCAATACGCAGGCCAGGGTCGAGATTTCCATGGCAGCATACAACCTCAATTAGGAGTCAGATCGAGCTTGATCTGTAGGGTGAAGTAATTGTCGACGTTTCGAATCGAAACCCTGTATCAGCGCCGAAGTTCTATCCCATTTTCTGTGTTCCGCAGCGATTTTTCTTCCTCTTCGATGGCCTTTCCAAATCTGTTGCTTTCCGGGCCTGATGAATGCGGGAGTGGGGTTGATGGTGTCTTGAACATCACGATGTGTTTTACAAAGAATAACTGGTTGTGAATTGGAAAGCGCTGCCCGGTACTGTAATGGAGATAGGTTCACCAGGAGACTTTAAGGGCAACGCAAAGACAGGGAGCCGAGTTTTCGAGGTGGATCCTATATTTGTCCGCGAAAAGACTATGGGGCTGATGACATCCGTGTTTACAGTTCACTGGGTTAATTCCGTGGCGAACAGGGATTCTCACCCCCGAAAACTGACCGTTTTACTTGCTCATCTTTGTCCTCATTCTGATTTCGATGGTCTTCACTCTTATCGCCTTGGAAACCCTGGCTTTTGCTCATCCAATCGACGTTGACTTATACTGCCGACTGCCGGAAACTGGAGGAACCGTCGTGCGGAGCAGCACCCATTCCTCTACCTTGTCCTTCACGCCCCTGGTCTATTGCCAGTCTGCCTCAGTCACTTTCATTCACCACTATTTCAGCTCTGCCCCATAGGTTTTTCAGGTCTTGCTGATTCATTCCTCTGAACAAGGTACCATCAGCCGGACAAACCGCAGAGCATCTCACACACCAGGCTTTCCGTATACACAGTTTCCCATTGATACTGCTTGGGACTGAGGTGCTCAATTCACTTCCAAGCTCCGGTCAGCAATCTGGCTTTGAAATAACTATCTTCCACTCAAACTAGAATCACGTAAACTAGCGACTCGCTTTATCAGTGCATTAAATTCATTTGGAAAATTAACCCGTTACAACTTCTCGTTCTATGAGATTTCATCCCACCTTTCTTGTATCCACATTGAAACATTGATATTGACCCGGAATCCCAAGTCACACACTCCACCTAGGAGCTTAGACAGTGAAAGTGTTTACACAATCCATAGACTGTTTAATTCACGAAGTAAAAGGGACTCCGACAATACAATAGTTTGGGACTGACAGGGTCCGGAGGAACCAGAGGTATTTTGGATCTTGGCTTTACTTCAGGATTCCGTGGTACATTCTATGTAGTGCTGGGCTGTCAGGTGCCGACCATAGGGGGACGGGCTCTGTCACAATCTCGGGTCGTCGACGGAGGATTCTGACAGCTCTAACCTTGCTTCCTGTTTCGTGTGTTTCTTAAAAAAATTTTTTGGGCGTGTGTTTCCTGAGTTTTAATAATGGCAGTTATAATATATTGTTCCGTGTTTTAACGTGTTATAGTTGGGTCTTCGCTCGTTTCCATTTCAGTAGCCATTGTCCTCGGGTAGCACCAATTAACTTTCCTCGGGACTTTGCGGGTGCGCAATTCAGTATGCTTGGACTTTTGTCGCTTATCACAATGTTTACCTGTACGCTTGTCACGAGTCGGGGTTTTACTTAGCTGGACACAGATTCCTTTGTACCCTGGAGTGCATTTAAAGTGGCGGTGCTAACCCTTCGGGGCTCCGTCGTACCGTCCTTGCCTCTAATGACATTATGGTTCAATTATTTTGAATTATACAAGAATGTGTAATTTCTACTGTTTTGTTTTTTTTTTTCACTTTGGTAATAAAATTTCCAGTTTTGTTAAATCTTTCAGTGTTCAGCGTGACAATACAATTCATAAATTCCAAAACGCGAGCAGTTCGCATCTAAACCTCCGCTGTTTTGACATGAAACAATGTCATACTTTTGGGCCGCCAGAAACCTTACAGACTCTATTTCAGAGGTTGTTTTGTAACAGTGAATCCTTTTGCAAGTCATGCTTCCCTGGTATTGAAGGCGGGACCGATAATTTAGGACCTGGAAAGAGATTTATCAAAGACCCAACATCGATCGCTGCCGCACATCACTGGTCACAGGCCTGCAATCCTAAATAATGACACCCCCCATCCCACCAGCACATTGTGCCACCTAGCACGATGTTAATTGCTGGACACTATGTATTGTAACATCCTGGAGCAGACCATCTTGCGGGAACTTGCCAATGCTCGGGTATTAAATGCCTAGCACCATATATGCTTCTAACTGTTTGTTCACCTGCTCATAAACTTAGTTCAATTCGCGAGACATTATCGCCCATTCCGGCTCTTCAGAATCCTTACTATGCATTTCTCACTTATAATATGAGGCTCACTGGCCCTCAGTTCCCTAGCTCCTCCTTCAGAAATAACAGGAATCCTCTCGTCCTCTGGTACGTCATCGATCTCTGTCGAATGTGGAACTATCTTTGCCAGAGGCGTTGATTCTCAGAAGACCCTGTGAAAGGCTGTGGACGCCCAGAGGTTTGTCCATCCATTCGCTCTTCAGGTTTCGACACACTTCGTGTGCTCGACTCCTCTTCTTGTGCCGCCATGAGTAGCGCCTCTGTGCTGCCCCTCAGCCCGGCCATTTCGTCATTGACTGGACTTGCTTACGTCAGCCGCCTCTGATATCTGGCGATGGGACATCACACGTGCAGCGGCTTGTCCTTCCATGGCCTCTGGTCCTCTGGCTCTGGTTCACCCTCTTCTACTTCCATATCCCCTGCCTGCTGTGTGAGGTATTCCCCCAGGTGCCTCAGGGACCATCTTCCTGACATATTTATGGGTGTTTCTCATTTGTTCCATGACTGTGGCCTTGACACTTCCAAGTCCCCGTCGTCCTTTATTCCAGTGGGTGTATAGTCGCTCGACGATGGACTTTGGATAGAATCCTCCATGTCTTGTTAGTAGTCTCCGGGTATTGATATCAGCAGCTTCCAGTTCGCTCCTTGGCCAGCACAATATTGTGACGGGGTATCTTATAACCGCTGGGGCGAATGTGTTGATGGCTCCGATCTTCCTCTTCCCATTCAGCTGACCTTTTACAACCTGTCTCACTCTTTGGAGGTCTTGGATTTTTCATTATTTATTGTGTCCTTATCGTGGCTTCCATGCGTCTGCAGGATCCCTAGGTATTTACAGCTGTCTTGCAGATCTGCTGTGTTGTCCTTAATTTATTAAAGCAAATGCGCTAAGAGCTGTCTTTACGATCCTACCTAATCTTGATGGCACTTTCAATGAATTATATATCTGTACTCACCGATCGGTCTGTTCTACCACACCCTTCAGTTCAGTTCCCTATTGTTAACCATACAACTCCTAACCTGGTTTTTCCACCCATATGATGCACCTCACACTTGTCTGCATTAAATTCCATCTCCCATATTTGGGAATTTTCTTTTCCCAAATTGCAGGCTTTGACAGCCCGCTTTGCTGTCCACTGCCTTTCACGTCTTGGTGTCATACACAAATTGGCTGATTCAGTTTACCGGTTCATCACCCAGATCGCTGATACAGATGCCCTGCATCAATGGACGCAAAGCAGTGTCGTTCAGCACAACGCTAGTCACAGGCCTCCAGTCAGAGAAACACCCATCTACAACCCCTCTCTGGCTATTCCGGCGAGGCCACTGACTAAACAAATTTACTACCTCATTCTGAATGACAATTGGGACTGATTGAGCAAACTCCCAAGCGGGTCATTGGCAAAAGGCCTTGCGAAAGTCCATGTGGACAACATTCACGGCCTTTCAGGTAACTATAATTTCCTGGCCATGACATCTCAAACTTTGACATTAATGTGTGGTGGACAGTCAGTTGCTTCACGGATGAATGGAATCACCAGAGCCTGTGAACGGAAAACCCTGCAAAAAGTACTCGACACGGCCCAGTCCATCACTGAAAAAGCCTAACTCCCGAGGTTGAGCACATCTAAACAGAGCGCTGGAAAGCAGTATAAATCATCACGGAGCTCGCCGTTCAGGCGATGTTCAGTTCTCGCCATAACCATCAGAAAAAGCTGCAGGAGTCTCGGGACCAACAGCACCAGGTTCACGAACAGTTATTACCCCTTAACACTCAGAGTCTTGTACTAGAGGGGATAACTTCACACAGATTCACTCGCCCCATCACTGACCTGTTCCCACAAACTAGAGATCCCATTTTTAAAGGATCGTCAGCTGACGTTCTCAATATTTATTATTCATTTATTTCTCTTGTTATCATGATATTATCAGTATCATTATTTTATTTGGATAACGTGTCTGACAGGAAACAGTAAAATACTAGCTATGTTGTGGTTTTGAAGGTACGCTGTGGAGTGGAAATTTTGATGTTTTACAGCATGGGGAAAGTAATTTACTGAGTCCAGTCATGGTGGCGTGGAAGCTCCGTAGCCTGATCCACGACGGAGGTGAGATACACAGTTATTCAGCAGGCTGTTTGTATACGTGGCAAATAGACTACTGCCAGGATCGGCCTCCACGACACACCTGCCAGTGGTCCTGATGGTTGATGTACACCATCCGCCCTCCTCAGATAGGAAAGGCGTATATGAGCGTTCTGAATTGCGTAGGATTTTACCTGGGACCATGAGCGGTTGTGCAATATATGCATCCCAAAGCGTTTGAGACCACACACAATTTCCACTGCTGCGCCGCAGATTTCTGGAGGGGTAGGAGTGGTGCGGGGACTCCCGAAGGCGATAACCATCTCCATTGCCTTGTTGACAGTGAGGCTGAAGTTATCTGCCTGGCGGTGAGCTGCGGTCACCTCTACTTCCTCATTGTTATTGACGATGAACCCCACCACTGTCGTGTCATCTGCGATATCAACAACGCCATTACTCGGGTGCTTTTCATGCAGGGATGAGCGCAGTTTGTACATCGCTGGACTCAGCACACAGTCCGGGACCTGGAGCACCATTTCTGAAAAATAAGGAAAGCGAGAGTTGCTGTGCACACTGACTATCTGAGATCTGTTGTTTAGGAAGTCCAACACCCATTTGCACGGTGGTCTACTCAGAAGGGGAAGTGGGAGCTTCTTCAACCTGGTCGATGACGCAACCGATTTGAATCCCGAAATAAAATTCACAAACAATATTCTCACACACGTCTCAGGGCAAGCATTAAAAAGGGCCACTTTTCCGCATAATTGTATAAGGGCTAAGAGAGTTGTAAAAGAGCGCCTGAAGGCTTTGTGTGTCAATGCAAGGAGCATTCGTAATAAGGTGGATGAATTGAAAGTGCAGATTGTTATTAATGATTATGATATAGTTGGGGTCACGGAGACATGGCTCCAGGGTGACCAGGGATGGGAGCTCAACGTTCAGGGATATTCAATATTCAGGAGGGATAGACATGAAGGAAGGGGAGGTGGGGTGGCGTTGCTGGTTAAAGAAGAGATTAACGCAACAGAAAGGAAGGACATAAGCCGGGAAGATGTGGAATCGATATGAGTAGAGCGGCGTAACACTAAGGGGCAGAAGACGCTGGTGGGAGTTGTGTACAGGCCACCTAACAGTAGTAGTGAGGTCGGACATGGTATTAAACAGGAAATTAGAAATGTGTGCAATAAAAGAACAGCAGTTATAAAGGGTGACTTCAATCTACATGTAGATTGGGTGAACCAAATTGGTAAAGGTGCTGAGGAAGAGGATTTCTTGGAATGTATGCGGGATGGTTTTTTGAACCAATATGTCGAGGAACCAACTAGAGAGCAGGCTATTCTGTACTGGGTTCTGAGCAAAGAGGAAGGGTTAATTAGCAATCTTTTCGTGACAGGCCCCTTGGGTAAGAGTGACCATAATATGGTGGAATTCTTCATTAAGATGGAGAGTGACATAGTTAATTCAGAAACAAAGGTTCTGAACTTAAAGAGGGGTAACTTTGAAGGTATGAGACGTGAATTAGCTAAGATAGACTGGCAAATGACACTTAAAGGATTGACGGTGGATATGCAATGGCAAGCATTTAAAGGTTGCATGGATGAACTACAACAATTGTTCATCCCAGTTTGGCAAAAGAATAAATCAAGGAAGGTAGTGCACCCGTGGCTGACAAGAGAAATTAGGGATAGTATCAATTCCAAAGAAGAAGCATACAAATTAGCCAGAGAAAGTGGCTCACCTGAGGACTGGGAGAAATTCAGAGTTCAGCAGAGGAGGACAAAGGGCTTAATTAGGAAGGGGGAAAAAGATTATGAGAGAAAACTGGCAGGGAACATAAAAACAGACTGTAAAAGCTTTTATAGATACGTAAAAAGGAAAAGACTGATAAAGACAAATGCAGGTCCCCTGCAGACAGAAACAGGTGAATTGATTATGGGGAGCAAGGACATGGCAGACCAATTGAATAATTACTTTGGTTCTGTCTTCACTAAGGAGGACATAAATAATCTTCCAGAAATAGTAGGGGACAGAGGGTCCAGTGAGATGGAGGAACTGAGCGAAATACATGTTAGTAGGGAAGTGGTGTTAGGTAAATGGAAGGGATTGAAGGCAGATAAATCCCCAGGGCCAGATGGTCTGCATCCTAGAGTGTTTAAGGAAGTAGCCCAAGAAATAGTGGATGCATTAGTGATAATTTTTCAAAACTCGTTAGATTCTGGACTAGTTCCTGAGGATTGGAGGGTGGCTAATGTAACCCCACTTTTTAAAAAAGGAGGGAGAGAGAAACCGGGGAATTATAGACCGGTTAGCCTAACGTCGGTGGTGGGGAAACTGCTGGAGTCAGTTATCAAGGATGTGATAACAGCACATTTGGACGGCGGTGAAATGATCGGACAAAGTCAGCATGGATTTGTGAAAGGAAAATCATGTCTGACGAATCTCATAGAATTTTTTGAGGATGTAACTAGTAGAGTGGATAGGGGAGAACCAGTGGATGTGATATATTTGGATTTTCAAAAGGCTTTTGACAAGGTCCCACACAGGAGATTAGTATGCAAACTTAAAGCACACGGTATTGGGGGTAAGGTATTGGTGTGGGTGGAGAATTGGTTAGCAGACAGGAAGCAAAGAGTGGGAATAAATGGGACCTTTTCAGAATGGCAGGCGGTGACTAGTGGGGTACCGCAAGGCTCAGTGCTGGGACCCCAGTTGTTTACAATATATATTAATGACTTGGATGAGGGAATTAAATGCAGCATCTCCAAGTTTGCGGATGACACGAAACTGGGTGGCGGTGTTGGCTGTGAGGAGGATGCTAAGAGGATGCAGGGTGACTTGGATAAGTTGGGTGAGTGGGCAAATTCATGGCAGATGCAATTTAATGTGGATAAATGTGAAGTTATCCACTTTGGTGGCAAAAAATAGGAAAACAGATTATTATCTGAATGGTGGCCGATTAGGAAAAGGGGAGGTGCAACGAGACCTGGGTGTCATTATACACCAGTCATTGAAAGTGGGCATGCAGGTACAGCAGGCGGTGAAAAAGGCGAATGGTATGCTGGCATTTATAGCGAGAGGATTCGAGTACAGGAGCAGGGAGGTACTACTGCAGTTGTACAAGGCCTTGGTGAGACCACACCTGGAGTATTGTGTGCAGTTTTGGTCCCCCAATCTGAGGAAAGACATCCTTGCCATAGAGGGAGTACAAAGAAGGTTCACCAGATTGATTCCTGGGATGGCAGGACTTTCATATGAAGAAAGACTGGATGAACTGGGCTTGTACTCGTTGGAATTTAGAAGATTGAGGGGGGATCTGATTGAAACGTATAAAATCCTAAAGGGATTGGACAGGCTAGATGCAGGAAGATTGTTTCCGATGTTGGGGAAGTCCAGAACGAGGGACCACAGTTTGAGGATAGAGGGGAAGCCTTTTAGGACCGAGATTAGGAAAAACTTCTTCACACAAAGAGTGGTGAATCTGTGGAATTCTCTGCCACAGGAAACAGTTGAGGCCAGTTCATTGGCTATACTTAAGAGGGAGTTAGATATGGCCCTTGTGGCTACGGGGGTCAGGGGGTATGGAGGGAAGGCTGGGGCGGGGTTCTGAGTTGGATGATCAGCCATGATCATAATAAATGATGGTGCAGGCTCGAAGGGCCGAATGGCCTACTCCTGCACCTATTTTCTATGTTTCTATGTTTCTATGTCTCCTTGATTACGAGTTGAGGCAGGGACAGATTCTGACAGATGCCATGGCATTTCTCGTAGAGCGATTCTGTAGGTAGCCGTATTAGTGAGTGCCCTGTGTCGCAGGATTGGTGCTGTTATTATCAGCTGTCCAGAGAGCTTCATAATGATTGTTACCTGGCGTTATTCGATTAGAGTGGATTTATTGGAGGACGCTGTATATTTTGGGTACGGTAGCGTAGTGGTTAGCAGAACACTTTACAGTACAGGCGATGGGGATTCAATTCCTGTTGCTGCCTGTGAGAGGTTTGTACGTTCCCCACTTCACCGCGTGGGTATCCTCTAGGTGTTACAGTTTCCTCCCACATACCAAAGGTGAAGCGATTGACAGGTTAATTTGTCATTGTAAAGTGTCCCGTGATAAGGTTAGGGTTCAATCAGTGGATTGCTGGGCGGTGTGTGTGGCTCGATGGGCCGGAAGTGCCTGTTCCACTCTCTGTCTCCATAAATAAATAATAAACAAACTCACTTTACTTTTGTGGATTCAATTAAATGCTAAACATATTTTCCAAATTCAACAATAAAATACAGCATATCCTACTGAACACACATGCCTGCTTAAGTCACGCAGTTGAGTCCTTCAAATTACATTACGCCTGAACAATTATTATAGATAAGATATAACCGTTCAGTTGTATTGTTAGACAATAAACCAGAAAGAACAATTCACTTAATCGATACTGTCAGTCCAAACACACTTAACCTGCAGGAATCAAAAAGTAGAAAGCACCAGAATAATCTGAATTAAAAGAGAAAATTGAAAGACTGTGGAACATGAACAGGGCATAGATTGTCCCAATAGAAATACCTACAACTGTTATCGTCACAGAATCACTGCACAATAGCATTCAGGTAATTAGGCCTAGAAATACTTATGTGGATCTTCAGGAAGCCACAATACTAAAAACCACCAGAATACCCCGGAAGTTCCCAGCAATGGATAAATGAATGTGCTTGGCTAAGCCCGTACCTGATGCTTTACCAGCTTGAGCTGCGGAAATGCAGTAGCAGTAGTTTTAGTAGTAATATAATAATATTAATAATAATAATAATTGGAAGATGTGATCTTCTGGAGAGGTTTATGTTCATGAGGGCTTTCCCGGTAAATGTCAGTAATATTGAACATGGAGATGATGGTTTTGTGGTTAGGATGGTGCATTAGAGAAAGATAGGTGCAGGGCTGGTAATGCTCAAGGTAGCTGGAAGTCTGCAGAGGGATTTAGACAGATTCTGTGATAGCACATGGATGAGAAGCGACACATGGAATGCAGTGTAGGGAGGTGTATGCTCTCGCAACTTGCGAAATTGAATGAAGTCGCAGCCTGTTGTCTAAACGGGGAGCAAATTCAGAAATCACAGGTGCAAAGGGACGTGGTGAACCTGATGCAGGATTTCTGACAGATTAACTTGCAGCTTGAGTCGGTGATTAGAAAGGCAAAAAAAAAGTTAGCATTCATTTACTGTACATGGAATACGGAAACAATTATGTTCAAGGTTATTCTTATTCAACTGTGCATATGTGTATTGCCAAACGAGAAAGCGTTCCTCCAGATCACGGTGCACAACAAAATACCCGTGACTCACTCTCAGCACTGAAGTAATGTTACACACATAAATTCACAAATTATGAGATGTATATACGATACAAATAAAAAAGTATATAACGTAACGGTGCAGAGGCATCGTACGTGATGTGACATGGCAGATATTTCAGTAGTCTTACTGAAAAAAAACTGTTTCTCCTCCTACAGTCCTTGCCCGTGTTCTGCTGTACCTCTTGCCCTACGGCATCATAGGTGTCGTTGGACTCTTCGCACTTGGAGTATTGTGAGCAATTTGAAACCGTTAATTAAATAAAATATGGGCCGGCGTTGGAAAGTGTCCAGACTAGGCTCACGAGAATGATCTAGGGAATGAAAAAAGTTAGCCTATGAGGAGCATTTGAGGGGTCACAGCGTGTATTCACTGACAATTTAGAAAACAAATGGAAGTTGGCGGGGGAACCATTGAAATCCATCACATATTGGAAACTTAGAGTGGAGATGAGAATGATGTGTCCTATTGTGGGGATGTCCAGGAGAGGGGGCACAGATGTTGGGCAGTCCAGGAGACGGGGCACAGACGCAGAATAGAAGGCCGCCCCTTTGAACGAGAGATAGGGAGGAATGTCTTGAGCCAGCAGGTGCTGAATCTGTGGAATTAGTTGTCACAGACGACTGTCGAGGGGAGGTCATCGGGTACATTTACAGCGGAGATTGATAGGTTCCGGATAAGTAAGGATGTCAAAGGTATCGGGGGAGAAAGTTGGTGATAGAGGTTGAGAGGGCTCATGACTCGCCCATGGTGGGAATGCGGAGCAGAGTCGATGTGGCCTAATTGTGCTCCGATATCTTATGGTCTCAAGGTATGTGACAGTTCGGAAGTAGCAATCTGAGCTTAAAGTTGTGTGGAGAGCTACGTGTATGCGCAGCTGCAAATATAAACTTATTTCCGGCAGTATCACGGTTATTACAGGCACGCAACATCATTCAAACAGCATTCGCCAAAAAAAAAAGGAACAACATAAACCATGCATAAATTAATCACAGATTTTCCAAGCAAAGACAATTGGAATAAAACTCAGTCCATTTTAATGCAAAGTTGGGAACAGTGCTGCTGAACAGAATTAATTACATGTTTGGGAATCGAATGGGTAAAGTGAAGTTATCGTTCTTCGGCCCGCTGCTGTGGGACTTCAGGCTTCTTTGTTCCCAGTCCCGATGAAGGATCTCGACCTGAAACGTCGGCTATTCACTCCTTTCCATAGATGCTGCCTGACCTGTTGAGTTCCTTCTGCATTTTGTGTGTGCTGCTTGGATTTGCAGCATCTGCAGATTTTCTCGTCGTTGTAAAGAATGCCCATTCAGGGAGGAGAAATATAATCAGAAGCTTCTGATGGTGCAAAGTAATTGACAAGAAATTGTTACTTCTCCCTCGCTTGGTGATTTAAAAGATGTAATTAAATGGCATCGTAATTTATGAAAAGTGAACGTGGTGGGAGGTGGGGATGATGCCGAGTATAGATCCAAGTGTACAAGATAAATTATAATCGGAGAATGCAATATATTTTCATTAGAGCATCACTCTCCGCCAGATACTCTAGCATGTTTCGACATCGAAATTTCAAAGGCGCCACATTGCTTCCAACCTTTCTCTTTTTATAAGTTGTGGCTTTTTATCGGTTTGTACGTTTGTAAAGTTGAGGTTTTGATCTCGACCTTGAGCCTTAGAAAGTTTATCACCGATGGCTTATACAAGCCGACTACAGACGGCGCAAGCGAAACAGACAAACAAAGAAACAACTATCTGATGCTCCAGCCGTCTGGAGAAAATGTTCGGTGTATCAGTCCCGGTGATAGTTTTCTCTACCAGATGACAATGACATCCGGCTTTAAACCCCGCTCCTTACATACTGTTCCCTCCACTCTATCCCTGCCGCTTTATTTCACTGTCTATGCAGGGGTTAACTGCACCTGTTCATGCTTTGGGATTAATTAAGTGAACATCCACGGGGTCTGATTGCGTCATCGGAGTGTGCTTCTTTCGTACAAATAGGGGTCGCCTACAATGATTGTCAGTACGAGCAACGCCTCCGGTAATGACATTGTTCAACAGACCTGGGAATCGGAGTTCCGACACACCGATCCTGGAGAGTAGAGCGGGACAGTTCAAGAATGGGTCGGAATCTGGGATCGGTTCAGTGGAAAGTTACACCAATGGATCGGAACGTTTCAATGGGGATGCTAACTTCAAAACTCATTCAAATGACCTCACATTATCGCGAAGGATCCACATTGCGCTCTTGGACTTCGCGCCGATTTACTATCCAATTCTTGCTGTCGTTGCCATCCCTGGTAAGTCGAAGTCTCATGTTGAAACTATTTCGAGCGGTAGCTGTACCAAGGTCTTATTATCGCAAACAACACGCATGTCACGTCCACTACTCCCCATGTTACCCACAAATACACACTGTCCTTTTTGTTTGCTTGATATATATTCGTAACTCAGCATTTATAGTCGGTAAATGTTGAAAACGCCCGTGACAGACTGACGACTTATTGTCTTTTCCGACAGTTAAGGATGCTGTCAAATCTTTACATTCAATTTCAGTTTTACTTGCTCAAGAGCGGTGAATTCCTCAAGCTGACCTGGCATTGCATTATCTATCCCGACCTGTCTTTGAGAACGGGTGTGCCAGTTGTCTTGTGGAACAGCTGATGTACTTGAGGACTGGGTATCCCGCATGGCTGTTGGGGAGACAGTACCAGGGTCCTGACTCAGAGACTGTGAGGGAATTTCGATTTTGAATGGCGTATTTTAGAGGGAAATGTCCAGGCAGCGGAATCCCCATGCTGTGCTGCTCCCGAACTTCTAGATGGTCGCTGTCGTAGGTTAGGAAGTCGTCAACAAGCCTTGCTGAGTTGCTCTAGCGTTTCGTGTAGACAGAACCAATTACCGCCGATTTTCAGAGATATGCGCCGTTCTCTTTTTTTGTGTTGTTTTTTACTTATCGAGAATGTAAACTTACCTTCGCGTCGATTCCAAACTCTATCCCTGCCCGCTGCACTAACCTTCCATAAATATCACACACAGCTACAATGGACGTCTTCATCCGCCTGTTTGTTTTTAACTCTGGGCTCAGTACAAGTCTCTGTCCTCTCCATTACTCAATATTCAAAGTAAACCCCACAGATCAGCGCCTCCTCTGTAGAATCAAACGCCTTCGGCTAATAAAGACTTTCATGCTCTCTGTCACCGGGCACGATGAACCCGTATTCCCGATTCAATTCCTGTCTTCGGCGAGAGAGAGAGAGAGAGAGAGAGAGAGAGAGAGAGAGAGAAGTCTCATCTACACTCTGTCCCCCTCCCGAAGCTCTGACCAATATCTGTGCGGCATTTCAGACTCTGCTCCTCACGAAGACGTGGGCCATGTCTGACTTTCTCGCTAAAGGCCGGTCAGGCACGCACTGTATTCAGCCCGGAGCACATAGTGATTAGTGAAGAGAAAAAAATAGCCCATTCTGCATTTCTATGGTTTGTTAGTCCAAAACACGGGTTGCAAATTCTGACAGGGTTAAACGAACACAGTACATGGCATCTGCACCACTGACAAACCAGTCGAACATTTTCTATCCGCAGAAAGAGTAGCTGTGGAACAAATCAGGAAGATTAGTATACACAGATTATTAACCTTAGCGAAAGAAGTAAAATGGCCCAGAAATAACAGCTCGATCAGTCCGGGGGTGGGTGCGGTGGGAGGTTAGAGAGTTTGGGATATTACGGTCGATCTGCAACTGAATGCAAGACGACAGTGGGTGAGACGGAAAATCAATGGGTTTAGAATTAATGAAAACCTGAAGACCATCTATTCAGTGAGTGAAGTTACTACGTAACCTGTATCCCGCCACATTAAAACTCGTGCTTATTGGTTCACTAATGTTGTCATTTTCTTGACCCGGTGGCTTTGAGGAAATTGAAATAGACCACCCCAGCCATTCACAGTGCGTTCACTGCACGTTCAATCTACCCGTACCTAAGTTGCTGTTGGTCACATTGCCTTACTCTCGACCCCTACCTGATTATTTTATTTTACACTTTGGGTTGACCTAAATATTCTTGTTTTTTGTTCATGCCGCCAGTTTCGATTCTCTGCAGCCTTTTCACACTCTCATTGTGTACCCGTGTGTTCATTGGGTATTAATGCTTTCAATCACTCTCAAAATATACTCCACTTGTGGTCTAATGGCCGAGGCGCTCAATGAGCGTCCGACAGTTTCCGCAGGAACTATATCCGAGTGTTTCTCAGCATTACTCCCATCTGAAACATCAGACTGCAGTACTCTACTGTTTTCAGCTTTTCTATGCACCCGAAACACTGCCCTTACAAAGGAACTTAGGAGATGTTCAAGTATAATATACTGTTCGATCCGTGCCTTTTTGTGAAACGTCTGATTTGATAACGCAGGAGCGAAATCAGTAGAAGACACAAAGGTTGCGCAACTAAATATTCCTGGATTTCGTTGCTTCAGGTGTGATAGAATCGCAGGGACAAGAGGGGGAGGTGTTGCATTGCTTGTCAGAGAAAAATATTACAGCGGTGCTCTGGCAAGATAGATTAGAGCGCTCGTCTAAGGAGGATATTTGGGTGGATTTGAGGAATGGAAAAGGTATAGTAACACTTATAGGGGTGCATTATAGACCACCAAATAGGGAGCGAGAATTGGAGGAGCAAATTTGTAAGGAGATAGCAGATATTTGTCGTAAGCACAGAGTTGTGCTTGTGGGAGATTTTAATTTTCCACACATAGTCTGGGAAGCCCATACTGTAAAATAACCGGATAGTTTGGAGTTTGTAAAATGTGTGCAAGATAGTTATCTGCAGCAATGCATAGGGGTACCAAGTAGAGAAGGGGCAGTGTTAGATCTCATGTTAGGGAATGAGATAGGTCAGGTGAGGCAGGTACGTGTTAGGGAGCACGTGATCACAATGCCATTAGTTTCAATATAATTATGGAGAAGGATAGGTCTGGACCCAGGGTTGAGACTTTTGATTGGAGAAAGGCTAACTTTAATAAAATGCAAAACGATTTAGAAGGAGTGGATTGGGACAATTTATTTTATGGGAGGGATGTAATAGAGAAATGGAGGTCATGTAAAGGTGAAATTTTGAGGGTATAGAATCTTTAGGTTCCTGTTAGGTTGCAGGGAAAGTTTAAAAGTTTGAGACAGCCATGGTTTTCAAGGGATATTGCAAACTTGGTTCGGAAAAAGAGAGATATCTACAACAAATATAGGCAGCATGGAGTAAATGAGGTGCTCGAGGAATATAAAGAATGTAAAACAAATCTTAAGAAAGAAATTAGAAAAGCTAAAAGAAGATCCGAGGTTGCTTTGGCAAGTAAGGTGAAAATAAATCCAAAGGGTTTCTACAGTTATATTAATAGCAAAAGAATAGTGAGGGATAAAAGTTGTCCCTTAAAGAATCAGAGTGGACAGCTATGTGTGGAGCCAAAAGAGATGGAGGAGATTTTGAACAATTTATTTTCTTCGGTATTCACTAAGGGGAAGGATATTGAATTGTGTAAGTTAAGGGAAACAGGTAGGGAAGTTATAGAAGCTATGATGATTAAAGAAGAGGAAGTACTGGCACTTTTAAGGAATATAAAAGTGGATATGTCTCCGGGTCCTGACAGGATATTCCCTAGGACCTTGAGGGAAGTTAGTGTGGAAATAGCAGGGGCTCCGACAGAAATATTTCAAACGTCATTCGAAACGGGGATGGAGCGGAGGATTGGCGTATTGCTCATGTTGTTCCATTGTTTAAAAAGGGTTCTAAGAGTAAACCTAGCTATTATCGGCCTGTAAGTTTGACGTCAGTGGTGGGTAAATCGATGGAAAGTATTCTTTGTGATGGTATATATAATTATCTGGATAGACAGGGTCTGATTAGGAACAGTCAACATGGATTTGTGCGTGGATGGTCATATTTGACAAATCTTATTGAATATTTGAAGAGGTTACCAGAAAAGTTGACGAGGGTAAAGCGGTGGATGTTATCAATATGGACTTCAGTACGGCCTTTGACAAGGTTCCACACGGAAGGTTAGTTAGGAAGGTTCAATCTTTAGGTATTAATATTAAAGTAGTAAAATGGATTCAGCAGTGGCTGGATGGGCAACGCCAGAGAGTAGAGGTGGATAACTGGATAACTGTTTGTCAGATTGGAGCCCGGTGACCAGTGGTGTTCCTCAGGGATCTGTACTGGGTCCAATGCTGTTTGTCATATACATTAATGATCTGGATGATGGGGTGGTAAATTGGATTAGTAAGTATGCAGATGATACTAAGATAGGTGGAGTTGTGGAGAATGAAGTAGGTTTTCAAAGCTTGCAGAGAGATTTAGGCCAGTTAGAAGAGTGGGCTGAAAGATGGCAGATGGAGTTTAGTGCTGATAAATGCGAGGTGTTACATTTTGGTAGGACTAATCAAAATAGGACATACATGGTAAATGGTAGGGCACTGAAGAATGCAGTAGAACAGAGGGATCTAGGAATAATGGTGCATAGTTCCCTGAAGGTGGAATCTTATGTGGATAGGGTGGTGAAGAAAGCTTTTGGTATGCTGGCCTTTATAAATCAGAGCATTGAGTATAGGAATTAGGATGTAATGTTGAGATTGTACAAGGCATTGGAAAGGCCAGATTTGGAGTATTGTATACAGTTCTGGTCACCGAACTATAGGAAAGATGTCAACAAAATACAGAGAGTAGGGAGAAGATTTACTAGAATGTTACCAGGGTTTCAGCACCTAAATTATAGAGAAAGGTTGAACAAGTTGGATCTTTATTCTTTGGAGCGTAGAAGGAAGAGGGGGGACTTCATAGGGGTATTTAAAATTATGAGGGGGATAGATAGAATTGACGTGGATAGCCTTTTACTGTTGAGAATAGGGGAGATTCAAACAAGGGAACATGAGTTGAGAATTAAGGGACAGAAGTTTAGGGGTAACATGAGGGGGAACTTCTTTACTCAGATAGTGGTAGCTGTGTGTAATGAGCTTCCAGCAGAAGTGGTTGAAGCAGGTTCGATATTGTCATTTAAAGTTCAATCGGTTAGCTATCTGGACACTAAAGAATGGAGGGTTATGGGCTCAGTGCAGGTTGGTGGGACTAGGTGAAATTAAGCGTTCGGCACGGACTAGAATGGCCGAGATACCCTGTTTCCGTGCTGTAATTGTTATATGGTTATATGGTTAAACGAACCATGTCAAGATGAAATGTTATGAATTTTATTGACCCCAGTACCATTTTGCATGCAGCCACGGTAATCGATCGAAACGGTCAACCTCTGCCTTATTGACTTTGGCCGTTTGTTACCATGATAAAAACATAGAAACATAGAAAATAGTTCAACAGTAGGCCATTCGGCCCTTCGAGCCCGCACCGCCATTCTGTATGATCATGGCTGATCATCCAACTCAGAACCCTGTACCTGCCTTTTCTCCATAGCCCCTGATCCTTTTAGCCACAAGGGCCATATATAACTCCCTCTTAAATATAGCCAATGAACTGGCCTTAACTGTTTCCTGTGGCAGAGAATTCCACAGATTCACCACTCTCTGTGTGAAGAAGTTTTTCCTCATCTCGGTCCTAAAAGGGTTCCCCTTTATCCTCAAACTGTGACCCCTCGTTCTGGACTTCCCCAACATCGGGAACAATCTTTCGACATCGAGCCTATCCATCCCTTTAGAATTATATACGTTTCAATAAGATTCCCCCTCAATCTTCTAAATCCCAGAGAGTATAAGCATAGCCGATCCAGTCTTTCATCATATGAAACTCCTGCCGTCCCAGGAAACAATCTGGTGAACCTTCCTTGTATTCCCTCTATGGCAAGAATGTCATTGCTCAGATTAGGGGACCAAAACTGCACACAATACTCTAGTGTGGTCTCACCAAGGCCTTGTACAACTGCAGTAGTACCTCCCTGCTCCTGTACTCGAATCCTCTTCCTATGAATGCCAGCATAACATTCGCCTTTTTCAACGCCTGCTGTACCTGCATGTCCACTTTCAATGACTGGTGTACAATGACACCCAGGTCTCGTTGCACGTCACCTTTTCCTCATCGACCACCATTCAGATAATAATCTGTTTTCCTGTTCTTGCCACCAATGTGGATACCCTCACATTTATCCACATTAAATTGCATCTGCCATGAATTTGCCCACTCACCTAACCTATCCAAGTCACCCTGCATCCCCTTAGCATCCTCCTCACAGCTGACACTGCCGCCCAGCTTCGTGTCATCCGCAAACTTAGAGATGTTGCATTTAATTCCCTCGCCTAAGACTTTGTATATACTGTAAACTGGGGTCCCAGCACTGAGCCTTGCGGTACCCCACTAGGCACTGCTTGCCATTCTGAAAAAGTCCCGTTTATTCCCACTCTTTGCTTCCTGTCTGCCAGCCAATTCTCTATCCACATCAATACCATGCCCTCACTACCGTGTGCTTTAAGTTTGCACACTAATCTCCTGTGTGGGACCTTGTCAAAAGCCTTTTGAAAATCCAAATATACCACATCCACTGGTTCTCCCCTATCCACTCTACTAGTTACATCCTCAAAAAATTCTATGAGATTCGTCAGACATGATTTCCCTTTCACAAATCCATGCTGACTTCGTCCAATGATTTCACCTCTTTCCAAAAGTGCTGTTATCACATCTTTGATAACTGATTCTAGCACTTTCCCCTCCACAGATGTTAGGCTAACCGGTCTATAATTCCCCGCTTACTCTCTCCCTCTTTTTTTTAAAAAAGCCGGGTTACATTAGCCACCCTCCAATCCTCAGGAACTAATCCATAATTTAAAGAGTTTTGAAAAATTGCCACTAATGCATCCACTATTTCTTGGGCTACTTCCTTAAGCACTCTGGGATGCAGACCATCTGGTCCTGGGGATTTATCTGCCTTTAATCCCTTCAATTTACCTAACAACACTCCCTTACTAATATGTATTTCCCTCAGTTCCTCCATCTAACTAGACCCTCGGTCTCCAATTTCCAGAAGATTATTTATGTCTTCCTTAGTGAAGACAGAACCAAAGTAGTTATTCAATTGGTCTGCCATGTCCTTGTCCCCCACGATCAATTCACCTGTTTTTGACTGTAAGGGACCTACATTTGTCTTAACCAATCCGTTTCTTTCCACATATCTATAAAACGTTTTACAGTCAGTTTTTATGTTTCCTGCCAGCTTTCTCTCATGATCTTTTTTTTATTTTCCTAATTAAGCTCTTTGTCCTACTCTGCTTGACTCTGAATTTCTCCCAGTCCTCAGGTGTGCCGCTTTTTTCTGGATAATTTGTATGTTTCTTCTTTGGAATTGATACTAACCTTAATTTCCCTTGTCAGCCACGGGTGCACTACCTTCCCTGGTTTATTCATTTGCCAAACTGGGATGAACAATTGTTGTAGTTAATCCATGAGATCTTTAAATGCTTGCCATTGCATATCCACCGTCAACCCTTTAAGCATCATTTGCCAGTCTATCTTAGCTAATTCACGTCTCATACCTTCAAAGTTACCCTTCTTTAAGTTCAGAACCTTTGTTTCTGAATTAACTATATCACTCTCCATCTTAATGAAGAATTCCACCATATTATGGTCACTCTTATCCAAGGGGCCTCGCATAACAAGATTGCTAACTAACCTTTCCTCATTGCTCAATACCCAGACTAGAATGGCCTGCTCTCTAGTTGGTTCCTCGAGATGTTGGTTCAGAAAACCATACCGCATACATTCCAAGAAATCCTCTTCTTCAGCACCCTTACCAATTTATTTCACCCTATATGTAGAATGAAGTCACCCATTATAACTGCTGTTTCTTTATTGCACGCAATTCTAATTTCCTGTTTAATGCCATCCCCAACCTCACTACTACTGTTAGGTGGCCTGTGCAGAACTCCCACCAGCGTTTTCTGCCCCATAATGTTATGCAGCTCTACCCATATCGATTCCACTTCCTCCCGGCTAATGTCCTTCCTTTCTATTGCGTTAATCTCTTCTCTAACCAGCATGCCACCCCACCTCCTTTTCTTTCATGTCTATCCCTCCTGAATATTGAAAATCCCTGAATGGTGAGCTCCCATCCTCGGTCACCCTGGAACCATATCTCTGTGATCCCAACTATATCATATTCATTAATAACTATCTGCACATTTAATTCATCCACCTTGTTACGAATGCTCCTTGCATTGACACACAAAGCCTTCAGGCTTGCTTTTACAACACACTTAGCCCGTATACAATTATGTTGAAAAGTTGCCTTTTTTGGTTCTTGCCCTGGATTTGCCGGCCTGTCACTTTTACTTTTCAACTTTCTACTTTTTGCTTCTACCCTCATTTTACACTCCTCTGTCTCTCTGCACTTGTTCCCATCCCCTGCCACGTTAGTTTAATCCTCCTGAACAACAGTAGTAAACGCTGCCCCTAGGACGTTGGTTCCAGTCCAGCCCAGGTGCAGACTGTCCTGTTTGTACCACTCCCACCTCCTCCAGAACTGATTCCAATGCCCCAGAAATTTGAAACGCTCCCCCTTGCACCATGTTTCAAGTCACGTATTCATCTGAAATATCCTCCTATTTCTACTCTGACTAGCACGTGGCACTGGTAGTAATCCAGAGGTTATTATCTTTGTGTTCCTACTTTTTAATTTATCTACTAACTCCCTAAATTCACCTTGTAGGACCGCATCCTGTTTTTTACCTATATCGTTAGTACCTATGTGCACCACGACCACTGAGTGTTCACCCTCCGACTCCAGAATGTCTTGCAGCCGCTCAGAGACATCCCTGAACCATGCACCAGGGAGGCAACATACCCTCCTGCAGTCTCGTTTGCGGAGATCGGTGATACTGCACTGAACCGGGGCAAGTATCAGCTCCATTTGTTCGACTGAATTTGGTTCATGTTGAACTTCATATTAGCTGCTTCTCTCAGACTGTATATTTTATTTGGGGAGAGAAATGATGCAAACGACATCCGCTCATTGTTGTCCTCACTCAGATATCGGATTTCAAAGCGTCTTCTGTCCAGTGGGATACGTCACTTTCACTAATTAGCATTCGTATTGAATATTAATTCCTGACTGACCCAAAAACTGTATCCAATCCGCGATAAATTCTTCTACCTCTGACGCGTGCAAGTATTTGATTTTGTTCTTAGCAAATTATACAACGATGCTCTCAGTTTGATGTATAATTTCCGTCCTGCTTTTCACAGTGAACGTGGTGACGATAGTCATACTATCACGGGGAAAGTGCGGACTCTCTAAAACTGTCACCTGCTATCTGCTGGCCATGTCAGCCGCTGACCTAGCGGTCGTTTTCCTCGACGTCATCTTGATGAAAATTCCGAAGGCTTTTCCAGATGACTTTTCCTTCCTGTTTTACGTCCGCGTGTGCAGAACCCACGTCTTCCTTTTGCAGGCCGCCACAGATTGCTCTGTTTGGTTCACCGTCGCCTTCACCTTTGATCGATTTGTGGCCATTTGCTTCCAGGATCTAAACGCTAAGTATTGCACTGGGAGAACGGCGGCTGTGGTTCTGAGCACAGTGACTGCACTGAGTTGTCTAAAGAACATTTCCTGGTTCTTCATGGTCCAAGATATATATACTTCCTCTAACATACGGTGGCCTTGCATGCGGAGATGGGAATTACTTGAGTCACTATTTTGGACAGTAATCGATGTCGTACGTTCTGTCATTTCGACTGTGATCCCATTTCTCGTTGTTATCCTGCTCAATGCTTTCACCATCACACACGTTTTACTGGCCAGTAGAGCCCGCGGCAGACTCCGGGCTCCCAGCCGTGGTCAGAGTTCCAGAGACCCGGAGATGCAGAGCCGCAGAAAGTCCCTCGTTTTACTGCTGATCGTCTCGGGAAATTTCATCCTGTTATGGGCGTTGTATGGGGTGATGGCTATCTGGAACAGGATGCTTCATGCAGTGGACGTCCCATATTGGTTGACGATACCTTCATTTTTCAATGAACTGTGCTACATGCTGCAACTTCTGAGCTGCTGCACAAACACCGCTCTTTACGCCGTCAGCCAGACTAAGTTCAGACAGCAGCTGAAGCAGGTGCTGAATTCTCCTCTCACTCTCATTCGGAAACGGAATTGGCACTGAGGGTTCATCTGACCAGCATCCATCTCTTCTACTTTCAATGGAATGTTGTCCTTTGATTATCCTGTCGCTCCAGATACTCCCTGAATGGACGTTCACAACTCTCTGGTTTCAACACTTCCTGACACTCACGCTGCCCTGATACAGTCTCATCCTTTGCCATCTGCAACTCTGTTCATTTGGTTTCAGTACCTTAAGCAGCCCAATTGTTTCAAGCAGGTGCAGCCTTTCCTTTCCGAGTCACAACTCGGAGCCGTAAAACTGACAAATAAATTCAACACTGTCTTCCTGCAATGTAATATCAGACAAATGACCATCTCAAAATCACACAGTGATTCGTGAGAGTAACTAGTTCCAAATTGTTGTAGCTGCAAAGATGGAAAGTTCCCGGCCTCTGAAACACCTTATATGAGTGTAAGTTTCATTAGTCATTAGCAACATGAACATTATAGGGAACAGATTTTTAAAGCAAGTTCAACATTGAAATACAGCGAGGCATCACTGGCTCAAAGAGAACATTGCAGTAACACATTTGAATCGGATGTTCCTGCACGATATCTCACCACCAAAAATTAAAGGCAGCACACGCAAAATGCAGGATGAACTCAGCAGATTAGATATCATCCACGGAAGTGGAAAAATAAAACAGTTGGCGTTTCTGTCCAAGGTCCTTCTTGAGAACTGGAAAGGAAGGGTGAAGACGGCAGAATAGAAAAGCTGGTGGAGGGGAAGGAGAATAGCAAGAAGGTGATAGGAGAAGCCAGCCGGACAGGAAAGCTAAAGGGCTGGAGAGGAAGGACTCGGATGGGAGAGGGGAATGCACCACAGGAGAAAGGGAAGGAGGAGGGGACCACGAGGGGGTGATAGGCAAGTGAGAAGAGGCCAGTGTGGAGAATAGATCAAGAGCGGAGAGAGAGCGTTATTAACGGTAGGAGACCCAATATTCACGCCATTAGATTGGAGACTTCCCAGACAGAATTAAAAATTTGCGCCTGAACCATGCGGAAAGCGGAGAGTCGGGGGTGAGGGAGAGATAAGCTTAACTTTCTTCGTAGGATGGTGGAAATTGCAGTGTGGAATATGTTGAATTCGGGGTGACATTGAGTGGTAGATAAGGACAAAAGGAGCAGTCAGTGTAGAATATGTTGAATGCAGGGTGACATTGGGTGGTACGTAGTGACAAGAGGAACACTTTCGCTGTTCAGGCGACGGGAAGATTAGGTGAGTGCGGATGGGTCGACCATATTTTTAAAGGGTCGCTCAAAAAAACATATCACTCCCTCTCATCCTCATCACTCCGCTTTCGGAAGGGATCGCTCCCTCCGTGATTCCCTTTGTCATCCGTCCCTCACGACTGATCTCCCTCACGGTCCTTTTCCCGGAGCGGCCAGCCTACTACACCTGCCACTCACCTCCTCCTATTCCGGTCCCCCGGACAATTCTTCAAGGTGAGGTAACACTTCACCTGATCTGTTGCGGCCTTTTCCGCATTGGCGAGGCCCGTGATGAACTGGGCTTCATTTCGTCGAGCAACCAGCGCTCCAGCCGTGAAAAGCGGAGCTTTCTGGTGTCCAGACATGTGAATCCTGATTCCCAATCCCGACCCGATATTTTCGGTCCATGGTTTATCCCTGTGCCACGGTGAGGATGCACTCAAGACGGAGGAGCAACAACCTGATGTCATGAATGTCAGTCAAAAAAATCCCTCCTCTTCCCCTCTACTTCTGTTCACCGCTCTGGCCTCATGTTTATTCTCACCCGCCGATCACCTCACACTTCGTCCCCGTCCTGCTCCGTTTTCCCTGTGCTCCTCTATCCTCTCGTACCAGTTTCCTTCCGCTCCAACGCTTTATCTTTTATACACAATTCTCTTCATCTATCACCCTTTCCCTCCCCACGCCATTTATTCCGGCGTCTCCCCGCTTACTTGTCAGACCTGAAAAAAAGGTCTTGGCTGGATGATGGAATAAACGTCAACTGTTTATTCATGTCCAGAGATGTTGTCTGACCTGCTTCGTTCCTCCAGCATTTTGTGCGTTGTTTTGGATTCAATCATGTGCTGAATTTCACATGTTTAAAATATGAAGATTTTTTTTTGACAATTTGAAATGGTTGAAGACGCATGGATGAGAGAATCATTAATAAATGCTTCTCACTGCATGTGATTTAGGAGATTAACTTGTCGGGGGAAATGTGAAAGGAAGAAATTGTGGCAGGAATAAATTTCAGCACAAAAATAAAGAAAATATATCCCGTCTGGTTTTCTGCTCCCAACAGTGATGGAATTTATCTGAACGACAAAGCACCCTGTCGTAATACAAGACCTCACACCGGTGGTGTACCCCAAAATAATACAGAACCGGTCATATTTTATCTTTCGAAAAAAAATAGAAAACATACAAAACAATACAGGCCCTTCGGCCCACAAAGCTGTGCCGAACATGTCCCTACCTTAGAACTACCTAGGCTTCACCCATAGCCCTCTATTTTACTAAGCTCCATGTAGCCATCCAGAAGTCTCTTAAAAGATCCTATCGTTTCCGCCTCCACCACCGCCAGCAGCCCATTCCACGTACTCATCACTCTGAGTAAAAAACTTACCCCTGACCTCTCTTCTGTACCTACTTCCAAACACCTTAAAACTATATCCTCTCCTGCTAGCCATTTCAGACCTGGGGAAAAGGCTTTGACTATCTACATGGTCAATGCCTCTCATTATCTTGTACACCTCTATTAGTTCGTCTCTCATCCTCAGTCGCTCCAAGGAGAAAAGGACGAGTTCAGACAACCTATTCTCCCCAATCCAGGCAACATCCTTGTAAATCTCCTCTGCACCCTTTCTATGGTTTCCACATCTTTCCTGTAGTGAGGGACCAGAATTGAGCACAGTACTCCAAGTGGTGTTTGACCAGGATCCTATACAGCTGCAACATTGCCTCTTGGCTCTTAAACCGAGTCCCACGATTGATGAAGGCCAATGCACCGTATTCAGAGAATTCAGCTTCTGAAGTCGCAATTAAATACATACAAATAGTTGTGAATCTGAGAAAACCAGTGAAATTCAGAATTACTGAGCCACAGGTCAGGATCATTAGATCCGAATGCAAACTGATGGAGACAAGATCAAATGCGAATCAGCATTGCACCCGGCAAAGAAATTGCCGATAAAACATCTATATTGCAGTCTGGCATTGACCACGACAGTAATAAAAGTTGACGGTACATGAAACAAATAAAACAAGGCTCAGATAGAACACGTTAGTTGAAGTTGTACAACTGTTCGGGCCAAAGAGGACATGAAAATCACACATCACAGCATTATTAGTGATCTCCCCCTAATAAACCGTGACCCTGGTACCGTAATATACAGAATATACTTCGATGTGAATTGAAGTCAAACAATATACGAGACTCAGAATACAACTCAAACATTCAAAATTCTAACACGTCAGGCAGGCCATTCTCCAAATAAACACAGTATCTCTGTGCCTTGCCCCATTGTGCATGTAACACCGCGCACAAAGCTGCTTGAGCATACTGGATGCAGAGTCTAGTTGAACAGTGTAATGACAGTCTTTATTTTCTCTCCGTATACAATGTCCGATACAATCTTAAAACCGGCAAATATACCAAATAAACAAAAAAGATAATCCCCTCTCAAGAACAAACCACTCAAGGGTATGACACAAGTAAACAGCTGATCAGGTGCCATTTTAAACTCCTAAAAAGTGATGAATTTGCTCACAATGATGGCACGGTGGTGATAATATAGCAACGCTGAACCACAATTCTTCTCAGCATGAGACGCAGCCTGGTAACTCATCAAACAGTAGAAAGAATTATGTCAGCAAACTATCTGAAATTTAAAATCGCAGCTTTATAAATCGGGATTATTAGATGAAATATTAAACGGACAAACCATTGAAAATAAATTGAATGTTGACATTTCTCTCCGAGAAAACACTTTGCAGTAACACAGTGCCGAATGCAGATAAATTGTCTCTGAAATATATCTGAATGATAGAGAATATAAGAATATAAGAACCATGCAATGCCAAAAATAGCTTCTATGTATAATCTCCCGAAACCTCCACATAATTCAGCCTTCTGTCCCTAGAGAAAACCAGGAATAACTCAGCTCAAAATTTCCAGATGAGTTCAAATAGTGGATCTCCCCGACCCGTACAAAACAATGAATGAGGGAATTCTTCCTAAAGTAGCAGAACAAGATGACCCCCTTCAAACAGATGAGAACAACAAGAACCTGACGATATTGTATCGAATATATTGAAGCGTCCACAATTACCTCAAGTTCTCGGACTGATAGATCTGCACAAACATACTGAGTGTTACGTGACAGGAATTCTAACCAAGCGAAGCAAATAATTGTACAGAGTAAATACGGTCCATAACATAAATTTTCATAACGTTAACCCGGACCCAAACCCCTCCAGCAAAGTTAACATTTCACATGCATGACCTACGTGGAATCATACACTGCGCTGAGGTCCTCACGGGTTAACGGATATCTACTTGCAGCGATTTCAAATGTAAATTTATTCCAAACCATTTTAAGGGACTCCTGGGTGGGTTCATCGTGCTTAGAATAATAGAGAGCTATAGGTAACCCTGGGTAATATCACAGCATTGTGGGCCGAAGGGCCTGTATTGTGCAGTGGGTTTTCTATTTTTCATTTTTTTTCTATTTTCCACAGTCATGCCCCATTACGCAAATCCCCATTCTTCACTCCGAATATGTTCCCTATCCCTTTGCAGCTCCGTTGGTTAACACGGAAAGTAAACCCATCAGCATTTTAGAGATTATCAGCGAACCGTCCAAGACCGGTCCGGCCACTTAATTGCTGCGGAAACGCATACCCCGCACAACAACATCAGAATGACTGCGGGACTGATGACAGCATTCCGGAAGAGGAATCCGGCAGGAAACAGCAACCCTCCTTGATGGCTCAGCAGTGGACACGGAGAGAAGTGTCAAAATCTCGGGCGACAATATCTCCGAGGATCCGGCATAGGTCCAGCACAGTAATGCAATCGCGATAGATGACAGGGGCTCGACAGCATTAGCTGCTTCATTAAATACAGTATATCACGGATGTCCGAAAACAGTGAAGCTCCCTCGACACTGTCCCATCACACACTCTCCCGGAGTCGGACACAGAGTGCAGCTCCTTCCGCACCGTCCCATCACACTCCATGAAAAATATACAAGACATATTGCAGACCAGCCTGAAGCTGTCACAAGAAAATCGAAATGAATATTATATTATTTAAGTGGGACGTCGCTCGAATAAACTCAAACTCTGGTGCACACAGTGGAACGGATAACAGACCCGGCAAACATAAGAGTGCAGAGATACACGGTGAAGGGAGCAACTTAGAATTGCTGAGAGAAATGTATTCATATAAATGCTGCTGGAACATGAAACGCGCTGATTCTGAGATTTATTTCGATTAAATCATGAAAATAGTTACGCACTTATTTATTTAATTAATTTAATTTATTTATTTTATTTGTTTTAATTCAACATCTGAGGATTTGTTTTGTCAAGCCATAGAAATTTACGGATCAGGCGCTGCTCAATTGGCTCGATGAGGTTGAGCAACGAATAACGTGCAGAATGAAGTCGGGCCGAACAGTCTGTTTGCCTTATGACTCTGTTACGCAGAATGTGCTGCTCCGTAAAACGTCATCATTCATAATGCATGGTCCATCTCACCATTTTAACATATAGAAACTATGGACCTTTTAACCTGACATCAGCGATTGGGAAGTTGTTGGAATCGATTGTTAGGGATGAGATTACCGAGTACCTGGAGGCACATGGTAAGATAGGCCAAAACCAACATGGCTTCCTGAAAGGCAAATCCTGCCTGACAAACCCTACTGCAAATCTCTCAGGAAATTACAAGCACGGTAGACAAAGGAGATGCAGTAGACGAGGTGTACTTGGAATTTCAGAAGGCCTTTGACAAGATGCTGCACATAAGGCTGCTTAGCAAGATAAGACCCTATGATATTACAGGGGAAACTACCAGCGTGGGTGTAGCATTGGCTGGTCGGCAGAAAAGAGAGAGTGGGAGTAAAAGGATCCTATTCTGGCTGGCTGCCGGTTACCAGTGGAGTTCCGCAGGGGTCGGTGCTGGGACCGCTGCTTTTTGCGATGTCTGTCAATTATTTGGACTACGGTATTAATGGATTTGTGGATAAATTTGCGGATAATACAAATATAGGTGGAGGAGCGGGTAGTGTTGTGAAAACAGAGAGCCTGTAGAGAGACTTAGATAGTTTAGGGGGATGGGCAAAGAAGTGGCAAATGAAATACAATGATAGAAAGTGTATGCTCATGCACTCTGGTGGAGGAAATAAACGGGCAGGCTGTTATTTAGATGGGGAGAGAATTCAAAATGCAGAGATGCAAAGGGACTTGAGAGCCCTTGTGCAAGATATCCTAAAGGATAACCTCCAGGTTGAGTCGGTTATGAAGAAGGCGAATGCAATGCTGGCGCTAATTTCTAGAGGGATAGAATAAAAAAAGCAGGTGTGATGTTGAGATGCGATCTTGAGGATCTATAAATCACACGTGAGAACACACTTGGAATATTGCGTGCAGTTTTTGGGCTCCTTATTTTAGTAAGGATATACTAACATTGGAGAGGGTTCAGAGAATATTCACGAGAATAATTCCAGGAATAAAAGGGTTACCCTATGAGAAAGGTCTGGCAGATCTTGGGCTGTATTCCCTGGAGTTCAGGAGAATGAAAGGGGAATCTCATAGAAACATTACGAATGTTAAAAATGTCTGAACAGATTAGATACGGAAAAGTTATTTCCCATGATAGGGGATTCTGGGACAACAGGGCACCACTTCAAGATTGAAGGACGTCCTTTGAGAACTGAGATGAGGAGAAACTATCTTAGTCAGAGCGTGGTAAATCTGTCGATTTGCTGTGGAGGCCAAGTCATTGGGTGTATTTAAGGCAGAAATAGATAGGTTCTTGATTAGCCAGGGCACAAAGGATATGGAGTGAAAGCAGGGGAGCTGGAATGATTGGAATAATTGGATCAGCTCATGATTGAATGGCGGAACAGACTCGATGGGCCGAATGGCCTGCTTCTGCTCTTATATTTTATGGTCTCATTGTCTTACAAACCATCTGCAGAAGACTCTTCTTTTAAAAATAGCTCACGGAATACAAAATCTATTTTAAGAGTATTTACTAGATTTGAGGAGAAGCGGGAAATGGAGATAAAAATACACACGCTCAGACTGAACCAGAGGTTCACAGGTACAGGATTGAGACGACTCACTTAATGCTTGAGTAGAGACTGACAGAAACAGAATGAAACCCACACTCTCACATTGTAGCAGAGACTGGCAGATACAGAATGAACCCCGCACTCTCACACTGTAGCAGAGACTGACAGATACAGAATGAAACCCACACTCTCACATTGTAGCAGAGACTAGCAGATACAGAATGAACCCCACACTCTCACACTGTAACAGAGACTGACAGATACAGAATGAAACCCACACTCTCACACCGTAACAGAGACTGACAGATACAGAATGAAACCCACACTCTCACACTGTAACAGAGACTGACAGATACAGAATGAAATGCATACACTCCAACTGAACCAGAGAGTGACAACTACCGAACCAATCCCTCTCAGTTTGTAACAAGGACTGATATCTACAGAATGAACCCCACACTCTCACACTGTAGCAGAGACTGACAGATACAAATGAAACCCACACTCTCACACTGTAGCAGAGACTGACAGATACAGAATGAAACCCACACTCTCACACCGTAACAGAGACTGACAGATACAGAATGAAACCCACACCCTCACACTGTAACAGAGACTGACAGATACAGAATGAAACCCACACTCTCACACTGTAACAGAGACTGACAGATACAGAATGAAATGCATACACTCCAACTGAACCAGAGAGTGACAACTACCGAACCAATCCCTCTCAGTTTGTAACAAGGACTGATATCTACAGAATGAACCCCACACTCTCACAGTGCGCTGAGACCGGTGGGTTCTGTATGAACCGCACTATACCTGCGACAAGCAGGTAGAGACTGAAAACACACTCTCGTATTATCCGACTGAATGTCTCCCGTTTGTTGATTGTCTCTGCACCGCTGTCGTTCTGTCTCACTAATCCGTAATTTGCGTTAATTTCATGTTACTCCTTTCTTGATTATCTGCTTGAAACCTATTGCATCCTGAATCCTTTTCTCGCCAGCAGACAGAGCTATTACTCCATGTTCTCCCAACTCGTTGTCGTTGTTTTTTTCCTCTCTCATTCTGCTGTGAATATCTCTTGTTTCTGTAACATGGACCTGTGACTGTTTCAATGCCACTTCGGGTTTTATTCTGTTCCTTGATCGATATACAGACCCAACCGTGAAATATATTGTTTAACGCGTTCAGTGACGGGATAGAAAGGCATGAGCAGGGGCATCGGTGAATAACTGAGGAGAGAGAGAGAGAGAGAGAGAGAGAGAGATGGAGGGTGTGTGTGAGAGACAGAGGAAGTTGTGTGTTCTAGAGAGAGATGGAGAAAGTGTGTATGTTTCTGTGTATGTTTCTGAGTGTGAGGGGGGTGTGTGTGCGTGTGTGTGTGTGTGTGTGTGTGTGTGTGGTGATAATAGTTTCTAATTTAAACTTATTTGGTGTGTGGCCATTGTTGGCAGTATTACATTACTTTCTAGCAGGACACTGTGGAGGTAATCCCGAGTACACAGCTATTTTATGTTAAAGCAGGAGATGAAGACATTTGTTTACGGAGCTGAATCTATACATGATCGAAAATATCATGCCAGTATTTACACTGGACATAAACGTGTTGATGGTGGTGCTCGTAACCCACAGGCCAGGAAATGGCAGCCTTATCAGCCCATTATATTCCTACAGCTAATTAAACGCCACAGTATTTCAGCCTCCAACTGATCCTCAGGTAGATTCAGCAGCGCCTTTCTCCGTTACTTCACCGCTTCAAAATCCACGGCACTAGTTGGAAATTTTATTCCTTTGCTATATAGGATGTACAATAGGTTCTTAATCTATAAACACACACACACACATACACACACACACACACACACACACACACACACACACACACGCACATACAGATACTACAGATGTGCAGAAGATAGTTTAAGAGATGGAGGGAACCATGGCAATCTCTGGACTTCAGATAATCGAAAATAAGTATTATACTGGGGAAGTTTATCAAATGACGTAAACACCGATGCCGTCCAGACCTGATGGAGAACCGGACAGAGTGTCTGTGTACACAGTGGGAATGTTTTATATCTGATGGGGAACCGGACAGAGTGTCTGTGTACACAGCGGGTATGTTTTATATCTGATGGGGAACCGGACAGAGTGTCTGTGTACACAGCGGGTGTGTTTTATATCTGATGGGGAACCGGACAGAGTGTCTGTGTACACAGCGGGTATGTTTTAAATCTGATGGGGAACCGGACAGAGTGTCTGTGTACACAGCGGGTGTGTTTTATATCTGATGGGGAACCGGACAAAGTGTCTGTGTACACAGCGGGTATGTTTTATATCTGATGGGGAACCGGACAGAGTGTCTGTGTACACAGCGGGTATGCTTTATATCTGATGGAGAACCGGACAGAGTGTCTGTGTACACAGCGGGTATGTTTTATATCTGATGGGGAACCGGACAGAGTGTCTGTGTACACAGCGGGTGTGTTTTATACCAGATGGAGAACCGGACAGGGTGTCTGTGTACACAGCGGGTATGTTTTATATCTGATGGAGAACCGGACAGAGTGTCTGTGTACACAGCGGGTGTGTTTTATATCTGATGGAGAACCGGACAGAGTGTCTGTGTACACAGCGGGTATGTTTTATATCTGATGGTGAACCGGACAGAGTGTCTGTGTACACAGCGGGGTGTTTTATATCTGATGGAGAACCGGACAGAGTGTCTGTGTACACAGCGGGTATGTTTTATATCTGATGGAGAACCGGACAGAGTGTCTGTGTACACAGCGGGTGTGTTTTATATCTGATGGAGAACCGGACAGAGTGTCTGTGTACACAGCGGGTGTGTTTTATATCTGATGGGGAACCGGACAGAGTGTCTGCGTACACAGCGGGTATGTTTTATATCTGATGGAGAACCGGACAGAGTGTCTGCGTACACAGCGGGTGTGTTTTATATCTGATGGGGAACCGGACAGAGTGTCTGCGTACACAGCGGGTGTGTTTTATATCTGATGGTGAACCGGACAGAGTGTCTGCGTACACAGCGGGTGTGTTTTATATCTGATGGAGAACCGAACAGAGTGTCTGCGTACACAGCGGGTGTGTCCGGACAGAGTGTCTGCGTACACAGCGGGTGTGTTTTATATCTGATGGAGAACCGGGCAGAGTGTCTGTGTACACAGCGGGTGTGTTTTATATCTGATGGAGAACCGGACAGAGTGTCTGTGTACACAGCGGGTGTGTTTTATATCTGATGGAGAACCGGACAGAGTGTCTGTGTACACAGCGGGTGTGTTTTACATCTGATGGAGAACCGGACAGAGTGTCTATCTACACAGCGGGTACGTCTTATATCCGATGGAGAACCGGACAGAGTGTCTGTGTACACAGCGGGTGTGTTTTATATCTGATGGGGAACCGGACAGAGTGTCTGTGTACACAGCGGGTATGTTTTATATCTGATGGAGAACCGGACAGAGTGTCTGTGTACACAGCGGGTGTGTTTTATATCTGATGGGGAACCGGACAGAGTGTCTGTGTACACAGCGGGTGTGTTTTATATCTGATGGAGAACCGGACAGAGTGTCTGTGTACACAGCGGGTGTGTTTTATATCTGATGGAGAACCGGACAGAGTGTCTGTGTACACAGCGGGTGTGTTTTATATCTGATGGAGAACCGGACAGAGTGTCTGTGTACACGGCGGGTGTGTTTTATATCTGATGGAGAACCGGACAGAGTATCTGTGTACACGGCGGGTATGTTTTATATCTGATGGAGAACCGGACAGAGTGTCTGTGTACACAGTGGGAATGTTTTATATCTGATGGAGAACCGGACAGAGTGTCTGTGTACACAGCGGGTATGTTTTATATCTGATGGAGAACCGGACAGAGTGTCTGTGAACACAGCGGGTATGTTATATGTCTGATGGAGAACTGGACAGAGTGTCTGTGTACACAGCGGGTATGTTTTATATCTGATGGAGAACTGGACAGAGTGTCTGTGAACACAGCGGGTATGTTTTATACCTGATGGAGAACTGGACAGAGTGTCTGTGTTCACTGTGTACACAGCGGGTATGTTTTATATGGTGGCATATAGTGGGACGGGATGGGGTGGGTTGAATAGCTGACAGGCCAAAGTGGAGCTGCTGAATGAAAAGAACAAAGTGAATGACATTGACCTGAGTTCAGCAGGAGGAGACTGAGAGGGGTTTTCATGTGTCCCCGGATCCAGAGCACACTGAGGGGAAACGGGATTTATTTGTAGATGAAACAGCAGGCGTGACAGTGAAAATTGCCGCAAATGCTGGAAACATCGATTCCGGAATGCTTGTGGAAAGAGAACCACAGTGAAAATTTCTGTTTGGAAAATAAGAGCAGTCCTGACCACTGCCAATACAACTGTGTAAACTTTGTGAATGAAGCCACTTATTGTTCACCTGCTGGTCTCATTGCGCATTGGATGGAATGACGCAGTGGGATCTGACTGAGTTAATGTTAATGGTATTGACGTGTTCGTGTTACATGCCCACAGCATTTGAAGCTGAGACACTGCCGGTGATGTAATTTGTTTGATCAGTAACAATGGGCAGAGGTGGGTCCTTGTCACTGGAGATTGATCCCCGGTATAAATCAGAGCCTGTTGCAGTACGTCAGCCCAGAGTGTCTTGTCGAGCTGTGGAATTCAGAGCAATAGCGTTCACTGCGTCACTCAAATGGGATATCCGGTAATCTGGCGGATTGAAGACATTTACCACCCAGTTATTTCAGCCGTTGGAATTCCCGGTAAGCCGCTGTCACACCTGCAAACAGCAGAAACTGAGAGTTCATTCCGATGTGCTGAAGTGTTTCTCTCGCTACTTGTTTCCACAGACACCTGTCCAGTGCCCGCATTTCAGTCATGGGCGGAAGGCGCTGACTATGTTAATCCCATTGCTTTAGCAGCAGACATCGTTGCATATTGAAGCCAAGGTGCCTCCTTATGCTGCCTGGATGTCATGGAATAACTGTGAATTGAAATGTCTGCACACGAGGACACCGGGCTGCACTACATGTGTGGGAACCAGCCGTCCCTCTGTAGTTCTGCCGGTAGGAGCTGCCTGTGAATTGCGTCACTGGGTGATGGGACAACGCGAAAGGCACATTTATTTTAGAGATGTGAGCAGAAGGAAGTGCAGATGTGGATTTCATTTCATTCCTGTTCTGCTCAGAGGCAATGATGCTGATATTTAATGTCAATCCCTTACTGCGCCGAGGGGGCACTTAAGCCGCTATCCTGTCGCTTTTGGAAATTCCCCCAGACTTAACCCATTTACAAAACTCGCGGCAAATTCTGTGTCGCGCCGATAATGCGCACTGTCAGCGGCTTCATGTGTTTTGGGTTCGGTTTCCACCTTGGAAGAAAAATAATATAAGGTCTAATTAGATTCTGACAAACTGCTGCTCTATTTCCCTGACTAGTCAGTAATTTCTCTGCTTCCTTCCCTCCCTCTTGCAGTGAACGTAGTGGCGATTGTCATCCTGGCCCGAGGAAAGTGCGGTCTCTCCAAATGTATCACTCGCTACCTGCTGGGAATGGCAGCAGCCGATCTCCTGGTCGTTATCTCTGACCCTCTGCTGAAATGGACTGTTTACATATACTTTAAGTATTCTATTCTCAATAGGACTCCCGTTTGTAGGGTCGTTTGTTGTCTACTTTTAGCAAGCACCGGGGTCTCTGTCTGGCTGACAATCGCGTTCACCTTTGACAGATTTGTGGCCATTTGTTGTGAAAAGCTGAAAACAAAATATTGTACCGAAAGAACGGCGGCTGTGGTTATCGGGACAGTCAGTGTGCTGGGGTGTTTGGAAAGTATCCCTTTCTACTTTACATTTGAGTCTTCGTTGATAATTAATGGAGTTTCCTATGGCTGTTTCACCAAAGCGAGCTTCTATACGTCCCCCTCGTGGGCCGCACTTCAGATTATTCATCGCATTTTCATACCTTGTCTGCCATTTATTCTGATTTTATTGTTCAATTCTCTGACAGTTAGACGGATCTTTTCCGCCAGTAAAGTCCGGAGGGGGCTCCGGGGCCGCAGCAACGGAAAGGAAGACAAGGACCCGGAGATGGAGAACCGCAGGAAATCGGTCGTTTTGCTATTCAGTATAACCGGTAGTTTTATATTTCTGTGGTTAACACGACTGATTTTTGATATCTACGTAGAGATTGCAAACATTCCTCGTTACACGGACACGGATCCGATTTATATCGCAGAGTCCGCGGCGACGATGCTGCAGATCCTCAGCTCCTGCAGCAACACGTGTATTTACGCCGTGACTCAGAGCAAGTTCAGAGAGGAGCTGAAGAACGCGGTGAAATACCCGCTGAAACTGTTACCCAAATGCGTTAAATCATAGAGCAACCAGCTGGTTTCTGCAACGGAATTAAATCAATCGTCATGTTTCCTCTATAAGCTATCCGCTTGCCGATAGGCAGAACCACGGCTAACAACTGAGCGATCTGAAATACGCATCTATTTAGTGGTGATATATTTCACTCGCTGTCTATGCTGTGCAGAGAACATTTGTCCCTCATCACATTCATGTCAAATGTGTAAGGATCATCGCAGCTGTAATTGAGCCCGATGGACGCTCTGTAGAACTCGGAAACTGTCCGGGACGGTCCAGTCAGTCCCACCCGTTTTATTTTCATTCTCTCCGTTACATCTCGTTCTTCGTTCAGGTGATTCTCACAGAGTTTTACCCCGGGATTGTCCAGTCAAGATGGATCCGGTCTGTTCTCTCCATTCTCTCCGCTGTTTCTCATTCTCTCTGTTAGTGACACTCCCAGTATTTTATTTACAATCTCTCTCAGGATGCACGTGATCCCGCCATTAACTCCCCGCTTAGTTCTTCTCCCACACCGATACATTACACCAGTTTAGATTGGTGATTTTCACCATGAGGGAGACATGTTCCGACTGCAACATAGCGGCTCAAATGTGTTTTTGTTTTCTTTTTTTTTAAACTCCGTCTCCATCTGCCGACTGCTCCCTCGTTGTCCGGGCATATCTCCGTCTGTATCTCTGTTCCCATCCCAAGGCCGCGTGAGAGTCTGTTTCGTTCCCTCTCCCTCTGTGCTATGCTTCTCCCTGTCCGATCCTCTACTGAACAAAATAATCCCCACTGCAGTAGGTAGGAACATATATCTACACTGATAATAAATGCACGCAAAACTTCAGAGAACCTCCAAAGCCATGGGAAAATTTCCCTTGATCTCTCTCTCTCTCTCTCTCTCTCTCTCTCTCTCTCTCTCTCGCTCTCTCTCTCTCTCTGAACTAACTGAACTATCTGAAAGTGTAATCGATTTTGGGGGAGAAAGAATGATACTGGAAATCCGAATTCCAACATAAATTACTGGAGACGCTCAGCTTGTAAGATACGGTCGGTTAAAATATTCATTTATATTTCAGTCATCTATGCTTACCGTTCATCACAAGGGTAAATAAAAAAGTCAGATACCTCGTGTCTGAGGATTCGACAGTGTATCTTTTACATTGATTATCTGATGCGGCAAGCTAAAGAAAAGAAATGCCGCTGAATTACTTTACAAGATGCTGTACCGCTTTCTGACGGAACACTACTCCCTCTGTTGCATTTCCAGTTCCGTCTCGCTGATGTCTGTCCTGCAGCCGATCAACTGTGATTATTCTCGCTCGGGGTTTGACGGAAGTAAGTGTCGACCCGACGGGTAACTTTTCGAGCGCAGAATAGATTTACGCACCATGGGCCAGTTATTAGTAACTCAACAATTTCTCATAAATAATATTTGCAATGATACGGAAGTATTAAATCCCATCTCTGACCGCCACGTGAACACAATAATAGTCTCAGTTCCAAGGGACTCAGAAACGTGGAAACAGAGAGAACCTGCTCCACAAAACATTTATTTACTTTCCAAGTCACCTCGGTTTACCCATAGCCCTATGGTTTTCTAAGCTCCATGTACCTATCCAGGAGTCTCTTGAAAGACTGTACCGTATCTGCCTCCACCACCGTCGCGGGAAGCTCATCCCACGCACTCACCTCTCACTGTGTAACAAACTTACCGCTGATATCTCCTCTGCACCTACTTCCAAGCACCTTAAAACTGTGCCCCCTCGTGTTAGCTATTTCAGCCCTGGGAAAAACCCCTCTGACTACCCACACGATCAATGTCCCTCACACCTTATACATCTCTATCAGGTCACCAATCAACTTCAGTCGCTCCAAAGAGAAAAGGCCAAATTCACTCGACGTATTCTCATATGGTATTTTCCCCAATCGAGGCAACATCCTTGTTAATCTCCTCTGCACCTTTTTTACAGTTCCCATATCCTTCCTGTAGTGTGGTGACCAGAACTGAGCACAGTATTCCAGGTGGAGTCTGAACAAGGTCCTATATAGCTGTAACATTACTTCTTGGATCCTAAACTCAGTCCCACGGTTGATGAAGGGCAATGCACTGTATGCCTTCTTGACCATACAGCCAACCTGCGCAGCAGCTTTGAGTGGTCTATGGACTCAGACCTCAAGATCCCTTTGATCAGGTACAGCAGGCAGTGGAGAAAACTAATGGCATGCTGGCATTCATAAGAAGGGGAATTGGGTATAGGAGCAAAGAGGTACTTCTGCAGCTATACGGGGCTCTGGTGAGACCACACCTAGAGTATTGTGTTCAGATTTGGTCTCCAAATTTGAGGAAGGACATTCTAGCTATTGAGGGACTGCAGCGTAGGTTCACAAGGTTAATTCCCGGGGTGGCGGGACTGTCATATGTTGAAAGATTGGAGCGACTGAGCTCGTATACACTGGAATTTAGAAGGCTGAGGGGGATATTATTGGACACGCTGGAAGCAGGAAGCATGCCTGATGGGTGAGTCCAGAACCAGAGGCCACAGTTTAAGAATAAGGGGTAGGCCATTTAGCACGGAGTTGAGGAAAGACTTTTTCACACAGAGAGTGGTGGATATATGGAATGCTCTGCCCCAGAAGGCTGTGGAGGCCAGATCTCTGGATTTTTCCAAGAAAGAGATGGATAGAGCTCTTAAAAATAGCGGAATCCAAGGGTTATGGGGATAAGGCAGAAACTGGATACTGATTGTGGATGATCAGCCATGATCACAGTGAATGGCGGTGCTGGCTCGAAGGGCCGAATAGCCTACTCCTGCACCTATTGTCTGTTGTTTATTGTCTATTGATCCTCCACACTGCCAAAAGTTCATTCCAGTTTTGGCTCATTGAAACCCAATTAGATTGAGCGGCTTACTGACTACAGCATAACTACCTGATAAGATTAAATGACTAGTCCATCGCATTCCACAGATGGCAATAACCTGGGGTTGACTCTGTTGTCTGTATGCAGCTCATGTCCTTCTTTCGTTAATTGCCGTCTGTCTCATGACAAACGAGAGAAAATATGCAGAGCCGGAAATCAAAGTAATACATAAAAAATTGTGGAAGAACTCAGCAGGTCAGGTCCTAGACCCTTCATCAGTAAGATTTAGCAGGCATACACTCATCCACACAGGTTTTAATGAAATCCTTGCTCTTCATTTACAATTAATTGGAAAAGAGCTGGATAGTCAGATATGCCCAAAGCAGGGAGGGTTGACAAAGCGGTGTTAAGAGCTTTAAAGGCTGTGTTCATTTCCTGAGTCCACTGTATTTCGGCAGACATGTTCGGTAATGAGGCTCGTCGAAGAGGAGACTCCATCATTCGATGTTCAGGAATACAATGTCTACAATAATTGGCGATTCCCAAAACGGGAAGCATTTCAGTTCGGGTGCGGGGAGGCGGTGCTTTAACGAAAGCTGCAATTCGTTCTCTGGTAAGTTCCTCGTTTCCCTGAGAAAGCGTGAGTCCCAAATACTGTAGAGAGGGCTGACAAAGCTTCAGTTTGTTGAGGGATACCTTGTGTCCTTTTTCAGCCAGGTTTGTCAACAAAACAACAATATCTTTTTCACAATTAACGGGGACAGGGGAGAGAATAAGCAGATAATCGGCACTTTGTAAAATTCTACTTTGCCCTGGCAACCGGAGGGTGTTTAAATCTCCTATGACCGCTGCGGCATAAACCCAGGGGCTGTCAGTTTACCCATGATGCAACCTGGTCCGAGATCACTGTCCAGCACTGTAAGTGAAAGCAAACAAATGCTGACTATCCTTGTGTAATGGGATGGAGAAAAAGGCAGAACAGGGTCTGTAACAGAAAAAAAAATTCAGATGCAGCAGGAATATGGAGATGACGTTAGTATTGGCTACGACGGGAGGAAGATGTACAACTTTCTTGTTAATAGCCCTTAGTTCTTGTACAAATCGTCACTCATTATCACGACCTGGTTTCGGAACTGGTAAAATAGGAGAATTACAGGGACTACAGGTTGGCACCAGCACTTGCTGATCCAATGACCGACTTGATAACTTCTCCTGCCTCCGGTGACAAATTATATTGCCGTACAGAGGATCGAATGGCACTGGTCTTCGTGTGGTGGGGCGGAATATACAAGTTCCACATGATCTTTGTTTATCGCCCACAGGGAGGGAGGTATCCTCGATAACAACAAGTGTATGATATGCTCAGGCAAAGCAGGGGGAACAAACACTTCAACCTTAGTTTTATCGATGAAAGGGGCAAATGTTATTCAACCAGCCTGAGCGGAATGAAGTTGCCGAGTGGCATTAGTATTAGGCAGAGTTATATACTGAGTGCGGTTTAACTCCTGTAAAGTCTGAAACACGGGTCCGAGTTGTTCAGGAGTTGCAGGGAGTTTGATGAATATAGTCACATGAGTTGTTCAGTTTGGCCATTTAAATCGCTCATTCTGTTGTTCACTCAAAAACACTTCTGCCAGTACGCCCTCTGGACCATAATAGATGGGTCCGGTTAAGGAAAGAGTTTCTGCTCTGTTCAGCACTGAAATGACCTTTTGCTGATTGCTCGGCTGAGATGCTTCAGTGTATCGGGCGGAGAAATAGAAATGCATCAGGGGTTGGCATGTCAGACTAAGATGCCTTGGATGATAAGCGTCGTTAGGCAGTTTGTATCTGTAATGCTAGCGCTGAGTTGATCTGCAAGTCTATTCCAGTGGATAATTCCCATGTCAAGGAAACGGGAAATAAAGTTCTATTTTCTCCAGTTTTATTTATTTGTTTATTTATTTTGCCTGGGTTAGCATAGTGATTTTGAGGAGTAACTTCTCCAGAAATCACTATGCTAGCGGGATGCCCCACAAGGGCAGCCTTACACTCTCCCCTTTAACCACTTTCTGTTGGTAATGTTGTCTCCGTCATTATCGCTTCTCCCTGTACTCCTCTGGGGAATCGAAAATCACCTTGTACTGAAGGTCAAGTGGGCTCTTTTTCTTTTTCTTTAGGTGGGGTGGGGTCAGAGGTTGATGTCTCTTAGCTTCCTCCAGCACTTATTCAAGTCAAGTCAATTTTATTGCCACTTAACTACACACATGCACACCGACAAGCAAGACAACATTTCGCCGACCCAGGGTATAAAGCACAGCAGCGCACACAACACCCACAACACAGAAACACTTGTGAAAGGAAGGACAAGATCCTCCGATGAGCCCCAACAAAGTAAAGTGCATAAATGAAAACACGTATTTATATCATCATAATCCCACGTATCTTGTTTAAAATATTGAATTTGCTTTAAATCAAGTCCCCCATAAAGCACCGTCCTTGTGTCAAACCACACACACCACTAGTAAAAGGAGTCACATGTCTAGTATATCCACTTTCCACCAGACCATATCAGCAGGGAGATTGGCGGCATCAGCGGTTCTCCCGGGGATTTCTTTACTCGTTCAACCTTCTGGTGCTTCCTTCTCGTTTTCTTCTTTACCTTTACAGAGAAATCTCTCCCCGCATTTCTCTCATCAACTTTACTATCATTACTCACCATCTTCCTTCAATCTATTGTCCTGGTTTTCATCTTTATCTTTACAGGGAACTCTCCCTCCCGCAATCCTGATCAGCTTTACTGTTACTACTTCCCATCCTACTTCAATCCACTTACCTGCTCCTGCAAAGGAAAAACAATCAGTCGCAAGCACAAGCGCGAACGAAATTTCGTCCCGTTCGCCTCTCGAAGTCTTATTCATATCTATTATTTTTATTTACTAATCAGAGAACATCTTGGGTCCGCCTAGGATCCGGATCCTGACTCCTCTACTTCACACAAAACTTCGCATAACGCTGCGGTCTTTCCTTCTTGGTCTTGCCGATCTCATCCTTTCTACCCGGTCACGGGCCAGGATCAGCGATGCTCAAAGCGGATCACGCAACGGGTGGCTAACTTGAAGTTCTCTTTGCGACCCTCACTTACTCCATCGTTCGAGCAGCTTTTTGGGATCCTGCTCGACTACGCCCATTTACCAGAGATTGTTTCACAGTGAAGTTCGGTACCAGGCTTCAACTGGCGAATCTTTTATTTTAGTATGGAGAGATGACATGTCTGGAACTCTGAGGTACAGGTGAAAAGCCTGTCTTGATATGTCGTAGCATAGAAGTGCATGAAACCTTAGCAGAAGAACAGAATTAGTTCACGATGTTTATTTTTTTTTTTTTTGAATTGTGGCTCATTCGTTTACACCCATCCCACTTGCTGCTGTGTTATGGTTCTAAGGAGTAGCAGTGCCAGGCATGATATTCTTAAGTGGAAAACGCAGAAGTCCGCAGTGTTACGAAGCTAAAGCAAGATGCAGCCCTGTAAACTTTATATTCGGAAATTTCATCCACAGGGAGGGAGGCTGCAGGTCGGGGTGATGGTGCTGAAGAATGTTTGGAGCGAGGGAGGTCGTGAATGCGGGTTGGAAGGAATATGGTCAAGTGAAGGAGTCACTGAGACAGGAAGGGCTGGATGTTTCTAGAATGCCATGTGTGACCGAAAGTCCTCTGGACCCTCAAGGCACATTTTTCTGGGTTTTGACTCACACTTCCCCACGCGTGCTCATCTCAGACTTACCCCGCTCCCACAGTCGTTCACTCCCCCGTCTCTATGCCCAACGAGGGTCTTTCTCGCCCCAGTCTCTCTGTGTACACCACCGTCTCGCTCTCCCCCTCGGGCTCTTTCTCCACCACCCCGCCGCTCACTAAATGCCCTGTTTCAGTCTCTCGCCTCCACCCACCGGTATCTCTCCAGTGCTGTCTTAGTCCCTCCACAATTCCGATCTCTCTACCCATCCGAAATCTGTCTCATCACCCCGGTCTCTCTGTCCATCCAAGGTCTCCCTCTCCCGATCTCTCTTTCTCTCTCCGTTGATCTCTCGTACCTCGCCGGCCTATCTCTCGCCTCTCTTCTTCAATCTCCCCTCCAGTCCTTCTCTCCCAGGTTCTTTCTTCTAGCCCCAGTCTCTCTCTCTCTCTCTCTCTCTCTGTCTACCTTCTCTCGCCTCCATCTCTCTCCGTTTTTTGTTGCCTTCCCTCTTTCCGCTCATCTCTCACCCCTCTCGCTCCCTCCCCAATCTCCCTTCCAGTCTCTTTCTGCCCTTGTCACTCTCTTCCCGTTTTCCCGAGCCCATTCTCTATTTACAACATCTGCCTCTTACCCATCAATCCCTCTCTTACCTCAGTACGTTTCACTGCCTGTCTTTTACATCCTCCAGTTTCTCCCCGAGTCTCTCTCATACTGTCTTTCTCCCTGCGTTTCCCTCTCCCTCCAGTGTCACTAACTCCCTGGCGTTCCCTACCCAGTCCTTTTCCCCGTCTCTCACTCCCCCTGTCTTTCTCTCTTCCTGCCTCTGTCACCCTCTCACTCTCTTCCGGGACGCTCACTACGCCGTCTTTCACCCCATGCACAATATCACAAAGCGAAAACAACATTCAGCCCTGTAAACTTTATATTCCGTAAATTTCATCCACAGGGAGGAAGGTTGGAGGCCAGAGAGAGAAGGCGGATCATAAATGTGAAGAATGTTTGGAGCGAATGTTATCCTCGATGCGGGTTGGAAGGAGTGGGGTCAAGGGAAGGAGTCATCGAAACGGGAAGGGTTGGATATTTCGGCATCTCTTTACAATGATGGCATTGGAATCCCAGAATGCTATACGTGATGGAAAGCCCTCTAGCCTTGACTGTACATTTTTTCTGGATTTTGTCTCACACTTCCCCATACACGCTCATCTCAGACTTACCCCCACCCCGCACAGTTTTTCTCTCCCCCATCTCTCTGCAAAAGAACGGTTTCTTTCTCTCCTCAGTGTCTCTCCGTACTCCATCACCTCGCTCTCCCCCAAACTCTTTCTCCAGCATCCGGCCTCACACTAAGTGCCCTGTCTCTACACAGAGTCTCTTTCCCATCTCTCCTCTCCGCCTCTATAACGATGCAGTGTCTCTCCTCCACCCCTCGGTCTCTCCCCGTCTCCTTTCTCCACTCTCCCCCCATCCCCAGTTCCACTCTCCAAGATTCTTTCTATCACCAACTATCCCTCTCTCGACACTCACTTTCTACCCAGTCTGTCTCTTCTCCCGTCTCCCTTTCTGACCACTCTCTCCTCCGTTTCTCGCTCTGTACGTCATCCACTCCCCGTTTTCCCTAGACCAATTTCTCTTTCCACAATCTTCCGGTCAGTTCCTCTCTTACCTCAGTACCTGTTTCACTCCCTGTGTCTCTCATCCTTCAGTGTCTCCCCGAGTTTATCTCACCCTGTCTCTCTCCCCTCGTCTCTGTCTTCCTCCAATGTCATTATATCTCCGGCGCTCGCCACCCATTCCTTTTCCGCGTCTCTCACTCCTCCCAATGTTCTCTCTCCTACACTCACTCACCCTCATTCTCACTTCTGAGACCCCCACTATCCCGTTTTTCACCCTAATCTTTACTCCCACACTCTCTTTCTCCTACCAGTCAAACTCACTTTCTCCAGTGTCTCTCTGTCCCAATGTCGCTTCTCCCAGCTCTCCTCTCATCACTTCCGCACAACAGTCTCCCTCTTATATCTCTCCCTCCATACACGAGTCATTCTCACTCAATCTTTAGTGTATCCTACATGCCTTGTGGCAACTCTGGCCAAGATTTCAAGTGAGTTGTTTTTTTTCTTTTACAACGGTGTCTTCTTCATTGCCATTCTCCCATAAAGCTGCGACTGGTGAACCAACGAAGCAAAAATTACTGTATGCGCAGCCTCTCCCATCTCAAGCACTGAAGCCTGTATCTCCTCCAGAGTTGCCGTAGGTCTCTTGTGGTCTCCCTTCACCAGTTCCCTTCTTACACAACCACTCAGTTTTTGCGGAATGCCTGCTCAAGGCAGATTTACAACTGTGCCATATTCTCTCCATTTCTTGATGTCTGAGTATACTCTACACTAAGGGATATTGAGTGATTTGGATTTTTTTTATAACCATCTCCGGACTTGAGCTTTTCAATAACTTTTCGCGGAGATGCTTGGTGTGTTATTTTGGCTTCATAATGTAGATTGTGCCAGGATACTGACACCTTCCACATAAAGGTGTATTTTTTAGTGCAATCGATTGAAACACCTGGACTGCACACAGGTAATTTCCAATTAACTAATTATTTGACATCTGAATCTTGTGCAAAGAATTATTTTGTGATTTTGTGCTTTATATTTGTAATTAATTTAGATCACGTTGTAGAGATCTGTTTTCACTTTGACGTGATGAGACTTTTTCTGTTCATCAGTGTTAAAAAGAAAAATCCGAATTAAATCCACTGTGTTCCAACGCTGTACAAAGATAAAGCATGAAAACTTCCAAGGGGACGAATAACCATATAACCATATAACAATTACAACACGGAAACAGGCCATCTCGGCCCTTCTAGTCCAGGCCGAACTCTTACCCTATCCTATTCCCATCGACCGACACTCAGCCCATAACCCTCCATTTTTATAGCCATATAGAATAGAATAGTTTTCATAGCCACTGTATGGGTGTCTAAAAGAAAGTTTAAACTCTTAAAATTGATTATTCAATGACACAATGGCGGAAAAAAATAGAGATGTCGATTTGGGTAGATACATTGCTGGTGCGAGGTTAAAATCAATTCGTTCTGGATTGCAATGCTCTGGAGCGAGCATGGAGGATAAGATGTGACTTCATAGAGTTATAAACGGTTGAAAGAGACATATATATACTCAACTGGTTGTGCCCTTTTTTAATTCCGGATGGAAATGACTAATACGAGGGGGAAAAATATAGCGGGTGGGTGGTTCTAGGTTTTCTATACAAGGAGAGGTATTTGCGGAGAAAGCGCAGCCAAAGCTGATGACAGAGGCTGATATATTAGGGCAATAAAATAGATATTGGCACATACATACTCTCAGTTTGATGTATAATATCCGTACTTCTGTTGTTCACAGTGAACGTTATGACAATTCTCGTACTATCATGGCGAAAGAGTGCAATCTCTAAAACTGTCACCCGCTATCCGTTGGTCATGTCAGCGGCAGACCGAGCGGTCGTTTACTTCGACGTTATATTGATGAAAGTTCCGATTTTTTTTTCCCCAGATGACTATTCCTTCCTGCTTTACGTCCGCGTGTGTAGAACCCACGTCTTCTTACTGCAGGCCGCCACAAATTGCTCTGTTTGGTTCACTGTTGCTTTCACTTTTGATCGATTGTGGGCATTTGTTAAAACGCTAAGTATTTCTCTGGGAGAACAGCAGCTGTGGTTCTGAGCACAGTGACTGTACCGAATTGTTTAAATAACGTCTCCTGGTTCTTCATGGTTCAATATATATATACTTCCTCGAACATTTGGTGGCCTTGCATGCAGAGATGAGAATTTTTGGGGTCACTATTCTATACAGTAATCGATATCCTTCGTTCTGTCTTTTCGACTGTGATGCCATCCCTGGCTGTTATCCTGCTCAATGCTGTCACCATCACGAACATTTTAGTGGCCAGTAGAGCCCGCGGCAGGCTCCGGGATCCCAGTAGTGGTCAGAGTTCTAGCGACCCCGAGATGCAGAGCCTCATAAAATCCTTGGTTGTACTGCTGGTCGTCTCGGGAGATTTCACCCTATCAGGGTATTGTATGGGGTTATCACTATCTAGAACAGGATGGTTCATGCAATGGACGTCCCACATTGTTTGAAGATAACTTCATGTTTCAATGAACTGTGCTACATACTGCAGTATCTGAACTCTTGACCTCGTCAGTCAGACTAAGCTCAGGGAGCAGCTGAAGGAGGTGCTGAGTTCTCTGACACTCGTTTTGAAAAGGATCCGACACTGATTATCTGTGTGACTAGCGTCCTTCACTTCTGCTTTCAAGAAGGTGATAGGAAAGTTGTCCATTGATTATCCGTGTCACTCCAAATTCTCCCTGGATGGATGGACACAACTCTGTAGTTTCAACACTTCATGTCCCTCACTTTTCCCTGAGGATCTCGACCAACCTCCTCCATTGTCATCTGCAACATTGTTCATTTCGTGAAGGAGGCTGAAACACTCGGTAACCTCCCGAATGAATCACACAGAGTAGAATAGAACCAAATACATGCTGTGGCATAACCCCAGATTTTAGTACTAGGAACGCACGAGGGTTGCGCCAGACAGACGAAGTAAGTATAGAACCCATTGAATATCAAGCGTTGTTGCCGTTCAAACACATTGAAAGTTTCAATGTAATAACGCACCACAACTTAATAAACTTGCTCATAACATACAACTTGTCAATGGGATAGTCACAAATCGGAGCCATGAAGCTGACAAATAAACTCCACTCTGTGGGCCTAGAAATGCACATGTATCATTAGACTAATGACCATATCAAAATCACATCGTGAGAGCAATGACAGCTTGATGTTTATGAGATTGATGTCTATGAGAGTAACTAATGCCACATGTTTGAGGCTGCAAGGATGGAAAACTCCTGGCCTTTAAAGCACTTTATTCGAGTATAGATTTTCAGAGTCATTGATAATCTGAATATTATAGGGCATTCAATTGTTGCAGTTGGAAGGGAGAATTCCTGATCGGTTAGAGCATCAAAGGATGTGGCAAGAAGGCAGATGAATGGGTTTGAGTGGGATCTTGGATGGAATGGCACAGTATGGTTGCATAAATTAATTTTCTCCTATTTCTTATGGTCCTATCGTCTATTCGGGTTTGTTGAAAGTAAGTTCGTTGTGCAGGGAAAGGTGGTTGCACGGAACGCTCTGCTAGACATGTTTGTGGAGGCAGATAGATTAGGGGTATTTAAAAACTCTCAGTTAGGCACATTGGTTATGTAAATAGTAGGTTGTGTTGTAGCGGATGGCTAGACTGATCTCAGAGTAGATTATAAGGTCGGTACAACGTCGTCGGCCGATGGACCTGTGATGTGTTGTAATGTTCTGTGTCCTATCCTCCCGGTCATGGCCATTTATTACAAAACTGTAACTGAATTTATATGAATTCCTGCCTATTCCACTCACCAGCCGTCCCGCTGAAGGCAAACATGCCATTTGCGCTTTTAACATGCTGCCAGCTTGCGAACACACTGTCAGTGAGCCCGATATGTTAGCGGACAGATTACTCTGTAAAGCAATGGTGTACAATTCTGTTAACGGTCTGTGATTAATTGCATACTTTCACTTATATTGGAACTCCGCACTTGTTTGGATTAAACTCCATCAGCCATGTCCGTAACTGATCTTTATTTTCCAAACAGTAGATGTTTCTGATCGAGCCCTTCTTTAGGATTCGTCTGGGCTTTTTATCGCCGGAATACTTTGTTCGGATATGGAAGGACACTTTGCCTTCAGGTGCTGCGACACAATACTTGCACCGTGGGAAGAAGAAAGAAACCTGGAAAATACGCGTAATATTCTCTCCTTGTACTCAGTTATCCGACCATATGTGACAAAGCTACAGCGATCAAACAGGTCATGAAATTATGCTTCCGGCCCCTGCTCAAGAAAAAATATGAAAAAAAAACATGCTCCGCTTTGAAATCTGGTAAACATAATACAAGTTTCAACAAAAATATTTTCTGTTACATTACAGGTTTCCATTCTGGGGTCCACGGACCCCTCGGATAATGACGGGAGCCCATGCCATAAAAACATTTTGAAATTCCTGGACTACAACATAGTTAATGGAAGGAAACTAAATTACACAGGACTGTATCCCTAATGAGTTTGTATAAACGCGGTAAAAAGACGTAATGCAGCTCATAATAACGGGAAGCACTGTGTAGCGATCCTGCAGGTGCCTGAAACCCAGACATGGTCGTGAATTCCTGGAATCCTTATGACGTGTTTGTGAATGGAATGGGATGTCCCCAGTCACACCCCGCTCCCCCAACATGAATAGGTGTTGACGTCACAATACAGACGATTAGCACGTGACAAAGACGTCATTGATATCTGCACACGCATAAGAGACCGTGACAGACAGCACGCATTTTCTATTCAGCCGAGGTTCTTACACGCAGCAGAAAGCTAAGCAAGTCATGCAGCATCTATGGAGGGAAATTTACAGTTGTGACTCCCGATCTCATTAGGAATGGAAAGGAACTGGGCAGAGGTCTGTGTAAAGCAATGTGGTTGGATTCGAGAACACATATCACAAGTGCCAAAACAAAGAATGCAGAACAGCGGCTCTGCCTTCATAAAAGTTTCCCCAGATTCCTCATTTAAACTTTTACAAACTTCTACAGACTCACAGCACGTTATCTTCTTTTGCGTGTTCATTGTCGTATCTCGTGTCATCGGAGTACTTATTTTATTAATTTACTTTAAACTTTGAACTTCGACATTGTTAATCCTGAGTTTCAGTTCTTCATCTACCACAGAGGATTTTAATCTAATGTTGTACGTATGAGTAGTCACGTGGTGCGCAAAGAAAATAATCACATTGTTGCTGCTTAATGTGCTGGTCACCGTTCCATGTAAACCACAATGAGTTATAGACTGAGAGGTGAAATCAGCGCTCCACTGAGACGTGATACAAAAGTAAAATGTTCCACATTATTATGACAAAACACAATCAGGGATAATTGAATTTAAATTAACATTTTATCAACAGAGCTTCCCATTTAGTGTAAACAGATATTTTGCCCCATTTTTCAGCTCCTCCCTGAATTTCCTCTGTGTCAGTCCATAGATACACGTGTTGGTGCCGGAGCTAAGAAACATCAACATATACCCAAACTCTTGTAGGATAAATGTAGGTGTGCTGTAATATTTGTTTGTGAAAAACACGTTTACTGCTGCCCAGTTCATGGAGTATACAATATAGGTTATCCACAATAATATGAAATTGGCAGACAGAGCGAACAACAAAACCATTGACTTTCTCCGGTTCTGAACCTCTGGATCACTTTTGTTGTCAGTATGGCTCCGGAGTCCACGGCGAACCATATTCGCTGCTATAATAGATCTGGTGGTTAAAACATTGAACAGCAGAATTAAACCAACTGGTAATAATGGGTTCATGATGGTGTCAAATAACTCGTAACCTCTCCACAGGGATGATGTATAGTACTCGGGTTTGGGTTTCCCTGACTCTCCTGCAAAGTAAAATGGAAATGACTGAACACAGCTACCTATGGCCACTACCACGATCACCACGGTCGCTGTTCTCTCCGTACAATATCGGGTCCGAAACTTCTGAAGGCAGATGGCGACGTAGCGATCGAAAGTGAAAGCGACAGTCAGCCAAACGGAACAGTCCAATGCTGCACTCCCCAGAATAGGTCCCAGAGCACGCAGCCGAGATTTCATCACGAAGACAGCATACAAGTAGAGAGTATTGATTTTATAGAATACAACACCAAAGAGAACGACCATCAGATCAGCTGCCGCCATGGCCACGAGGTAGCGAGTGATACATTTGGAGAGCCCACAATTTCTGCGAGACAGGATCACAATCGCCGCTAAATTAACTGAAACAAAAGAAAAATATTCATTGCTTCATGGGTCTCGAGTGCACAGCGTGACTTTGTTTGCATGCTAAGGCCGGTACTCCAGATCGCGCCACTGCCCGAACCGGACGCCAGTGCGCGAGTGCGCCTGTGCTGACTGAGATGGGTGTTGGTAATCGATCACCCCGACACTTGTTCAGCGACGGGCAACTGATCTCTCGCCAGTTTCACGCGCGATGGCAATGGGCAAGAAGGAAAGCAGCTCGACCTCCGGTGGTTTTATCAAGTGGAGAACAGACAACAGGGTATAGTTGGATCTGATCGGTTGTTTGAGGGCATCGTTCATTAATTGTCCTGCTCCATGTCCTTCTCTGAGATATTCATTTATGATGCTTGCGTGTTCCTTCTCCACGTTGAGTGGGGAATGGCTGTGCACGGTTGGACAAAATGCACAGGCAGAGAAAGCGACAAAGTACTTAGGAGTGAAAATAATGAGCTAGGAATGTAATTAATATCAGCGCGCGTAAGTGGTAATGGAATCACTCAATTCGTCTGGATTAATACGAGTGTCTTTTGCTAGAAAAGTAGAATTGGGGGTTGTCAGATGAATGCGTGGCTGAAAGAAAATGTGGAAAGTGCAAAGACATTTTTTTTGATATTGGCGTCTCTTTATTCTACAAGTGATCTGCACAAGGAGGGCAGTTTGTACCTGTGCGGTAGAGGAGCAATAAACCTGGGTGTGCTTTGCAACGATTAAGTTGACTAGTGAATAGGTTCAGAAGCACAAGGGAGGCAAAAGAAGCAGGAAGCTGATACAGGGTCAGTCGGATTACCTTCGGCAGAGAAGCAAGGCAACAGCAAGGCAATGACTGGGGCAAAGTGAACTGAATGTATTCAGAGAAGAGATAGCAACACGCTATCGTGGTATTATGCCCTTTACCGAAACGTTGCGGAAAGGAAGAATGTAGGACCACAAAACATAGAAGGGGAATTAGGCCATTCGGCCCACGGAGTCTGCTCCGCCACTCCATCATGACTGTTTCTGTTATTCCTCAACCCCATTCTCACGCCTTCTTCCGGTAACCTTTGACGCCCTAATGAATCAAGAACGTGTCATCCTCCAGATTAAATATAACCAAAGTCTTGAACTGCACAGTCACCCGTGTCTAGATATTCTAGGGATTCATCAGGCACTGGCGAAATATTTCTTTTCTAATCTTTGTTTAAATTCGATGTCCTCTATGCTGACACTGGGACTTCTTGTCCTAGACTCCCCCACTATCGGAAACATCCTCTCCACATTCACACACTGTTGACCTTTCAACACCCGACATATTTTGATGACATCAACCTAATTTTTGTAAACCCAGCGTGTACGGTCCCATATCTATCGAACATTCCTTATATGTTAGCTTTTTGATTCCTGGGATCATTCGCCTACACATGCTCTAGACTTTCCCCAATGCGAGCACATCTTCTCTTCGATTAGAGGCTCAAAGCTTTGCATAATACTTCATGTATTCTAATGAATGCCTTATAAAGCGTCACTGTTACATCCTTGCGTTTGCGTTCTAGTTCTCAGGAAATGAATGCTAGCTTTGCAGATACATTCTCCAATAGCGACGCATCCTGCAAGTTGTCCTTAAGGGTATCCTAAACTAGGACTCCCAGGTCTCTTTGCACCTCTGATTTTTGAATGTTCTCCCCATATAAACAATATCTACTCCTCTATTCCTTCTATGCGTTTCCCTGCAGTCACCTTCACCTGGCACTTTGCCGTCCACTGACCCAATCTATCAAATTCCTTCTGCATACACCCTGCTTCCTTAGCACTATCTGCCCCACCACCTTTCTTCGTAACCTCCGCAAACATGTCCATAAGACCATCGGTTCCTTCATCCAAATCGCTGACGTATCACATGAGAAGGTTCGGTCCCAACACCAATGACAGAACACAACATTAGGGGGAATGCACAGTACAGCCGCCATAGCTATTCCTGTTAGAGGACGTCATGAATCAAACAGATTCACTTAGCATTAGATTCTGAACCAGAATCAGCTTTAACATCAACGGAAAATGTCGTGGAGTTCATTACACCCGAAACATAATTTTGTAAGATTATGATAAAATACATTAAAACAAACAAACCATCAGAAAGAGATGAAAGTCACGTAAATCATATTAAAAATAAGAATGAAACGTGCTTCTATTTTCAATATTTCCTGTGTGAGTTGATATAAAAGACTTCAATAGGAAATTATGACCGCTCTAAATTAAAGCACACAATCTAAGGTCTGCAGTATGTCTCACGTCTCGACATTTCCGCGACCTTACCTGGAATAGCAACGGCTGCCAGTACGGGATAGTAAATAGAGACGATATAATAAATTGCTGGATATCCCATTTTCTGCCTGAAGCGGCGATCAGTTGTGCGAAAAGTGCCAACTGTCCAGAAGCGCTGGTTCAATGAGCCCTTATACACCAGGAGGAATGTCCCTTAAGCCAATTAATGTCCCCTTAGTTACATTAGCTACAGGACAGTGAACAAACAAACAGTGTTTGTTTCAGTCTATTTTTACTCATTGTGACATTGTGTCACACACTTAACTCTTCGCGGGGCATCACGTACAATTCATTTGATGTTTATTCAATGTATTTTAGAGGGGTCAGAGAAATAGTGTACTGCAGCAAAGAAAACAGGACCCGTCCAGTTCGTGTCTAATTCTCCCTGGACTTCCGTACCGCTCCATTCACATAAACAAATTTGTCTTAAATGTTACATCAAAACCGCGTACATCACTTTCGCTGGCAGCTAGTTGCACCCTCACCCCAGCCTCTGAATAAAGTCCCCCATCAGGTCTCTCTTAAATATTTCACATTTCGCCCATAACCCATGACAGATGGTTCTAGTCTCACCCAAAAGATGATAAAAGCCTGTTTCCATTTACTTCTTATAATTCAGTCCGCCTGTACGAAATCTCCACACATTCTGCTGCGCTCAAGGGAAGAAAAAACAACGTCTTAACCTGTTCAAACGTTCCCTTGAATCAGATTTTCAAGTCTTGACCATGTCCTTGTAAATTTGCTCGATATTCCTTCAATGCCAGTGGTGCTTTTGTGCAGGCAGTTGATCAGAACCCCGCACAATGCTCCAAATTGAGTTTTACCAATGTACAATGCAACTTCGGAATGACATCCTCAACTAAATATTCTGATTTGTCAATGCCAAAGTGCCCAAAACCCGCTTTCCGACCCAATCTTCCTACGACGCCACGATCAATGAAAGATGGATCTGTATTCACAGACCCCTTTATTCCACTGCACCACTGGGTGCCATGTGTACGTCCTACCCGGGTCAGTCCTCCCAGTGTGCAACATCCCACACGTCCGCAATAACAGCTGAGCCAGCGGTGATCGCTGCAGCACTCCACTATTTTCTGGCCTCCATTCAGAGTGACAACCATATAACTTCACTCTCTGACCTCTACCGCAAAATCATGTTGAACCCGGATTACTGCTTCCCACCGAATAAAAGGGACTGAACCTCTGGACTAACCGCCCATGTGGGTATTGTCAAAAGCCTTGTTGATGTCCAAGTCGACAAAATCCACTGACACTTCATGAACTTTCCTGATAACTCCTAGACAAAGTTTGTAAGATTGGTTAGATACGGCGTACCACTCAGAAAATCACGTTGACTTTCAACAATAATGCCGTTTCTATCGAAATACCGACCATATATATCCTGACACGTCGAGTATGTGAAATGATTTACCTACTATTGGCCTCAGATTCATTGGCCTATAATTTCCTGACATAATTCGAGTTTTTCCTGACCAGAAAATTTTAAAAAAACAGCTTATTTTCCGGTCACCTGGCACCTTAACCTTGATTAAAGTACTTGTAAATATATCTGCCGAGAGCCCCGAAATGAATGGACTTGCCTCCCAGCGTTCGACGCCGTTTCAAGGATCTGGAACTTATCCTCGATAATTTGTCTCAAGAGAAATTTATTGATATCTCCCCCTCTCTCTATCTATCTATCCATCGAGCTATCTGTCTGTCTGCCTATCTCTCTATCTGTCTATTTATCTACCTATGCATCGATCTATCTGTCTATATAGCTATCTATCTGAGTGTCCACCTAATCTTCCTTCACGTTTTCTGCCAGAGCAATGTCATGACAGCTTTTAATCCTGCTAGCTTCCCTCTTCTGTTCTCTTGTTAATTCCTTATTCCGGCTGTGCAGCCCCTTCGGCTTGATACCCCTCGAAAACCAGGGTACTGTAAGATTGGTGGACCTGCCTTTTGTTCTAACAGGAACACAGGAACACTGCACTCTCAATTCCACTTTCAAGGTCTCCCACTTATCAAGCATTCATTTGAACAAATCTGGCAAAGTCAATCCCATCCAGTCCACTATAGTATCGGAGTCCCAGTCACTATATAGGAAGTTAAAATCAACTCCAAACACAATCTTAATTTTCTTGCAACCATCTGGCATTTCTGAAAATTTCCTCCTCTCAATTCCGCCGCTCTTCAATGTAAAATCAGTAACGTGGTCATCCCTTCGTTCTTATTCTGTTCTACTGGTGCAGTCTCATTAGAGGAGCTCTCCAGTCGGTGCTGTCTGAGCACTGATGTGACATATTCCATGAGTAGTAATAACACTCTTCTCCATTTAATAACAACCTCACATTTACATCTTTTATGAAACAACGGAACCCCGGAACATTGAGCTGCCAGGGCTGCCACCCCGCATGCAATTGTCACCAGTGGCTACAATATCAGAACTCAGCGTGTTGACCCATTATCTAAGATCATCTGCTTTATCTAAAATACCCATTGTATTGAAACAGACTAATTCAGATTATTAGTCGCACCATGCCCAGTCTATCGGTCATGCCTTTGTATGTCGGCTTATTATCTGCTTTCCGCACATCTACTTCACTAGCTGACCTGTCACACTAAAATCCATATCACCACAACTTCATTTTAAACGTCTCGGAGCAGCATTGGGAACTCATGACACAACGATATTGGATCCCGTACAGCTGATATGCAATCCGCCCCCATTGTGAACGTCCGACCTGCCGTGGACCAGAGTCCAATGATCCAAAACTCTGAAGTCCTCTCTCCTGCACGATCCCCTTCGCCACGGCTGAACTGTGTCATGTTCAGATTTCAAGCATCACTGGTATGTGCTACGGGTAGCAATCTCCATACCACCACCCTTGTGGTCCGGCCCTTTAAATTATCACCTAAATACCCGGAACTCACTTTGCAGGACATCGTTTCTCGTCCTGTCCATGTAATTAATAAGCCCTCATTTCACAACCACGGTTGCTTCCCTCCTCCTCCAGACACCTCCACATTAACAATGCTATGGGCCACTGTCCGAAATTTCACCAACCCTGTTACCTCGGGGTCATGTTATCTTCGAATCTCGCCCACATACAGTTCTGTCTGTTCCTGTAATCAATGAATGCCCTATTATTACTATCGTGTTTTTTTTCCATTCCCAGTGCGGTAACGAGGTCCAAGACGATATGGACAAGGGAGGCATAGGAGCCTTTACAGGGCTGGACTGTATTCAGGGATTGAACTTCGAGTCTGGAGTCCACCATCTTTGCGGATTGGAAATAACATCTCCACCTCGCTGACATTCAGCACTGCCGCGCCACAAGGACGCTGCTGTTGTCACCGACTTCATTAAACCCTGCCTGGATGAGTGTTTGCCTCTGAAATATCCCAGTACATTCCGAAACCAAAATTCGAGGAAACCAGGAGGTTCGTCGTCTTCTGAGGGCCAGCTCGGTGGCACTGAAGTCTACGACCCAGGTTTGTACAAGAAAACTTGATATGACTTACGGAGGGTTGTTTCAAAAGCGAAGGAAGAATTCCGAGAGAGGTTAGTGGCGACGTCGGATACACGTCAACTCTGGCAGGGTTTGCAGCTATTACTTCATCCAAAGGGAAAAAAAACAACAACATCATGACTGACAGTGAAGTTTCTATTTTATATTAGGTAAGAAAGGAAGAATAAAACTTCAGCTATGAGGAGCCCTGCACCATTCGTTGACCCTGTGACCTCAGTGCTGGAAGCCGACGTCAGCGTGTCTTTCAGATGGGTGAACCCTGCAAGGCAGCGTTCCCCGATGGAGTACCTGGTAAGGCTCTGAAAACGAGCATCAACCAACTGGCAATGGTATTCAAAGACATTTTCAATAGCATTGATGCGGTTGGAAGTTCACACCTGCTTCTAAAGGGAGATAATTATAACAGTGATCAGCAGTTATAACAAGATCAGCCTTAACGAATATTTCAAGAGCTTCCTCGTCTACAGTGATGAAATGTTTTGAGATGCAGGTCTTGGCTCGAATCATCTCCAGTCTTTGTAAGGACCTGGACCTTCTGCAGTTTGCCTACGCAACAATAGATCTGAATGAATCTCCTCGCGACCTTGGGTCACCTGAACAATACAAATTCCCCCCTCAGGATGCAGAATATTGTCTATAGCTCAGCGTTCAACACCATCATTCCCAAGGTAGTGATGGAAAAGGTACAGATCATGTGGCTCTGTACCACCATCTGCAACTAGATACTCGACTTACTGAAGGGAAGACCACCATCTGTGCAGATTGGAAAAAACATCTCCCATCTGCTGATAGCCTGCACTGCGCGCCAGAAGAATGACACCACTGTTCTATCCTCTGTACACCCATGATTGTATCACTAAGCACAGCTCAGATGCAATCTATAAACCTGCTTATGATACCACTCTGGTTGACAGAAACTCGGATGGTGACGAGAGGGCGTACAGGAAGGAGATGTACCAGCTGGTGGAGTGGTGTCGTAGCAGCAACCTTGCACGTAATGTTAGTTAGACCAAAGAACTCATTGCGGGCTTCAGGAAGTGTAGAATACGAGAACACAAACCAATCCACAGAGAGTGATCGGAAGTGGAGAGGGTGAGAAATTTCAAATTCCTCGGTGCCAATCTCTCTGAGGATACAGCTTGTTCTCCACGTAGCCATAAAGACGGCAAAATAGCGGCTACATCTCTTTCGGAGTTTCAGGATATTTCGTTTTGTCACCTACAACACTCAAAAACTTCTACAGACGCACCGTCTGGAGCATCTGACTGGCTGCATCACGGTGTTGTGTGGTGGGGCGGCCGCTGCACAGGATCGAAATATGTTGCACAAGTTTGAAAACTAAGTCAGCTCAATCACTGACACGAGCCTCCGTAGAATCCAAAACATCTTCAAGGAGCGGTGCGTCAGGAAGCCGGCGTCCATCATTAAGGACCCCCTCCCCCACCCAACGTGCCCTTTTCTCATTGTTACTGTCAGGAAGGAGGTGCAGGATCCTGCAGGCGCATGCTCAGTGATTCAGGAACAGCCTGGTCCCCTCTGCCAGTGGATGTCTAATTGGACTTGGAAGACATGAACACTAAATTACTAATTTAAAAATGATTTCTGTTGTCGTAACACATGTTTTAACTTAGCGGTTTAATATACATACAGTATATTATTGATATAATGTGGTTTTATTTTCTATGTTTATAATGCATTGCATTGTTCTGCCGTCGAAAAGTTACCAAATTTCACGATTTATGTCGGTGATATTCTGATTCTTATTCTGAATAACTACCGTGGCTATTGCTTCCCCTGAACCCTCATGAATCCAACAAGTCGAAACTAATCGCAGAACCGCCTGTGACGCAGCGCAGAGTCAAGCTGTTGTTACGAGTCCGGCTGCAGTTTAAATACAGAAATACAACAGCACAGAAAGAGACCATTCCGCCCCAAGCATCGGGGATTACCCACTGAATGGCTTGACCGCATTTCATCGCGTTCATGAAAGTTGGCCCGGTATTTACGGCATTGTATTAATGTTCAGTTATTTTCCCGCCTTTATCAATATCAAAGAAATTTGGATTCTAGTATAAATTCTGCCATATTTTCCCTGTCCACTAACTCCGTTACTCCTCTAATTTTACACCACTTTCTTTTGCTGATAACTGCATTCATGGAGAAGGAACAATGTAGAAACAAGGCCGTTCGGCCTGTCTGGTCCATGCCGAATGTATTCAAACTGCCTACTCTTATTGGCCTGCCCCGGGAACATAGCCCTCCACATCCCTACTATCCATGTACCGATCCGAAACTTTCAAACGTTGGAATCGAGCATGTATACTCCACTTGTGCCGGCAGCTCATTCCACACACTCGCGATCCTCTGAGTGAAGAAGATACCCCATTTTCCCCCCTTGAAATTCTTATCTTTCAAACTTACCCCATGACATCTGTTTGTAGTCCCCGCGAACCTCAGTGGACAAAGCATTTGCTGTATTTGCCGCATCTGTGCCCTCATCGTTTTCAGTACCTCTGTCAAACCGCCTCTCCGTCTTCTACTTTCCAAAGAATGCAGTCCTATCCTATTGAAACTTTCCTTATAATCAGGAGTTCCATACGAGTCAATATCCTTGTGAAATGGTGCTGTACTCATTCAACCTCATTTATACCTTTCCTGTAGATAAATAACCAAATCTGCGCAGGATACTCAAATTAGGCCTCACCAAATCTTCTATAACTTCAACATAACGACCTGATGTAATACATCCTCTGTACTTTCCTACCAAAGTGCAAACCTTCGCACCTGTCTACATTAAGTTCCGCTCTTCAGTCGATTTTTCCAGCTGATGCAGATCCCGCTGCAAGCTATGATAGCTTCCCTCACTGTCCACAATGACCTCTATTTCGGTGTCATCCGCAGATTTGCAGATCTAGTTAACGACATTACCATCTAGATTATTGATATTGATGACAAATAACAAAAGACTCAGCACCAGTTTCTGAGGCAGACCACCCGCAACAGTTCTGCAGTCAGGAGGCGATCCTCCACTGCCGAACTTTGGCTTCTCCCATAAAGCAAATGTCTGTCCATTTTATTTCCTCTTTATGAATGCCGAGCGACGATACCTTCTTGACCAGAATCGCATGCGGGGTTTTATCAAATGCTTTACTGAAGTCCATGGAGATGACATCCACCGTCTTCCCTTCATCCACTATCTCGTAACTCCCTCGAAAAAACTCTGCCCAGCTATCTGTTTATGCATTGAACTTATTTATCAATTTATTTATTGATGTATCTATCTATATTCGCGTGTATGTATGTATTTATTTGGAGATAAAGCGCGGATCAGGGCTTTCCAGCCCTGAGACCCGTTTGGCCCAGCAACCAACCTATTAACCCTGGCCTAACCACTGGTCCATTTAGAATTATCAATGAACCGAATTAGAAGTAACTCTTCTTAATGTAAGAGGAAATCAGAGACTCCCGAGGATTCCATGTCGATTAGGAAGGAACATATAATCTTTGTCACAGAGGACGCCGGAATTAAATTCCGACGTTCCGAATTGTACTATCGTCATGCGAACTGCTACTATAACCTTGCCCCTGCATATCATAATTCCACTTCGCCCATCTCCACTCACTCATTCATAAGATTGTCTCCGTTGGCAGGTTTGGTCTATTTTCCCTATCAGGACTGCACCAGCACTGATGAATCACGCTGTTCTCCAGCCCTGCTTTGTAATGGGTTCCTTTTTCCATTCCCTTCAGCATGTCTGGTGCAGTGTTCTGCATCAATGGTTTCATGCGCGCTGATCTCGGAATTGGTCCTGGGAAAGGAGAATCCCAGTTAGGGAAGGATAAATAAGTAAATGCAGAACACAATCCAGAATATTTAACAAAATGGTTCCAGTGGTTCCAGTTAAATATCAGAGAATGTATACAGTATACAATCTGAAATTCTCTCTGTTCGCAGACATCCACGAAAAACAGACGACGGCACCGAGGAACGAACGAAATTTCCTCCTACGAGCTTCAATGCTTGCACACTGGTGATAGTCTTTTCAAACCTGTCAAACTGATACTGACTCTTTGGTCTAACTATGCCTCTGAATCTCATAAATCTATAAATCCACTCGGTTGTACAAAAGGCGAAACCTGATTTTGTCCAAAATCTTCGAGAGCACATGCTTTCGAATTCAGGCATCATCTGGAAAACATCGTCTGCGCCGTTATCACACTGTCCACATGCTGACTGAAATATAGGTACCAGACCCCAATGTAATATTCCACATGCAGCCCTGTGATAATTTTATCAAGAGTCGTCAGAAATTGTGGATTCCCTAACAGTCAATTTATCGACTGATAAAGACAATCATCCCACAGACCTTCTCTACCACCCTATCAACATGTGTAGCCGTTTTCAGTGCGGTATGAGCAGGATCCTGAGACCCGTCTCCTCATGAACATTGTTATCTGTCTCAATATTGCGAGCATACTGTTTCTTTACATGTAATGTCCTAAGGTACAAAAGACACAACAGGACGCACGATCATTAGCAGGAAGTAGAGATGGATATATATAGGGAAGTCAGGGGTAGATACATGAATATTAATAGGGTGTAATGCTTGGTGAATTTGTCCTCCCAAATATTGAGTGGGACTGCCAAAGAGTCAACAAGTTAGATTGGCTGAAATGCGTTCATTGCTCCCAGGAATGCTTTGTGAGGTAAAATAAAGATGATACTAAAAGTCAAATGGTTGAATTCGATCACTTTTGAAGGAATGAGTTTGTTCAATTGGCTGATGTGTTAGCGTGGAAGTTGTTTGGGACCGATGGCCATCACTCTACTGGTTTACAGGTGTTTAGACTTAAAAGGTAGAACAGACATTCAAGTCCAAGACATTAAATACGCGAACCCTAATTTAGGTGGCATTAGGAAGGAAATCGCAGATGTTATATTAGTAAATGACGCGGGAAACGTGTGAAGCCTTTAGGAAAACAGTGGCAGAAAGCCCGCGTTCGAGTCAAGCGCAGTGCCAGTTCTTCGGATAATGATGATTGACGATATGGTCATGAAAAAATAAACAGATATGTCCAGATATAGGCAGCTGGGATCTAAACAGTTCCTTGTAACGTAAAAGGGCCAAGGCAGCACCTTAGTAGATCCAGGAATATTCCTTTTTTTAATATAAAAGAGAAAACTGAAATATTGCCTTTACAATACTGTACAATATTCTTAGGCATATGCATATAGTATATAGCCAGTGTGTCTAAGACTTTTGCACAGTACAATAGTAATTTTATGCATTGCACTGTATTGATGCCGAAAAATAAATCGTGGCATATGTGTGTTATGATAAACCTGTTTCATATATTGATTTCTACTGTAGACTGAGAGTGGGGAGGGGGCAGGGTGAGAGGAGATTCATGATTGGGAAAAGGGGATGGGAGAGCGGAAGGAGCGGGAAGCACCAGACAGACATTCTGTAATAAACAATAAAGAGATTGTTTGGAATCAATTCTCCTTGCCGGGTATCTCAGGGACCGGTGTGACCCGGAATTACATTCCGGCCACCAAACCCACAATCCTCCAGCGGCGATCCATTCTCCCCTTTCTCAACATCTATGATCTCGAGATATTTACAAAGCCACAAGAGGCACTGCAGACGGTGGAAATCTAAGAAGATACCCACAATGAGAGCTGGAGGAGCCGAGCAGGTCAGGCAGCATCTTTGGATGGGAGTAAACAGTGAACGCTTCAGACAGAACCCCTTCATTTGGACTGCAAAGGCCCAGGGAACGGCTAGAAGTGAAGGTATGCAAACTCGTTCTCCTCTTCACATTGACTGATACAGCACTCTGCAGAGGTCTCAGGCACACTAGTTACATGTATATGTTTATGACTTTGGCACGACACTGACTATATGTATAGGGTATATCTGGTGTAAATAGGTATGGAATAGACATCATTAGCGTCATGGGTGATCTATATGTAGAACCACAGAAAATGGGGGAAGTATTAAATGAACACATCTACATTGACTCGTGAGACGGACGTAGTTTGTGAGCCCCAGTGGAGGGGAATGAGCTATCTGAAGCAGATCAACATTAGAATGGAAAAATTGTTGGAGTTGTTCATGACTGTATTCAAATCCTGGACACGTTTATCCCGAGATATTATGGAAAACCGGAGCAGAGACGGTCGTGTCTTTGGCAGAGATACTTGTGTCCTCCTGATCAAAACCTAATGGATTGAAAGTGCGAGGAATAGCCAATGTTGTGTCCTTATATAAGGGAAGCAAGACATGAGCCAGGAAACTACTGGTTGAAAAGCTTTTCAACAGTGGAGAGTCAGCTAATTTACCTGCAGAGAGTAGTATCGCCCTCATGGAGTGAGTTTACCAGAGTGAGTATAATGTTCAGGGCTCTCGGTTCGTGTTCGTCTCGGGGAAACCCCATCCGCCCGCCAAACCGTGCCTCACGGTTGCGTAGTTGCTGTGTAATGCACCCTGGCGCATACCCCCACTTCAAATATCAGACAGCACACAATGTACCATTTACAGATTACACTTTATAAATCTTACTGGAACTATGTAATTAATAGAGATGCAAAATAAAAGGAAAGTAAAAGGCGTCAAACTTATCAAAGTTCAACCACATCGTGCAGAACAGTTGGAGCTCAATTAACGGAGTCTTCTTTCCACCGTTCGATCTCCTCCGACCTCCTCGACCCGCCGCTCGGGACCAACCCCGGTGGTCGACCTGAGCGCGTCAAGCAGGTCCTTCCTCTTCGGTTCTGCTCCCGAAAACCCGCCAAGCCACACGGTCCCCAGCCACGTGAGACAGAATATCACCCACAAAGAGAATAACATGGACACTCATTGGTTCGTTCACTCTCTTATCAATAATATAACCTAAACAAGCAGGAAGAGAGAGAACTCCTTACATCGCAGTTATTATTACAGAGAAATCATTTTATATAACATAGAAAGAAGCCATTTTAGACATCTCAGCAGCAAGTGTAACCAAGACCCAGTTACATGAGCAAAGAAGAGACAGGTGGAACACAGCGCATGGATGTGTCAGCTACGCACTTCGGAACGAACTATTAATGTGTCGAAAGAAGGGTGGCGGTAAGGAGAGCGGGAACAGGGAGGAATAAAGGTAAGAAGTTGGATGAGTTTAGTAACTGGTAGCAGGGCGGCGTCACGAGCTGCGGGGCTTTTTCTGTGCTGTGTCTCTCTCGGGCACGAAACCAGTTTTATTCTCCCCGCAACCCCACTCTCCGATAGCAGACCGTTCTGTGGTTTCGAGATGGAAAACACTGCGACCGCTTCTAAGAGAACTTAAATGCTTTGTTTATTAATAAGTTGAAGAATTGACGTGAGTGGATACTTTGCTGCGCCGATGAACTGCTCTCTGAACTTGCTCTGAGTTATTCCGTAAATAAAAGTGTTTGTGCAGCAACTTAATACCAGCAACATGTCTGCAGTATGTTCAAATATGTATTCCGAATCATTGTAATTATTCTGATCCAATCCGGCGATAGTGTTGAAAAGGAATTCGGCAACTCTCACCGACCACAGGATGATGAAGCTGCCGGAGATGGTGAGAAGTAAGATCACAGACCTCCTCCTGCTCTCCATCTCCGGGTCACTGCGGTTCTCCGCCTTACTCTGACCCCTCAGCCCCTTACGGACGCGACTGGTCAGCAAAATGTGTCTGACTGTCAGAGCGTTAAACAACAGTATCAACGCAAATGGGAGTAATGGCATTAGAACGTAAGAGAACCATCTAAATCCCACCCACCCAGGGTCCGTATAGTAGCTTGGCTTTCGAATACAGTCCCAGGGTATATTGTCGATCACTTTCACAGGACGATATCGAAAGAAGTGGGGCACATTCTTAACACCGAACAGGACGCCAGTTGTTGTCAGAACCACAGCAGCATTTTTTCCGGTGCAATATTTCAATTTTTGCTTCTGACAACAGATGGCGACAAACCGATCAAACGTAAAACTGACAGTGAACCAGACAGAACAGTCAGTGGCTGCCTCCCTCACAACAGTGATCACACTGCACACCGGGGTGATGTCCAGGAAAGTCCCGGGGAAGTAATAATAACTGACCCGCCATAATATGACCTGAAAGATGATGGTTAGTAGATCCGCCGTTGCCATGGCCACCAGGTAGCAAGTGGTGCAGGTGGAGAGGCCGCACTTTCCTCGGGACAGGATCACAATCGCCACTAAATTCACTGTGGAAACAGCAAAAAGAAAGAGTGAATTACTGTCTCGCCGCTCCGTCTGTCTCGGCAGAGATAAGCTGGAACTTTGCACTCTATTCATTTCAGGCTATTTAAAGTTTTCAAAGCGGAGACGCAGATGCCTCACATGCGTACATGCTAGGTGAAAGATAACAGTTTTCTGTACTTGATAAAGGGCTGCGTTTGGGAAGGAGGCATTGTCAACTGATCACTGAGTGCGCTTTGGAGAAATCAATATAACTCTCCCGCCATCAGTTTTTCGACTGAAGTGTAGAGGCTGGATACCTCGGCAACTTTCTCAGGGGTGGTGTTCACGTCCCCATGTCCTGACACATTCTCCACACGGCGAAGTCCCTCTCCCTCCGCCTCTGTCCTTTTACAAAAATCAAAGCAAATTAATTCCACCTGTTCGCATGTCTTCGTCTCCTCCTCCACTCTCCTTTGTCACGCACCCACAGGAGCTAAGTTGTCTCGCTTCTTTTAAATTCTGCAACTGCTCCTATCCGCGATTCCTTCTCATTGTATCAAAGCATTGGATCAGAAAATTCCCAATTTCGTCTTTAAATATTCTGAATGACCGGTGAACTTTACAGGTATCTTTCACTTAGTGCTTAAAACATCTAATTTCTGAAGAAAAGCCAATGTAGATGCTTCGCAACAGCTTCTCCTTTACAGTTTGCCTCAAAACACTGCAGCGTTATTCTGAATGATTTTCGTTTCTGAGCCGGGTATCACGTGTACCTCACCCCGTCGGACCTTTAACAGACACCGCTGGTTTGGCTCTTAAGTCCCACTCCACTTCACGAAAAATAGAATATGGAAACTAACCCTGGTACAGTAAAACACCCACAGACCCTTATTTGAATTTTCTGTGCTCCCGATGGCTCGGAGTTTGAATCACAGGCGATGTTTACCGGTCCGCCCTGAATCTCGCGATTTGCTTTACCCGGTCCATTCCAACTTGCAGCAATTCCTTAAGACACGGTGTAATGGATTTAAATTTGAATTTGAAGCATATTGCATTATCAATACGAAATTACACCAAGTGGGCCGTAAAAGTACCGGTCACAATGGATTATCGGAGTTTACTTTGCCAGCGAATTTGCATTGATATATCAAAACTGCCTTGCATGAATCTACTTCCCAAATCCTCCCCTGTACATCTGTTTAAGTTGCCGGTTTAATTTCAGCCGAGACCATGGAATAAACCTCAGGGGAACTTCTGAACGAACACAGAGTTTTGTCACAATGTCTGCACCGCACTCACTGATACGCCGGCCTCACAACGCTGTCGGCAATTGAACGAGTCCAAATACCGCGCTCACAAATCTGCAAATGTCAGTTCGCCTCTGTTCTTACCAGGAACACCGATAACGGAAACTATCAAGTAATATATCTTTCTCACACGGTAAAATGTTTCAAGCATGCTCTGTGAGATTCAGCCTGTCTTCCAGCTGCCCGCGATCTCGCTGAAGAAACTCTGAGCTGATGAATCTCCACCGTCATTCATTTATACTCGCTCCAGCACACTGAATATTCAATAGTACACAAGCAAGACTGACGTGTTTTTTTTTCCAACAACTGGGGTCACAATAAACATGATGTCATTCAAGTAAAATCCCAATTGCGATGAGGTACGGATAGCTTGACACAAAATTGCAAAATCTGAAAGACGATTCGAGAAGTCAATGAATGTTGTTGGGAAACACTCTCCGGCTCCCCGCTCGGTTTCATTATTATTGCTCGTCTTGTCCATTCCAAGGCTTTGCCGTCCATTGAATTTGTCATGAATGGTATCATGTCATTGGGCTGCTCTGTTTCACTCTGAAAATGGTCTCGGTTACATATGACAACAATAGAACTATGGCGTTTATAAGTTGCTGTTAATTCAATAACGAACATAATCTCTCGTTCCTCTGAATGAGGAAACAGAGAAATAGCGGACGAATTAAATAATTCCTGTCATTTCCCATCGTGAAAGACGCCAGGGATCTGACAGATTGTGGAAGCATTAGCGGCGAACTTTCAATACAAATTGGATTTTGGAATAGTCTACATGACAAGAATATAGGGAATGTCGATCCACCCAACTGGCTAAGGAGAGAGGTAGTCAATAGACAGAGCATTAGACGGCAGGCAGCTTGACCTCAGTGGTTGGAAAGATGAACCTGTATGAAGGATGAAGTCTCGGTTACATGGAGACACATGATAAAATCAGCCGAATTACAGAAGATACGGCCTGAAAGCTGTTGGAATTCCTTGTCAAAAAGAAAAGGTAGATAAGATAAAGGGGAATCAATGGATGTTGTTTTATTGGATCTTCAGAAAGCCTTTTACAAGATGCCACACATGAGAACGCTAAAGAAGACAGAACACGCGAGGTATTACTGAAAGATGCTATCGTTCATAGAAGATTGGCTGAATGACAGGAAGCAAGGAGAGCAAATAAACAGGACTAATCCCCGTTGGCGGGCAGAAAGACGGTCAGTCCTGAAACCCCGAGAACGAGTCCCAAACCTGGAAGAACAGAAGTCAGCGTGTATCTCTAGGACAGGGTCTTCAAAATAATCCTGAAAGGAAAAGAATAAAGATATCAAGGATGGAAGTAGAACGGTTTCCGAAGATGCAAGCAAATGATTCGCCGTTTACAGCCATCTTAACTTCGCTACGTACTCTAAATTTACTCCAGAGCACGACATACTCTAGGTTTTCTGCGACGCCAGTTCTGGTAACCTTCCATGATCGCAGATGTACGTCAGTTCATCGATGCCTGCCTTCAGTGTGTCCAAACAGCCGCCTTCTTACCTCCTGCGGTGCCTAGCAGTACCTCGACGCTCAAATTCACACATCGCCATGAATTTCAGAATGGGTTTACCACCTTCCGATGGGTCCACGTGATCATGAGAGTGGTAGATCAGTTGTCCAAAGCGGCCATTTTATTGCTCTACCCAGGCTTCCGTCAGCCGATAAGAGCGTGATCTCAGTTCTACATTTAATTCACCTCCACTGCTTCCTTCCGCACATTAAGTGTGCCGGCGCTCCGATTTCGTCTCCGATCTGGAGAGTCTTCTATTCCCTCCTCCGACATCAGTAGAGTTCTCCTCTGATGATTATCCGTCGACCAACGGTCAGTCAGAATGAACAAATCGGCAGCTGTATACGTTTTTCAATGATTTGCCGTCTCTAAACTTTCCACATGGAAGAAGTATTTTCTCTGTACCGAGCAGTCCCGCAAGCTATACGCCTACTCTGCAACGGGAATATCACCCTTTGATGCCTTCATGGCTACCAGCCTCCGCTCTTCCCTGTTCCCTGCGGAGGAGCCCGCGATGGAAGTTCCGTCGGCCAGAGCCCTGGTACGCCGCTGTCTCAGTACTTCGATGAGGACATGGAGGACCATCCTAGCCGCCAACTATGCCTACTGCCTCTATGCCAAGTGCCCTGCCGCCCAACCAGACCTAACAGGCTTGGGGAATTGGCTGGCTGTCCACTAGATATCCGCACTCTGCACCACGATTTTCTCTCTCCGGTTTGAAGATTATACAACGCATCGTCCCAGTCACTTACCGTCTCCAGCTGGCACCGACTCTCAAGATCACACCTAACACCCACAAGGTGTACCCCAAGCCGGCTGTCTGTTGATCACTCAACCTACCTGATTCCGCACCTCGGGAACCTCTGATGGTGAAATGTGGTCCAGTGTGCACGACTCACAGGTTGGTGAATGCACCTTCACTTGGATGATCGGACAGAAGGGATGCTGTTTATTGGATGCCGGTATTGAATCTTGGATCCCTCGCTCAACGATGAGTTCCATCGAATCGATCCGAAACATCCGGGACCTTTAGGGACCGGCCGTCGTGGCGGGGACCGATCAGGTCTGCTCCCGCTGACACCTCCTAGACTGCACATACAGGCCTGACGCTGTACCTACCCAGCTAGTAGGATCACCCTGCCACTCCCTGAATACTCGTCATCTGCAGCCTGTTTAACCCCAGTTCTCAACCACCGTCCTTGTTCTGTCATCAAAACACCGTCCTCAACCGGTCGTTCCTTGCTTTCACTTTGCCTACATAAAGTATACCTTGTTGCCCGTTGTGTTTAGCTGCAACTCACTCTTGTTTCGTGGCCCCTCGTAGCTTTTTTTATTTTGCCGACTATTATTAAGATGGCTTATCTATTTCGAAACGAGATGAGCTGCATTCTGACAAATTGGAATCTACTTGCATTGGGATAGCCACTTACGCTTGTAGTTACACATAGAATGTTAAAGCCGATGTAGAGGGAAGGTAGCGATCCTCCATTAGTAGCTGGCGGTGCCGCTGCAGGACAGGAGCATCTGGTATAACTCGTACTCGAGCTGTTATTTCCGCTATCGCTTGGGGCGGTAATGCCAGTGCGGTCCACGAAGACAACAACTGAAAACAGAATTGCATAAAATACAGGACTGCACTTCTTTGATCCCTTTGATCTAGGTCTTGGGCGATCAGCTGACTGACTGCAACGATTGCTCAAGGAGTTGTAGAAATCACCAGCTGAATGTTCCATGGATTCTCAGGAGTGCTTTTCAGTGAATGACCAGCGTACGCTGTGACGTCATCACGTTGGTCAGCGACGGCACAGAGGAAACAACATTGTCATAATGGTCAACAATGGGCGTGGATTAGTAATGACGCCGTCAGCGTTGCCAGAAATGATATCATCATCTCAGCTCAGTGACGGCTGAGAAGCAGTGACAACATCACCGTGGCAAGTGACGTGTTAATGAAAGCGCGGTGCAGACCATTCAACTTATGTAACGAAAGTATCTATACGAGCAATAAACCAGGTGTGTAATCATGAAAACAGTTTAATATTACAGTCAAGGTGTCCGCTTTATGTCAGCTGTAGTGCAATCCCAGTCCAGGTAGTGAGACGCCAGAGGATCAGACAGATGAGGGTGAGTGTGCTTGCTGGAGAGTGTAAGCACCTTCATCCGTCTTTGTTTCACTTCAATCCCCATCTGCAGAGACCTCTTTATTCTGTTCATTTTCTCCTATTACAGCAATATTTACAAATTATTTCAAGATCTTACAGAAAATGCATGGAGGTCGGTGACCAGTGGTGTGCCTCAGGGATCTGTTCTGGAACCTTTACTCTTTGTGATTTTTATAAATGACCTGGATGAGGAAGTAGAAGGATGGGTTAGTAAATTTGCTGATGACACAAAGGTTGGGGGTGTTGTGGATAGTGTGGAGGGCTGTCAGAGGTTACAGCGGGATATTGATAGGATGCAAAACTGGGCTGAGAAGTGGCAGATGGAGTTCAACCCACTTAAGTGTGAAGTGGTTCATTTTGGTAGGTCAAATATGATGGCAGTAAATATAGTATTAATGGAAAGACTCTTGGCAGTGTGGAGGATCAGATGGATCTTGGGGTCCGAGTCCATAGGACGCTCAAAGCAGCTGAGCAGATTGACTCTGTGGTCAAGAATGCATATGGTGTATTGGCCTTCATCAACCGTGGAATTGGATTTAGGAGCCGAGAGGTAATGTTGCAGCTATTTAGACCCCACTTGGAGTACTGTGCTCAGTTCTGGTAGACTCACTACAGGAAGGATGTGGAAACCATAAAAAGGGTGCAGAGGAGATTTACCAGGATGTTGCCTGGATTGGGGAGCATGACTTATGAGAATGGGTTGACTGAATTTGGCCTTATTTTTCCTTGGAACGACGAAGGATGAGAGGTGGCCTGATGAAGGAGTATAAGATGATGAGAGGCATTGATCGTGTGGATAGTCAGAGGCTTTTTCCCAGTGCTGAAATGGTTGCCACAATAGGGCACAGGTTTAAGGTGCTGTGGAGTAGGTATAGAGGAGATGTCAAGGGTAAGTTTTTTTTTCACGCAGAGAGTGGTGAGTGCGTGGAATGGGCTGCCGGCAACGGTGGTGGAGGCGGATACGATAGGATCTTTTAAGAGACTTTTGGATGGGTACATGGAGCTTAGTAAAATAGAGGGCTGTGGGTTAGCCTAGCAATTTCTAAGGTAGGGTCATGTTCGGCACAACTTTGTGGGCCAAAGGGCCTTTATTATGCTGTAGGTTTTCTACGTTTCTATGTTTCTAATACAATTTTCTTCTTTTTTTCATACATATCCGTACTACAACGAGTTAACTACGTCGCTTCTTTGTAATTAATCTGATCAGAATTGTGCAATAATTCTGTCCTGTTCTTGTTATTATACATTCTGCTTGAAACCACAAAAACCTGTATATTTATTCGCAGCATCAGAACAATATACTAAACGTCTACTAAACATGGGTTAAAGTTGTGAATGGTGTCAGTTCGATATTCTACTGTTCCCTAATGTTCAATTATCAGCAGCACTGATACAAGGGGCACTTAGTTTCATAATTTCTGTTCTTTATCCACTGAATTATGCCAGGATTTGCAATCGAGCCTGGCGCGCAATTGTAAGAACGTAAGATGTCTTGAAAATAAATTAATAACACTGAACTCCATTTAGATATACAAAAATAAAAATATGCCGGAAAATCACTCGCTTTCTCTGGTTGCCTCGAAATATAAACACCGGCCTAAATTGATGATGTAAAAAAAATACGAATGAGTATTTTTCGTTAACCTCCTGGTCGTTGTTTAAAATAGTAACAAAATACAAGTTCGAAGTATTTATGTTCTGCTGTTATTTTGGTCGCTAGTTGGTACATTGTCCTTACAGCTCTCTCTCTGAACTGCATAATCGGTAACTCCAATTCAAAACGATATGTTCCACGGACTGGAAATTCTGACAGTCACCTCCTACTATGAAGCCTATCACCAATTCCATCAATGGTTGTAGTTTTGACGTATTGATTCTGCAGTCTGTAAGTGTTGGCATTATCAGCATTTTTATTTGCTGGCAAAGGAGCAGGACTGACCAATAAATTCATGACCAGTGTGTTCTGAGGTCAAGTGTCAGTGTGATCAGATGCCTGGGCATCATCTATGACAGTGTGGTTGCGTTGAGGAATATGTTTTTAAAGAGGGACGAGCAAAGAAAGTACCAATATAGTCAAAGGTGATTCTGATTATGCAATGATATTCTCTCTGATCAGTAGTGAGACCCGGTGGGCTGTGATAATTACATTGCATTACTGAGGGAACATTATCTGTGTGTTTGGTGACAGGTCCGAGAAAGCAGTGCTAATACCAGTGTGGTCAGTGATGTACAATTGGAGTGTCGACAGTTCCGTTCATTCCCGTAATGGATACACTTGAAGGAGGGGAATAACCAATCTATTCTCATTCGCAATCGATGGTAAAATACATTGATGTTTTTTTGGGAAAAAACTCATTTGAGCAATGTATTATTATCATTTTAAGCGAACAGTGGCGAATGCCACCAGTTCAGTTATAATTAGCAGACCCGCAAGCCGCTGTAACAGGTAAGGGACAACAACACTATTGGGAGTATTCCATGGACACCACACTCCTCTGCCGCCCTCCCACACAGGAGTGACCATGTGGGATCTAGTATCACACAATGAGCCCAATCAGGTGAGAAATCTCTCCGTTGTTGAGCATACCGGACACTGTAACCACAACTCCCTAACCTTCACCGTGTGCGGACACACTTTGAGGGTGATAAATAAAGCTCCACATTGTATCTGACAGGTGTCTCAGGGGCGGTCGGTACCCACACTGCGGATAAAGTGGGGTACAGACTGTGGGGTGTGGTGTACAGGGAGTTCCACACTGTGACTGACCCGTGTGCGGGGAGATCCCGGTGCCCACACTGCGAATAAGGTTGGGGCACACGCTGCGGCGATGATGTTGAGGAAGCCGAGATTGAAAAGGTCTTCAGGACATTGTCCCGGATAGTGGTCCACAATTATCATTATAGCTCTGGAGAGCGTTCTGTAAACTGGCGGGGGCAACAACAATTCTTTTCCTTTGGGTTTCGCCCTCACTCCGACGGCCAGACGGAATAAACCAACCAAGATGCAGAACGTACCCTGAGGTACGTCGCCTTGGAAAGACCTGGTGAATGATGTGACCTGTTGATGTGAGCAGAGGTCGCCCTGAACACCTTACAGCTTTCGGCGCAGGGGATTTCACCGTTCAAGTGCCAGTTTGGTTTCCCACCGGCTCTCTTTTTGGAATAAGAACCCGAGGTTAGGTTTCCGGCGGCCGAAGATCTCCTCCAACGCCGCAAGCACAAAATGATTAGGGGAAGAGCGATTTCGCCGACTGCCTGGAGAATGGAGACCAAGGCGAACCGAAAGAGAAGTCGGGGACTGGTTTATAAGTCTGTGACTGGTGGCGTGCCGCAGGGAGAGGTGTTGGGTCCTATGCCATCTATGTCAGTGGTCTGGATAATAGTGTGGTCAACGATCAGCACATTTGCGTATGACATCAAGTTTGGGGGTGTAGGGGACAGCGAGGAAGTCCATCATGCCTTGCAGCGGGATCAGCAGCTGGAAAAGTGGGCTGAGAAAAGGCAAGTGAAATTTAATGCAGAAACATGCACTTCGGTAGAACCATTCAGGGTGGATCTCACATGGTGAAAGGTATGGTACTGAAAATTGTGACAAAACTAAGGGATCTCGGAACAAGAGGTAAGTAATTGGTTGAAAGTAGCGTCACACGTAGATAGGGTCGTAAAGAAAGCTATTGCCACTTCATCCTTCATAAATCAATGTACTGAGTACTGAAGATGGGATGTTATGTTGAAGTTACATAAGAAGATGTTGAAGCACAATTTGGTGCATTGCCTGCAGAAAAGATGTAAACAAAGATTAACAGTGCAAGGTCAAATGCCCAATGATCTTGCTGGGTCTGGAGCACCAGGGTTATAGGGAAAAAATGAAAAGGACAAGATTGTATTCTTTAGACCGTAGAAGATCGAAAGAAAATTTGATAGAAGTATACACACTTACGTGGGGTTTGATAAAGTGAAGCTTTTTCGACTGAGGTTGGGCGGGACTACAACCAGAGGTCATTGGTTAAAGGAGAAAAGTAAGACATTGAAGGGGATCATGAGGGTTAACTTTCTCATCCCGAGGGTCGTGAGAGTGGGGAATGAATTGCCTGCACAGGTAGTGCAGGCGAGGTCGGTTTCAACTTTTAAGAGAAGTTTGAATTGGTACAAGGATAGTAGGGATATGGACGTCTAAGGCATATCGATGAGAATTGGCATTTTAAGTGATCTTGGCAGGCAATAATGGGCCGAATGCTCTGCTTCTGTACTGTACCTCTCCACGACTCTATGACTGTCTTCAGATCCTGCCTGATTCAGCATCTGCTATTGATCAAGATAACATATCACGTTGCAGTGCGCGTGGGACAGTAGAACCTTGGTGTCCAATCAGAGACCAGCCGGAGCCCACAACAGTGGATCGCTACGATGAGCTATGCAGATTCCTGTATTTAGCGCCGATTGGACGTACAGGCTAAACAATGACCGCCCCAACCATTGTCTGTCTGGAGATAGACACGGCATACAATCTGGGAAAAACGAGTTAAGTGTTCAGTTTGCAATTAATTCAGAATCGTGCCGAAAACCACGTTAAAATTCTGTAAATACTATTTGTTCTGCTGAGGCATTCTTGACAAATCGTGGACAACCGGAGTACTAAACCAAAGGTTTTTGCTGTGATGAACTTTTGCACAACTTTGCCGGAGGTTTCAGAGCAGTAACGAAGTGAGTAGGTGGAGTAGGGCCATTGTATTTTGTCTACAGGATCTCAATAAAGCATTTCAGCATCTCATAGATGGTATAATTGCTTTGTAAAGCTTAGGTGCAGTATCTTTCATATCACACTATTGACCCCTTGAGATGCATGAGTTTTCAAGTGCCAGTACCTTTTGTAATTCGCTTTCAGTTGAGTCTCTGGCAGTGGATATGGTATGCAAATGTGTGTCGGCATATGTTGTCAGAAGTTTAAAACGAGTTCTTGCAGATTGAAGAGAATCCTTGCAGGGACCACACTGTTGCTGATTTTCCTTGAAAAAAACATCCCCCACTTGTATATATTTCAGACTCAGTAAATGATTGCCAGCACTTCTCGGGCTATCGAATGCAGACAGGATGCCTTTACGTCACCAGACTTTGATGACGTCTACCCGATTGAAGTCATGCCAATATTTATTGCGGGGCTTTTATTCAAAGTTTCTATTTAAAGTGTTGACAGTCAGGAAGATCTTGGTGAGCAGCAGATCCCGAACGTGTTTCCTGAGTTATAAAGGGAAAAATAATCGTAATACTAAACCGGAAAGCTGAATAAAATCCATATTACTGTTTAAAGTTAAACGCTCAGAATGCATTTATTATCAAAGTACAGAGATGACAGCATCCACCACCCCGAGTTTCATCTTATTGAGGGCATTCACAGCGAATATAAAGAAACACAACAGAATCAGTGAAGCACTGCACGCAACAGGCAAACAGACTGTGCAAGCGACAACAAATTGTGCAAACACAAAAATAAATAACAATAATAAGAATAATAACGGAGTAAATAACACATATTGAGGACATGTTGTAGCGGTGTGTTACACACAGCACTAGAATAACCACACGGAGTCGGTGAGTTGGAGTTGCGATGAAAGAGGTTTATTCAAACTTCGCGGCCTGCCTTTAAAGCCTTCCCGTTCCCGCCCTCCCTGGGCGGGACTGCTGCGGGGAATGCATAAAATGCCACATAACACCGCCACCCCCCCCCCCCGGAACTGGCGATACCTCCCCCAATGTCCACAGTCTGGATCGGCCTCTGTTTGGGAGGTCTGCCCCCGCGCCGCGGTGTCTGAGCTTGGACTGGCTGCGCCAAGTCCACATGGGCCGTTTTGAGTCGGTCCACCATGTGAACTTCCTCCCTCCCCCCAATGTCCAGCACGAACGTGGACCCGTTGTTCCTGATCACCTTAAACGGCCCCTCGTAGGGCCGCTGTAGCGGTGCCCGGTGTCCGCACCGTCGTACAAAAAGAAACTTACAGTTCTGCAGGTCTTTAGGTGCGCGGGTCGGCCTCTGTCCGTGCTGTGAAGTGGGGATGGGGGCCAGGTTACCGAGCCTCTCACTTACTCTGTCCAGGACTGCCGCGGGTTTTTCCTCTTGCCCCCCCTGGAGCTGGTGTGAACTCTCCTGGGACGACCAGGGGCGCGCCGTACACCAACTCGGCCGACGAGGTGTGCAGATCCTATTTGGGCGCCGTGCGGATTTCCAGTAGGACCCAGGGAAGTTCGTCCACCCAGTTCGGCCCTTCCAGGCGGGCCATGAGAGCCGACTTCAGGTGACGGTGGAAACGCTCCACTAGTCCATTCGACTGTGGCGGTAGGCAGTTGTGTGGTGTAGCCGAGATCCTAAAAGGTTGGCCATAGCTGACCACAGATTGGAGGTGAACTGGGCGCCCCTGTCGGAGTTAATGTGGGCCGGTACCCCGAAGCGTGCTACCCAGGTTGTGATCAGTGCTCGGGCGCAGGATTGAAAGGTGGTGTCGGTGAGCGGGACTGCCTCTGGCCATCTGGTGAACCGGTCTATCATAGTTAGGAGGTACCGCGTTCCTCGCGACACTGGCAGGGGCCCCACGATATCCACATGGATGTGGTCGAACCTCCGGTGGGTGGACTCGAACCGCTGCGGCGGAGCCTTGGTGTGCCGTTGCACCTTGGCCGTTTGGCACTGCATGCACATTTTGGCCCATTCACTGACCTGTTTACGTAGTCCATGCCACAGAAACCTGTTGGCGACCAGCCGGATGGTTGTCCTGATGGAACGGTGCCCTAACTTGTGAATGGATTCGAAAACCCGCCGGTGCCAGGTCGCTGGGACGACGGGGTGAGGTTTGTCCGGTAGCTACGTCACACAGTAGGGTCCTCTCACCTGGGCCTACGGGGAGGTCTTGGAGCTGCAAACCGGAGACCGCAGTTCAGTAACTAGGGATCTCATCATCTGCCTGCTGTGCATCCGCCAGCGCTGCATAGTCCACCCCCTGGGACAGGGCCTGTATGGTAGGTCTGGATAGTGCGTCCGCCACGACATTGTCCTTTCCAGAGACATGTCGAATGTCCGTCGTGTACTCGGAGATGTAGGACAGATGTCGCTGCTGGTGGGAAGACCGTCTTCACACTATACCGGTGACAGGCAGGTGGAGAATAAAACCCACACTCTCATATTATCGGACTGAATGTCTCCTGTTTGTCGATTGTCTCCGCACTGCTGTCGTTCTCTCTCACTCATTCTGCATTTTACGTCAACTGCATATCAACCCTCTCTTCATTCTCTGGCAGGCTGGGCTATTGCTCCCCGTTCTCCCAGTTTACTGTTTTTTGTGTTATTCTGCTATGAATATCTCTTGTTTCTACAACATGGTCCTGTGACTGTTGTAGACACAGCAGTTCAATGTCGCTTCCATTTCTTTATCCCATAATCGTCATGCTGACTCCACCTTACAATACTTTGTTTAATGAGATCAGAGTGGAAAAAGAAAGGCATGGACAGGGAGATCGGCAAATAATTTCACAGATGCACTTGCGTTTATTTGCATGTGTGTGTGTGTGTGTGTGTGTGAGTGAGAGAGTGAGTGGGGTTATTCACAGAGTGAAAACTCCCTCTACTCCATCCCAAAACACACCCAGGTCAGAGACACAGTGGAACTTCCTCTGCACCGTCCCGTGATACACTCCCAGGGTCAGACACAGAGCGAAGCTCCCTCCACAGCATCCCCTGTTTATGTTTATGCATGTGCATGTGTGTGAGAGAGAGAGGGGGAGAGAGAGACAGAGAAAGAGACAGAGTTCTGGGTTTATCTTTGTGTGCGTTTGTATATGTATGAGCGTGTGCGTGAGAGAGAGAGGGAGAGAGATTATCTGTGCATGTGTGTGTGCGTCTGCGTGAGAGACACAGTGTGCGTGTGTGTGTCTGTTTGTCTGTGTCTGTGTCTGTGGGACCTTGACAGCTGAGTTTGATGGGCATACAATATGGTTAGGGGTTGATGCTGGACTGATCCCGAAAATGTTCTGGCTGTGACAAATTCACTGACTAACTTGGGAGAGGTGGGTGAAGACGAAAGTGCTCATTCATGACCACAAAAAGACATTTTCTGGGAGACGCTGTCAGTGGGGTCACCTAAAGACAATCTAAATCAAGAGTTTGTACTCCAGGGGACCGTGGTAACAGTAGGTGTTTCAATGCAACTTCACAAGCTACAATGACATTACCTACTTCAATATTTTGTTTCTGACAAATGGATCGTGTGAAGTACATATTTACAATGGGAACACATTTCATTGATAATAAACCTCGGAAGGTTTAGACACCTTGTTGGGAGAAAATAACTAACACAAGTGATCTGAAAGCATCTGAGAACAGAGAACCCAGATGCTCAAGATTATTGTTGAGCCATGGACAGGCCGGGAATGCAGGGAGACTGATCATGTGTCGGCTGTTCGGTTCCGTTTCATATGGCGTCACGCCTGGTACAAACACTGTAGGACGAAGGGTCTATTCCTGCATTTTACCTTTCTCAGTTCCAGGTAGGAATAAGGGAAATAGCAGGCAGCAACGTTCTTTTCTCAGAAAACACACGTCTCTCATTGCTTATGAACGTAGACATGTCTCTGACCCAGGACAAAATTTACTACACTTCACACAAAGAAGCTGAGGGTGGTTACTGGTGATCGGGAGCGAGAGGGATAAGGTTCGGTGAGATGAGTTGCGTTTACGTTGCAGAATCAGAGTGGAGCGGCTGTTCTACTTTCACTGGATTTCCTCAATGGACAAAATTCACACAGGCACAGCATGAGGTGGAGGGCTGGGTCTGATGGTGTTTGAAACAATATCCCCTTTGCTGGAAGAATGTCTCTCGTAATTTACACCCCTTACTACCATCTCAATTTCCATTGTTTGCATTTTCACAATTATGTCTCTCCTCTGATTCACGGGATCGAGTCGAACGTTGTCCTTCCTTTAGTGGGACCTTGTCCGTAGTGTTAACGGTGCTGGGGATAGGGAGCTGTCCGGAAATGTGTGACTGGGGCAGTGAGGCAATGGGTTGTTGACTGTTTCCGAGTTATTGATCATAGAGAACATCTGGTCCTTTAATGACACCCTGAAAAACTTGTACCAGTACTGGAGATTGGTAACTCTCCGGGAAGGTGTGCCTGGGAGGGGTTTTACAATCTGAATTTCACTGCTTCTGAGATATTAAACAAAGTGAACACGTGGTATTTTAACAACAACATGGCTGGAGTTTTCCCAGATCTGGGGACAGGCATTTCTGCGGAATGAGATTGCCAGGGTTTTAATGGGACATTTTCCAAAGATGTTCCGGATCTGGGGACAGGGAGCTGTCCGGGAAAATGTGATGGGCAACGTATGAATGGAACATTGACCTAAGTTGCGGTGCTGGAGAGAGGCAGGTCTCCGGAAAAGTGAGAATGGCAGGGTTTTAATATGACCTGGCCATGTGTTGCAGTGCTGGAGACAGGCAGGTCTCCGGAAAGGCGAGACTGACAGGGTTTTAATTGGAGCTTGTCCAGATTTGTACCAGTGCTGGGAACCAGACGGTCAGCGAGTAAGTGTGACGAGCAGAGTTTTAATCGGACCTTGTCCAGAGCTTTACCAGTACTGGGGGCAGGCAGACCTCAGGAAACGTAATACAGGCAGGGTTTTAATGAGATGATGCAGAGTTTTACCGGTACTGGGACAGACAGCCCTCCGGGTTGGTAAAATCAGCAGGTTTTTAATGGAATGTTTTCCAGAGTTGTACCAATGTTGGGGACAGGCAGCACTCCGGGAGAGTAAGACGCGCAGGGTCTAATGGGAGATTGTCCAGAGATTTGCCGGTGCTGGGAACAGGCATCTCTCCTGGAAATTAAGACTGGCAGGGTTTTAATGAGACCTTGTGCTAACCTGCCCCAGTGCTGGGGACAGGCAACTCTGAGTGGAAGCAGGACTGGCAGAGTTCTAATGAGACCTTTAGCAGACTTGTCCCACTGGCGGACACAGGCAGTTCACCGGGATGGTGAGACCAACAGGGCTTTAATGGGACATTGTCAAGAGTTGTCCCAGATCTGGGGACAGGCAGCTCTCCAGGAAAATGAATCTGGCAGGGTTTATTTAGACCTTGTACAGACTTGCCCAGTTCTGGAGACAGGAGCTCTGCGGGAACGTGTGATTGGGATGAATTTAATGGACCTTGAATCCTGTCGTACCAGTGCTGGGGACGGACGGGCGGGATGGTGCGACAAGTCAGGTTTTATGTTGGGAAGTTCACGGTTAACAAGGTAAACACGTGGTCCTGTGCTTCACGTCTAAGTTTTGAGTCTGTTAGAGTCTGATTCCTCTGCTTGTTGATCAATAATTTTGGATCACTGGAACTCGTGTCCATGGATCTGCTGACGTGTATTATCCAATTGAGCTATGCTGCAGGATTAATCCATTAAGCGAGCCACTTAGCCTCTGGTTGATAAGTTGTCCCTGCTTTGCCTCTGAGACTGGTCGTAAATGGGAGCATCGTTTCGTCCTGACAAAGGGTCTCGGCCCGAAAAGTTACTTCTATTACTGACCATGGATGCCGCCAGACCTGCTGATTTTCTCCTGTATTTTCCGTGCGTTGCGTCCCGCCGGATCCCTCGTCGGCCTCAACAGATGCTGAATTTCTAGAGGCCTGCTCAGTCATGGTTAAATCAATGCCACCGGCCCCTTCACCGACTGGAATCGGAATCAGCACAGATCGTTGTTGTTCGTGCAGCTCGTTTTTATCGCCCACGCTTCCCCACAAATCGTTTTATCTCCGCACTGAAGATGGCAGGTCAAAGACAGCAGGACCTGTGTCTGGTGTTAGATTAGCATTGATCATGTGGATAGTTAAGAGTTTTTTCCCCAGGGCTGAAATGCCTAGAACAAGAGGGCACAGTTTTAAGGTGCTTGGAAGTAGGTACAGAGGAGATATCAGGGGTAAGTTTTTTTTTTAAACGCAGAGCGTGGTGGCTGCCGGCGACAGTGGTGGAGGCGGATAGGATAGGGTCTTTTTATAGACCCCTGGACAGGTACGTGGAGCTCAGAAAAATAGAAGGTTATGGGTAACCCAAGGTAACTTCTAAGGTAGGGACATGTTCGACAGAGCTTTGTGGGTCTAGGGGCCTGTATTGTGCTGTAGGTTTTCCATGTTTCTATGTTTCTAGCAGCCGTTATCAATGCTCGCGCTCTTGATCATGTGTTGATTGCCGGAGAATGTGTTCAGTAATGTCCAGTGTTTGTTCTCATCTTTCCTTCTCTTTCCACAGTAAATTCCGTGGCGATTGTGATCCTGTCTCGGGGGAAGTGCGGCCTCTCTACCTGCACCACCCGCTACCTGGTGGCCATGGCAGCGGCGGATCTATGAACTGTTGTCACTGAGGTCATTTTGTTTCGAATCAAAGATTATTACTTTCCGCTGAGTTTCCTGAACATTACCCCGATATGCAGGGTTAATCAGGTACTGAGGTTCATAGCCACATACTGTTCTGTCTGGTTCACCGTTGCTTTCACTTTTGATCGGTTTGTGGCGATTTGCTGCCAGAAGCTGAAAACAAAATATTGCACCGGGAAAACCGCGACTGTGGTTCTAACGACGACTTGCATACTGTGCTGTTTGAAAAACATTACCCGCTATTTCGTATGGGAACCCGGAGAGATAATCGACAATGTACTATGGTTCTGTGAAATCATGGACTATGTTGTGAATGACCCCTGGTGGACAGTGGATGGTTGGCTTGAAACGGTTTTAACTCCGTTCATCCCTTTCGCTGTGATTCTGCTGCTCAACGCTCTGACAGTCAGGCACATTTTAGTGGCCAGTCGAGTCCGTAAGGGGCTGAAGGGTCAGAGCAAGGCGGAGAACAGCAGCGACCCGGAGATGGAGAGCAGGAGGAGGTCTGTGGTTTTACTCTTCACCCTCTCCGGCAGCTTCATCCTCCTGTGGATGACGTGCGTTGTAAATTTCATGTATTATGAGATCACAGGAATAGGATTCAATTTTAATGATTCTGAATGGATCTTCCACCGCGTCGGGGTTTTGCTGAGGAATTTCAGCTGCTGCACGAACACCTTTATTTACGCGGTGACTCAGTCGAAATTCAGGGAGCAGATGATCATCGCGGTGAAATATCCGGTCACCTTAGTGTTGCAGTTCATGAATAAAGCCGCGCACTGAGGAGAACACGGGACAGAGGTGTCTCCAGTCCGGGCTCTCGTTGCTCGCATTCACTGGCCGATTTTACAGGTGATAGTCACGGGTGTAACGTCCCATCGACCGGCAGCAACTAAATGATGACAATTAAAAATAGCAGAGATTCAGCTAACCTGGACGGTGACAGTTGAAGTTCCGGCCGACTACTCGGGTCTACAATACAGCCCCAATGGAGAGACGAGTCTTGTTTCTGTACTACCTACAGTCACTTGGGACTGGAGGTGGTGTAAGGGAGAAAATTCACGTGCATTTTCGTAGCTTTGCAGTCAGGGCACAACCACTGTAGGCCCGTAGGATGTTGTGAATAACACGTACCTGAGTCACTTTGTGTGTTTCACAAAACCCGCAGCCCCTTCCTTCCATTACGAGCAAACCAAAAGCAATCGCCTTACACTCCCGTCATTCCGTCAGACGCAGCCTTTTAAAGCAAACACAGCTCAATGACGATGCTTGTGAATTATGTCGAACAGTTTCTCTAATGCACAACCTGTGTGACTTGTCTCCCATTACATCGCATCATGCCTATAGGGCCTGTAGTGGCCGAGGGGAGAATCACCCTCAGTTTATGGATCAGTGCACAGTCTCCACCTGGTTTCCGTCTGACCCCAGTCCTCCAGTCCTGGCAACAAAGTTGTGAATTCTTACGGCACTATTATAGGTTAATCAAGTGCTTCCGATGGCGGGCGTTCAGACATGCACACGGTACCCCAGCTGACCAGTACAACACGGGTACAGGCCCTCTGCTCACTGCATTGCTCTGAATTGATCAAACTGGTGTTTGCATGACTAACTAAACCAATCCCATTTGTCTATGGAAGGCCATCGCACTCTATTCTCCGCATATTGATGTGGTGTCTGATAGTCTCCATCACATCTGCCTCAGTGACCTCCACACACCCATCACTAATTAGTATGAAAACACTACTTGCACCACACACCTTCTTTCAACCTTATGATTCGTATTAACATCATTGTGTTATACAAGTTGTTCGTTTTTAACAGCACCAGTGCAAAGAACAGATACAGAATTGGACTAAATTACAAAATAAATAAAGAGTGCCAAAAACAAATTTTATAATGTAGTCCCCTACCCACTTCATATTAAATGCATGCTCTCTAGTATTGGACATATGCTCCTCAGGGAAAGAATACCGGCTTTCCACTCTTTCCGTGCCTCCCATATTCCCATTAACTTCCATCAGCCCTTCCTCAGCCTGTGCCGCTCCATAAAAAATATCCTTAAGTCTTAGATTGTCCAATCTCTTCTTAAACCTCTTCCACTCACCATCTAAACCTATTATCCTCTGATAGAATGCAATACTCCAAATTCAATTCAGTTAACATAGAATAGTACAGCACAATACAGGCCCTTCAGCCCACAATGTTGTGCCGACCCTTAAACCCTGCCTCCCATATAATCCCCCCACTTTAAATTCCTCCATATACCTGTCTGGTAGTCTGTTAAATTTCACTGGTGCATCTGCCTCCACCACTGACTCAGGAAGTGCATTCCACGCACCAACCACTCTACGAGCTAAAAGCCTTCCTCTAACATTTCCCTTGAAATTCTCACCCCTTACCATAAAGCCATGTCCTCTTGTATTGAGCAGTGGTGCCCTGGGGAAGAAGCATTGGCTGTCCACTCTGTCTACTCCTCTTAAAATCTTGTACATCTCTATCATGTCTCCTCTCATCCTCCTTCTCTCCAAAGAGTAAAGTCCTAGCTCCCGTAATCTCTGATCATAATCCATACTCTCTAAACCAGGAAGCATCCTGGTACATCTCCTCTGTAGCCTTTCCAATGCTTCCCCATCCTTCCTGTAGTGAGGCGATCAGAACTGGATACAGTACTCCAAGTGTGGCCTAATCAGAGTTTTATACAGCTGCATCATTACATCGCCACTCTTAAACTCTATCCCCCGATTTATGAAAGCTAATACCCCATAGGCTTTCTTAACTACCCTATCCACCTGTGAGGCAACTTTCAGGGATCTGTGGACATGTACCCCCAGATCCCTCTGCTCCTCTACACTACCAAGTATCCTGCCATTTACTTTGTACTCTGCCTTGGAGTTTGTCCTTCCAAAGTGTACCATCTCACACTTCTCCGGTTTGAACTCCATCTGCCACTTCACAGCCCACTTCTGCATCCTATCAATGCATCTCTGTAATCCTCGACGATCCCCTACACTGCCTACAACACCACCAACTGTTGTGTCGACTGCAAACTTGCCAACCCACCCTTCTACACCCACATCCAGGTTGTTAATAAAAATCACAAAAAGCAGAGGTCCGGGAACCGATCCTTGTGGGACACCACTAGTCACAACCCTCCAATCCGAATGTACTCCCTCCACCACGACACTCTGCCTTCTGCAGGCGAGACAATTCTGAATCCACCGGGCCAAACTTCCCTGGATCCCATACCTTCTCACTTTCTGAATAAGCCTGTAGTGTGGAACCTTGTCAAGTGCCTTACTAAAATCCATGTAGATCACACCCACTGCACTACCCTCATCTATATGCCTGGTCACCTCCTCAAAGAACTCTATCAGGCTTGTTAAACATGATCTGCCCTTCACAAAGCCATTCTGATTGTCCCTGATCAGACCATAATTCTCCAAATGTCCATAGATCCTATCTCTAAGAATCTTTTCCAACAGCTTTCCTCCCACAGATGTAAGGGTCACTGGTCTATAATTACCCGGACTATCCCTACTACCCTGGTTGAACAAGGGGACAACATTCATCTCCCTCCAATCCTCCAGTACCAATCCCGTGGACAACAAGAACATAAAGATCCCAGCCAGTAACGCAGCAATCTCGTCGCTCGCGTCATGGAGCAGCCTGGGGAATATTCCGCCAGGTCCCGGGGAATTATCCGTCCTAACGTATTTTAACAACTCCAACACCTCCTCTCCCTTAATATCAACATGCTTCAGAACATCAACCTCACTCATATTGTCCTCACCGTCATCAAGCTCCCTCTCATTGGTGAATACCGAAGAGAAGTATTCACTGAGGACCTCGCTCACTTCCACAGCCTCCAGGCACATCTTCCCACCTTTATCTCTAATCGGTCCTACATTCACTCCTGTCATCCTTTTTTTCTTCACATAATTGAAGAATGCCTTGGGGTTTTCCTTTACCCTACTCGCCAAGGCCTTCTCATGCTCTATTCTTGCTTTTCTCAGCCCCTTCTTAAGCTCCTTTCTTTATTCCCTATATTTCTCAACAGACCCATCTGATCCTTGCTTCCTAAACCTCATGCATGCTGCCTTCTTCCAACTGACTAGATTTTCCACCTCACTTGTCACCCATGGTTCCTTCACTACCATTCTTTAACTTTCTAACCGGGGCAAATTTATCCCTAACATCCTGCAAGAGATTCCTAAACATGTCCATCGTACATTACCCTGCAAAAGCATCATCCTAATTCACACTCGCAAATTCTAGTCTTATAGCCTCATAATTTGCCTTTCCCCAATTAAAAAAAATTCCTGTCCTCTCTGATTCTATCCTTTTCCCTGATAACACTAAAGGTCAAAACTCCCAATGATCCAAAAATCTAAAACTCTGCCCCCTGCACCACCTCCCCAGCCAAGCATTCAACTGCCATCCCCTCCAAATCTTACTATCACTGTCACGTAGCACTGGCAGCAATCCTGAGAACGTCACCCTTGAGGTCCTGTTCTTCAGCCTTCTGCCTAGTTCCCGAAACTCACACTTCAGGACTTCATCCCTATTCCTGCCTATGTCGCTGGTCCCAACATTTATCACGACTTCTGGTTGCTTTCCCTCTCGTACCAGGATGTCGTGCACCCGGTCAGAGACATCTCGGACCCTGGCACCCGGGAGGCAACAAATCGTGCGGGTGTCCTTCTCATGTCCACAAAATCTCCTGTCTGCTTCCCTGACTATAGAGTCTCCAATGACGACAGCTCTCCTCTTCTCCGTCCCACCCTTCTGCACCACAGGGTCAGACTCAGTGCCGGAGGCCCTACCACAGTAGTTCACCTATGGTCGGTCGTCCCTGCCAACAGTATCCGGGACGGTAAACTTATTATTCAGGGGAATGGCCACAGGGGTGCTCTGCACTACCTGTCTGCTCACCTTCGCTTTCCCCCCTCTGACTGTCACCCAACGACCTGCTTCCGACAGCCTAGGAGTGACTACCTCCCTGCAGCTCTCATCTATGACTGCCTCATTCTCCCTTATGAGTCGAAGGTCATCCAGCTGCTGCTCCAGATTCTTTACATGGTCTTCCAGATTGCCCAGCCGCATGCACTTCTGGCAGATGTGACTCTGCGGGAGAAGGGAGTTCCCCCAAGACTACCACATCTCACATGAGAGGCACATCACCGTCTCCAGAGGCATTGTAAAGACTAACTGGGAGCAAGTTCGTCCTCTGCGTCTTCTCGTCGAAGCCTCTCGAGCCAAAGCCTCAAAGCTCCACTCCTTCACTGTATGTATATATCAAAGCCAAACAATTCAGCAACAAACGTTGCTGTTGATTCATTTTCTAACTGAAAACGAGAGCTGAATCTAAAGCGTTGCACAATATCTAATGGTTTAGGATTGTAATGGGATACAATTATTCTCAAGAGAGCAAATTGGGAGTCATCAAACTTTGGACGATGTTGTATGTTTCCGGACCACATAAACTGAGCAAGATAGCAACCCTTTGATTGTGCTCAGTGATGTTGTTCACCGCGAAAAACTAGTCAAAACGTTCAACGTAAATTTTCCCGGGGTTTGTGAATCAGAGAATTCCTCGACTTTTCCAGTTATCGTCATTGTTCGAGTGTGAACAGAGATTCCGAAACAGCGAGTGTCACAGATCCCATCCTCGTCACCACTGTTTTAGGTAAAAACGTTAATCGTGTCCAGTGCAGCCGAACTGGTCTGTGTGACATGTTCACACGCACGGAGTAAGTTGGTCAAACGTGAATCGATAGATGGGGAAGCCGGCGACATCGACCAATCCCGTGATGTCACAGGACAGACTAATAACGCCCACACAGTGGATGGGACACTCCACTCTCACCTCTATCTTTTGCTCCCTTTTAACCCCATTTGCCCTCTGTCTCCCCATCCCTCTTCCCCTACTTCTGTCTCAATGTTCTCACACTCTGTCTCCCTTCTTCTGCACCTTCTTCTCTCCCAGCTCACTCCCCACCTACCGTATCTTACGATCTCTCTCTTTTACACCGCCACCCCCTCTGCCTTTCGGTCTATCCCTCTCTCTATTCTCCCTGCCGAGTCCCTCCGCTCCATCTCCCTCTCCAGCCTCTCCCGACTCCCTCCTCTCTCACACACAGGATCGGGAGTGGGGTCAAGGTGACTTTTGTGATGAGCTGTTTCTGAGTTGATGGTGGCGCCCGTCCTCATCTCCATCGTCCATTGCGAGAATATCGAATGATTGACGGCAGAGGATCCTGAGAGAGTGGGATCTTTCTGTGCATGCGGTGTGTGTGGGGAGAGATGAGAGAAAGAGGACAGAGATGCAAAGCGGTGATGGGGAGAGAGATGGAAGAGAGAGAGGATGATAGAGGGAGAGAGAGAAATGAGAGAAGGGTGTGGTGAAGACAGGGGCGAGAGGAGTGGGACGGTGGAACGGAAGACAGTAAGGGGGAGGGAAGTGGGGTGATGGCTGACACCGGGGTGATGATGGTTTTACATCTTGTCCTGTCTCTCCACGCGTTCTTTATCACCACTCTGCTTCGCAATCTCTGGCCCTCCCCCTTCTCCCCCTACAGTGGATTGTGGTCACCCACACCAACTGGTCTGCAACTACAGACCTCGCCTCCACCTTCTCCAGAATACACGCCTCCACTCCTGTCTGTGACGATCCCTTCCCCACTCCACGGGACAGCCTGATGCAGTTGGGACGAACGGCCGGAGAAGGGCAGCAAAATAGTAGGGTGGGGTTTGGAGACGGGGTAAGTATTTCAGTCTCTCCTCGTAACCACCTTCCTCCCCTTGCGGACCCAAGATCCAGCCATGGTGTGATTTGAACCCCCCCCCCCCACCCCTCGCCATCCCGTCACCATCGGCTCGTCTTTACTCGTCATGCATCGTATTCTCAGCCAGTGGTCATTTTGTGTTGGGAATCTGACCGTACCTTCATCCCTCCCACTTTCCTCCTTCCTTACTCACCGTCCCACTCTCAAACCTGATCTCTTTCACCCCATTATTGCCTTCCTCCTGCTTTGAGTAAGACACTTGCCCACGCTCACAGTCCCGTCACTCATCACTGCGTCCCGTTACTCCTGAAACACACCGCTCCCTGTCCACTCGCGAACCCCTCTATCGCCTCCATCTCATCCTGGCTGACGGCTATTTTAGGCTGGGTTCTCCTACTATTGTAGAATGAGTCACAGCCTGACTTTCACCGTCCACACACTCCTCTTCCTGTTTATTCAACTCCAATTACTCCATCCACATGAAATCACAATGGTGGGCTTCACAGCTGAACAGGTGAGAAGACAGTTGAAATGTCTCAACCCAAGCAAGGCTGCAGAACCGGATGGTGTCAGTACCAGGGTGCTCAGAGCCTGTGCCCCTCAGCTATGTGGAGTATTTAGCCATGTCTTCAACCTGAGCCTGAGGCTCCGGAGGGTTCCTGTGCTGTGGAAGACATCCTGCCTCGTCCCTGTGCTGAAGATGCCGCGCCCCAGCGGCCTCGATGACTACAGACAGGTGGCATTGACCTCCCACATCATGAAGACCCTGGAGAGACTTGCTCTGGAGCTGCTCCAGCTATGGTCAGGCCACACTTAGATCCCCTCCAGTTGGCCTACCAGCCTCGACTAGGAGTTGAGGATGCCATCGTCTACCTGCTGAACCGTGTCTACGCCCACCTGGACAAGCCAGCGAGCACTGTGAGGGTCACGTTTTTTGACTTTTCCAGTGCATTTAGCACTATCCGCCCTGCTCTGCTGGGGGAGAAGCTAACAGCGATGCAGGTGGATGCTTTCCTGGTGTCATGAATTCTTAATTACCTGACTGGCAGACCACAGCACGTGTGCTTGCAACACTGTGTGTCCGACAGAGTGATCAGCAGCACTGGGGCTCCACAGGGGACCGTCTTGTCTCCCTTTCTCTTCACCATTTACACCTCGGACTTCAACTACTGCACAGAGTCTTGTCAGCTTCAGAAGTTGTCTGATGAGTCTGCCATAGTTGGATGCATCAGCAAGGGAGATAAGGCTGAGTACAGGGCTATGGTAAGAAACTTTGTCAAATGGTGTGAGCAGAATTATCTGCAGCTTGATGTGAAGAAGACTAAGGAGCTGGTGGTAGACCTGAGGAGAGCTAAGGCACCGGTGACCCCTGTTTCCATCCAGGGGGTCAGTGTGGTCATGGTGGAGGATTACAAATTCCTGGGGATACGCATTGACAATAAACTGGACTGATCAAAGAACACTGAGGCTGTCTACGAGAAGGGTCAGAGCCGTCCCTATTTCCTGAGGAGACTGAGGTCCTTTTATATCTACCGGATGATGCTGAGGATGTTCTACGAGTCTGTAGTGGCCAGTGCGATCATGTTTGCTGCTGTGTCCTGGGGCAGCAGGCTGAGGATAGCAGACACCAACAGAATCAACAAACTCATTCGTAAGGCCAGTGATGTGGTGGAGATGGAACTGGACTCTCTGACGGTGGTGTCTGAAAAGAGGATGCTGTCCAAATTGCATGCCATCTTGGACAATGTCTCCCATCCACTATATAATGTACTGGTTGGGCACAGGAGTACATTCAGCCAGAGACACATTCCACCGAGATGCAAAACAGAGTGTCATAGGAAGTCATTCCTGCCTGTGGCCATCAAACTTTACAACTCCTCTCTTGGAGGGTCAGACACCCTGAGCCAATAGGCTGGTCCTGGACTCATTTCCTGGCATAATTTACATATTATTATTTAATTATTTCGGGTTTTATTACTATTTAATTATTTATGGAGCACCCTCTCCCCACACTAGCACTAGCAAGCCTTACCACTGGGATATTAGTCCCCTCTTGTTCTGTTCCCCTCACTAACGAATCCCCTCTCACCCCTTTGACCTTCCTCTGTCAGTAATCCCCCCCAACAGTTTCTAAAGTGGTCCACCTGCTGTTGTGTGGGATGGCCACAAGAGTACTCTGCGATGGCTATTTAAAACCATTCCCCTTCCTGACTCTCACCCAGTTTCCTGTGCCCTGCACCTTGAGTGTAACTCACCTCTCTTCATGTCACATGGAGGTTGAACAAAGGCGATTTTCTCAACTGCTGATGTAAAAGATTTTGTTCCCTCTCTCCGAGTTCCCGATCCTTGCATTTAGACAGCTGGAGCTCAGCTCTGTCTGAGAGATCCATCGGTTCCCATTCCCTCATCAGCCGGAAGCTCCCTGGGGCCCGTGTACGGATCGTGGGGCTGAGAGATGGGGAAGAGAACAGGACTGTCCCGGGATTGCGGGTCACGGAGTCCGGAGCTCACAGCAACTACCCGAAGTCGGTGTTGAAAATATCGCGCGCAAATCCCCTCTTACCTGTGCCGATTCTCCTGAGCACTTCTGTACACTGCGCGCATGCGTGACATTCGAAACGTCATCACCCTTGACGCCTGTGCATTTGATCGGTGCTTCAGCGGCTGCGAAACTTGAAACGCAGGGCTTTATGGCTAATCACGGTGCCATTAAAAGTTTCTGCAAGCACCAGTTTCATGTCCGTACCTCAGTTTTTTTGTGTGTGTATGGAAAACCAAACAGCTGTTTTAACGCAGAAAGCGGCTCCCATAAACAATATACTCAATATCACCGTGTATCTAATGCCAAAGTACAATCCTCTTACAAATGTAGATATAAAACTCAAGAGATTCTGCAGTTGCTTTAAATACAGAGACGCGATCACACAAAATGCTGGACGAACTCTGCAGTTCAGGCAGCAACTAAGCAGAGGAGTACATTACACAGTCTAAGCATTCTGAAGGGGCTAGGTATATACATTGTCTATTTATGCCTCTCCATATTTGCTGCCTGATCTGTTGATATCCACCAGCGTTTTACAGAAATTAACCACACTTTTTTTTTCGATCAACCAGTTTCCTAATGTTTCTGATCTTTCATTTGTAGCCACATCCTGCTGGTCTGATTCCTCTTCCTCCTCGTCCTAGTAAACTCCAGGTGCCATCTCTCTCTGGAGCTCCAAAGCCCTGACTCAGACTGACAACTCTTTGTCAAAACCACAGTGAGCTCATCGTCTTATTCACCCTGGAGAAAATCATGCAGGAAATTCATGCAGATGTATAGGATGATTAGAGGCATTGGTCGTGGGAATAGCCAGAGGTTTTTCCCCAGGGCTGAACCGGCTAAGACAAGGGGACACATTTAAGCTGCTTGGAAATAGGTACAGAGGAGATGTCAGAGCTGAGGTTTTTAAACAAAGTGTGGTGTGTGTGTGGAATGCACTGCCAGCGACGGTGGTGGAGGCGGATACAACAGGGTCTTTTAAGAGACTCCTAGATAGGTACATGGAGCTTAGAAAAATTGAGGGCTATGCGGTAAGGTAATTCTAGGCAGTTTCCGGAGTAGGTTACATGGTCGGCACAATATTGTGAACCGAAGGGTCTGCATTGTGCTGGACATTTCAATGATTCTATAAAATTCAAGGTAAATATCTTCCTCAACGGAGTGCTGACTGGTTGAAACCTGTCATGACAGACAGGGTGAGAGGGGAACGGCAGGGATAGATTTTGATGTACGGGTATGGAACAGAAACATGGGCAGGGACCAGATGGGCCGAGTGGCCTCTCTAGTGTACATTGTGAGTGTGGCAGAGACAGTAAGTACCTGAGACACGGGATTTGATACAAAACTGATTTATCTTTCACAGATCCACAATATTAAACACCAGTCTAGTTTAAGGTTAACATCAGCAGAACAGACTCCTCCAATGCTCAGTGACCTGGTGTTGCAGCAGCTGATTTGAACTTCCTCCCTGATGTGAAGTTGCTGGTGTTGCAGCAGCTGGGATGATTGAGTAAAACTCTTTACTCACTCCGGACAGAAATGTGGTCTCTATTTATTGTGAACTCACCGGAGAATCACAAGGTGGGTTAACTGAATGAGTCTCTTCGCACACACAGAGCAGGTGAACGGCCGCTTCCCAGGGCGAAGCTGTTGGTGTATCTGGGATGTCCCACTGAATCCCTTCCAAAATGAGAGCCAGTGAATGACATCACACTGCTATCAACGTCATGGCAATGTATCCAATCAGATCACGGACACGGACACGTGACCGGGCTCTCCTTGTAGCGAGTGGGGCGCCGTCTTCTCCAGCATCTCCGTCTCCACATTCAAGGATCGGCGACATTCAAGCGCTGGTGAACTGACAGAAACAGCGGGACTAACGTGCTGTTGTGTTTGTGATTCCCATACACAAATCCTTTGCCTCTTCTACCTGTTAAAAGTTTACAAAGTAAGTCCGTGGCTGTAGGACAACATTTCAACTCAGATAATTTTAGTCTCCATGGTGCCTTCTGATAAAACACTGTCACAGCTCAAAACAATTTGGAGGAACAAGACTTCATCTTCTAACTGGCTACAGTTCTGGCATCAGGCACAATATCAAACTCTCTGCTTCCCTCTCTGTATCAAAATGGATCATTCCTCCCCTTCCTCAGTCTGTGACTTGGCTCAGTTTGTCTGTCTCCTTCGCATTCTGAGCATGCGCCACACACCCACTAAGATCACATTTTATTTACACAGCTGCGACTAGAGACTTTCTGATTATTATGTCCCTCCTGGCATCTGACGGTGATAAACTCAGAGTCAGCAATGGTACTGACCTTCAGGAGTAGGTGATTAGGCTTTTTCGTTGGCGATCGATAAACTGCCGGTAGTGTGTGTTTGGATGAGTGGGTCGTTTTCAGACCGGAAGGAGGTAGCGTTTGGAGTATTCCAGAGATCAGTCCCTGACCACAGTTGTTCACAGTTTAATGGCCTGGCGGAGGCAGCGAGATGTGAGATGTCCCAGTCTGCTGGTGACACAGAAAGAGCGGAGTTGGGGGAGGGGAGGCTATTCCCATACTCTTTCGTAGCTTTGCAATCTGTACACAGTGCACTGTGGGGCTGCAGTGGCGGGTTCCATTGCTGGGATCAGTGCACAGTCACTGTGGGCTCTGAGGATTTTGTGAATAAAGCGCCATTCTCCAATTCAGAATCTCAAGCCGGGGAGCAAGCCTATCATTTGTATATTAAAGTTGTATTTAGGGCATTGTGATAACCAGATACTATAGCCCTCCATGATATCTCTATCCAGTCCTTTCAATATTCAACTTCATTCGTACATTTGGCCAGCGGGCCATCAATACTGTCATCCGATGCATTGACATAGAACTCGCTAATACAATAGTAAATTTTTCTCAGGTACAACCCTACGGCTTTAAGCAAACAATGTTACTTTACTTGCTTGCTAATTATATTTTCTGATAATGTGTGAGTGCAAACTTGCAATACTTTGTCATATTATTAAATTAAGTATTATATGTTTTATTGTACCAGTTATACACTGAAATGCACTGATAGGCTATGGTCTTGTTAATGTCAAAACTACCACTGTATTTCTCTTTAGCTCTGCAATTCATATATTTCTTTCATCTTAGTTTAGTGCTTGATATCATAAGAAGCCCTAGTCATTCATATATATATAGATATTAAATACACACACACACACACATATATGTATATTAGATTAGATTTGATTAGATTATGAGAACACGCAGTCCTCTTTTATTGTCATTTAGTAATGCATGCATTAAGAAATGGTACGATGTTTTCTTCCAGAATGATATCACGGAAACACATGACAAACCGATTTAAAAACTAACAAAAACCACATAATTATAACATATAGTTACAACAGTGCAAAGCAATACCATAATTTGATAAGAACAGACCATGACACGGTAAAATTCTCAAAGTCTCTCGAAAGTCCCACTATCTCACTCAGATGGTAAACCTCCATTGCCGCCAACTTGCCGATGCAGCATCCTGGAAGCATCCGACCACAGTCCGATTACGAGTCCATCCGAAAACTCCAAGCCTCCGACCAGCTCTCCGACTCCGAGCACCGAGCACCATCTCTGCCGAGTGTTCCGACCCCGGCTCCGGCAACAGGCAATAGGCAAAGCCGGGGATTTGGGACCTTCCCCTCTGGAGATTCTCCATTGCACAGTAGCAGCGGCAGCGAAGCAGGCATTTCAGAAGTTACTCCAGGTGCTCCTCTGTGCTTCTCACGGCTGTCTCCATCAAATCCGGATTGTGCACGGCAGCCTAGTTACACACACGATATTCATTCCGAACTGCCGCGCACACTGCGTCAAGTCGCCATCTTCTCCTCCCTCCCGTATATGCATATATGTATATCTGTATATATGTGTGTGTGTATACATACATATATACACACACACACATATATAAATAATGTCACACATATATAATATATATAATTCACACCCAATTTTTATACCTGCTCATTACATCAATGGGACAAGGAAGTTGCCCAGTACATGAAATGAGCAGGTACACACACTGGGTGTGACATACCAGGGGTGATTGATAAGTTCGTGGCCTAAGGTGGAAGGAATCAATTTTAGAAAACCTAACGATTTTCAATTATCTGAAACAGAAATACCACAAAAGTTATTAACTTCAAACTTACTGCATAATCACTCAAAGAGTGGAACTGCACGTGTATATAACGAGAGCTGTATAACTTTAGGCCTTTTAACTTAGGCCACGAACTGATTAGTCACCCCTGGTACAGCTCCGGCACTTAAAAAAACAGCATTGCAACCCTGCTCCAGCTGTCAGGTAGAGCTCGGGCCCGGCCCTTTCAGAAATTAATCAGCCCAGATTCACACAACCGTGCGATTAAGCCTCACTTACCGCCGCCCGAATCGGAGAAACTTCGGCGCCATCCGCAGTCGGCACTGCGCATGCGTTTAACAGCAACGTCTCCGCAGCGCCACCAGAGCCCGGATGTCGGCACATCACCACCAGTGGCCGGAGGTCCCCGCCTCGCCACCGGTGGCTGGAGGTCTATGCAGCGTCACCAGTGCCCTGAGGTCCATGTAGCGTCATCAATGGCCGGAGGACCCTGCAGCGCCACCAGTGGCCGGAGGTCCATGTAGCGCTATCAATGGCCGGAGGACCCTGCAGCGCCACCAGTGGCCGGAGGTCCATGCAGTAGCCAAACACGACAAAGTCTGCAGACGCAGGAAATCCAAAGCAACACAAACAAAATGCTGGCGGAACTCAGCAAGCCGGGCAGCATCTATCGAAAAGAGTCAACAGTCGGCGTTTCCAATTGAACCCTCCTTCAGGACTGAGATGGAATGGGGGAAATATCTGAATAAAATCGGGGCGGACAAGAAAATGCCGAGCTGGAAGGTGATAGGTGAAACCAGGTAGGTGGAAAAGCTGAAGAGCTGGAGAAAATAGAATCTAATAGGAGAGGAGAGTGGAGAATAGGAGAAAGGGATGGAGCAGTGGACCCAGGGAGAAGTGATCAGCAGGTGAGAGGACGTGAAAAGTCAGAGAGGAAGAGAGGGAGTGGGAGGGAGGGGTGAGGGGCAGATTTGTTCACCGGAAGGAGAAATCGATATTCATACCATCAGGTTGGGGAGGGGGCACTCAGACGGAATACAAGGTGCTGATCCTGGACCCTGAGGGTGGCCTCATCTCAGCACAAGAGGAGGCGATGGGTTGACACGTCGGAACGGGAATGGGAATGGGAATGAAAATGTTTGGACACCGGGAATTCCCGCTTGGAGCAGATAGATCAAAGGTTAATTTATTATCAAAGCAAATATCCGTGAACAAGTCTGAGTTATTTTTTTACTTCTCCAAAGAGCCACGAAACAAAGAAAGAACATGAAATTCGTTCAGAGAGAAAAAAATCAAACTCCCACCCCACCCCCCGCATCAAAAAGAAATGCATCCCGATCATCAACCCCCAAAACCCACCCCTCCCGCACAAAAGGGAACAATAACATCGACCCCCCCACCAATAAAAACAACCCCACCCCGCACAACTGCGGAGGGTCTGGTGTCACCAGTGTCGAGGCGGCCGCATCGGGAGCAGCGGACACAACGGGCGACCCCGGAAGATTCACAGGTGAAGTGTCGCCTCACCTGGAAGGATGTTTGGACAACGGAGAGAGTTCGGCCGTCCGGCCCTTTCACTGTGACACCCCGAACTCCACATCAAATCCGTCCAAACCAATCTGGGTGAACTTTAATGACCAATAAATATAATTCCTCTCAGTGATCAGCTGTCTGAGTGATCCCCTGACTCTGAGAGGAAGGGGTGTCTATGGTCCACATTGTCAGGGTGTTGAGTTTACCAGGAGACAGAGACCGCAGGGACGAGAGGTTTTCTGTTGACTAATACACTGTGTGTGGACCCCGCTGGCAATTCTGGTGTTGTGACCCGAATCGAGACAAACACCAGGCTGCCCACTCCACCAACAACACGGCACAGCCGGACACATAACAGGGGACTTTACATCTCACAACACTGGATTCAGTGATGAAACCCGTGATTAATGTTGTTGTCCCACCGAAATCATCAGAAACGTCCATTCAGGGGTTTTTAAATACGAGCCCTCCCCCACAGGTGACGTCACAGAGACCTTCGCCACGCGCCTGACGTCGCACATGGGCTCCCCACACCGGGATCTGCCCTCACGTGCGCGGTGTCTTACGTCACCCACGCGCTGCTGTGCTCGAGCTTTGTCGGTTTAACGGCTGGCCTACGAATCGCGTGACCGGCCCCTCCCCCACCGCTGTCAACAGAGGATTCAGCGGCTGCGCTTTTCCCATTGGTGCGAGGCGATGTCAGTCACTCTTTACAACCAATAGTAGAGGCGAACAAGCCGAGTCGGCGTTACCCGCGCTGATACCTACCCGCTCAAAAGTCGACTCCTCATCAGAGCGGAACAAATCCCAAAGTAAATGTCCGCTTTCTGATTTATTTCCATTTCCCTCCGAGGGAAGTTGGGGCGTTTGTGAAGCGTCTCCTGCGGCCGGAGTCTGATGTGTCGCTGAGAGGTAGGAGGAGACCGCTCGGCCCGTCGGTTTGATGCCGGTTCCCCGGGGAGGGAGAGGATGAAGACGGTGAGAGAGGGGGCGGACAGGATGTTTGTCCCGGTGGGGACAGGAGGGGCTCATCTGTGGAAATGTCTGAGCCCACGGTGGTGGCGATTCACCACATTGGGGGGCAAACACCGGCAGACTGTTGCCCTGCAAGCGGGGCCAATGGTCCGGGCAAAGTGGGGACGGGAGCGGTGTTGGGGGCCCGGGTCCGATTGAATGACAGGACGTGATAGAGGAGCCGAGTGGCCGGCTGCTGTTCCCGGTGTCCGTGTGTTTGGATACGAGGAATAACCAGACCCTTCCCGGGCCCTCAGGATGTCCCGGTCGGTCCCGGACTGACTCCCCCCACCTCTGAACACATCTCCCTCTCCCTCACCCCGACCCCCCTCAATCCGCTCCCCGTCCCTCCCCACCGTCTCTACCCAAACCTTTACCTCCATAAACAGTACCCTCCTCTTTCTGTCCGGCCTCCGTCCCCCCATCTCTCTCTCTCTCCCTCTGAACACATCTCCCTCTCCCTCACCCCGACCCCCTCAATCCGCTCCCCGTCCCTCCCCACCGTCTCTACCCAAACCTTTCACCTCCATAAACAGTACCCTCCTCTTTCTGTCCGGCCTCCGTCCCCCCCATCTCTCTCTCTCTCTGAACACATCTCCCTCTCCCTCACCCCGACCCCCTCAATCCGCTCCCCGTCCCTCCCCACCGTCTCTACCCAAACCTTTCACCGCATTAAACAGTACCCTCCTCTTTCTGTCCGGCCTCCGTCCCCCCCCCATCTCTCTCTCTCTCTGAACACATCTCCCTCTCCCTCACCCCGACCCCCTCAATCCGCTCTCCGTCCCTCCCCACCGTCTCTACCCAAACCTTTACCTCCATAAACAGTACCCTCCTCTTTCTGTCCGGCCTCCGTCCCCCCCATCTCTCTCTCTCTCTCTCTGAACACATCTCCCTCTCCCTCACCCTCACCCCGACCCCCTCAATCCGCTCTCCGTCCCTCCCCACCGTCTCTACCCAAACCTTTCACCACCATAAACAGTACCCTCCTCTTTCTGTCCGGCCTCCGTCCCCCCCATCTCTCTCTCCCTCTCCCTCACCCCGACCCCCTCAATCCGCTCTCCGTCCTTCCCCACCGTCTCTACCCAAACCTTTCACCTCCATAAACAGTACCCTCCTCTTTCTGTCCGGCCTCCGTCCACCCCCATCTCTCTCTCTCTCTCTGAACACATCTCCCTCTCCCTCTCCCTCACCCCAACCCCCTCAATCCGCTCCCCGTCCCTCCCCACCGTCTCTACCCAAACCTTTCACCGCCATAAACAGTACCCTCTTCTTTCTGTCCGGCCTCCGTCCCCCCCCCATCTCTCTCTCTCTCTCCCTCTGAACACATCTCCCTCTCCCTCACCCTCACCCCGACCCCCTCAATCCGCTCTCCGTCCCTCCCCACCGTCTCTACCCAAACCTTTCACCGCCATAAACAGTACCCTCCTCTTTCTGTCCGGCCTCCGTCCCCCCTATCTCTCTCTCTCTCTGAACACATCTCCCTCTCCCTCACCCCGACCCCCTCAATCCGCTCCCCGTCCCTCCCCACCGTCTCTACCCAAACCTTTACCTCCATAAACAGTACCCTCCTCGTTCTGTCCGGCCTCCGTCCCCCCCATCTCTCTCCCTCTGAACACATCTCCCTCTCCCTCACCCCGACCCCCTCAATCCGCTCTCCGTCCCTCCCCACCGTCTCTACCCAAACCTTTCACCGCCATAAACAGTACCCTCCTCTTTCTGTCCGGCCTCCGTCCCCCCCCCATCTCTCTCTCTCTCTCCCTCTGAACACATCTCCCTCTCCCTCACCCTCACCCCGACCCCCTCAATCCGCTCTCCGTCCCTCCCCACCGTCTCTACCCAAACCTTTCACCGCCATAAACAGTACCCTCTTCTTTCTGTCCGGCCTCCGTCCCCCCCATCTCTCTCTCCCTCTGAACACATCTCCCTCTCCCTCACCCTCACCCCGACCCCCTCAATCCGCTCCCCGTCCCTCCCCACCGTCTCTACCCAAACCTTTACCTCCATAAACAGTACCCTCCTCTTTCTGTCCGGCCTCCGTCCCCCCCATCTCTCTCTCTCTCTCCCTCTGAATACATCTCCCTCTCCCTCTCCCTCACCCCAACCCCCTCAATCCGCTCTCCGTCCCTCCCCACCGTCTCTACCCAAACCTTTACCTCCATAAACAGTACCCTCCTCGTTCTGTCCGGCCTCCGTCCCCCCCATCTCTCTCCCTCTGAACACATCTCCCTCACCCTCACCCCGACCCCCTCAATCCGCTCTCCGTCCCTCCCCACCGTCTGCACCCAAACCTTTCACCTCCATAAACAGTACCCTCCTCTTTCTGTCCGGCCTCCGTCTCCCCCATCTCTCTCTCTCTCTCCCTCTGAACACATCTCCCTCTCCCTCACCCCGACCCCCTCAATCCGCTCTCCGTCCCTCCCCACCGTCTCTACCCAAACCTTTACCTCCATAAACAGTACCCTCCTCTTTCTGTCCGGCCTCCGTCCCCCCCCCATCTCTCTCTCTCTCTCTCTCTGAACACATCTCCCTCTCCCTCACCCTCACCCCCTCAATCCGCTCCCCGTCCCTCCCCACCGTCTCTACCCAAACCTTTCACCGCCATAAACAGTACCTTCCTCTTTCTGTCCGGCCTCCGTCCCCCCCATCTCTCTCTCCCTCTGAACACATCTCCCTCTCCCTCTCCCTCACCGCGACCCCCTCAATCCGCTCTCTGTCCCTCCCCACCGTCTCTACCCAAACCTTTCACCGCCATATCCCAAACAGTACCCTCCTCTTTCTGTCCGGCCTCCGCCCCCCCCCATCTCTCTCTCCCTCTGAACACATCTCCCTGTCCCTCACCCTCACCCCGACCCCCTCAATCCGCTCCCCGTCCCTCCCCACCGTCTCTACCCAAACCTTTACCTCCATAAACAGTACCCTCCTCTTTCTGTCCGGCCTCCGTCCCCCCCCCATCTCTCTCTCCCTCTCCCTCTGAGCACATCTCCCTCTCCCTCACCCCGAACCCCTCAATCCGCTCTCCGTCCCTCCCCACCGTCTCTACCCAAACCTTTACCTCCATAAACAGTACCCTCCTCTTTCTGTCCGGCCTCCGTCCCCCCATCTCTCTCTCTCTCTCTCCCTCTGAACACATTTCCCTCTCCCTCACCCCGACCCCCTCAATCCGCTCCCCGTCCCTCCCCACCGTCTCTACCCAAACCTTTCACCGCCATAAACAGTACCCTCCTCTTTCTGTCCGGCCTCCATCCCCCCCCCATCTCTCTCTCCCACTGAACACATCTCCCTCTCCCTCACCCTCACCCCGACCCCCTCAATCCGCTCTCCGTCCCTCCCCACCGTCACTACCTAAACCTTTCACCGCTATAAACAGTACCCTCCTCTTTCTGTCCGGCCTCCGTCCCCCCCCATCTCTCTCTCTCTCTCCCTCTGAACACATCTCCCTCTCCCTCACCCCGAACCCCTCAATCCGCTCCCTGTCCCTCCCCACCTTCTCTACCCAAACCTTTCACCGCCATAAACAGTACCCTCCTCTTTCTGTCCGGCCTCCGTCCCCCCCATCTCTCTCTCTCTCTGAACACATTTCCCTCTCCCTCACCCCGACCCCCTCAATCCGCTCCCCGTCCCTCCCCACCTTCTCTACCCAAACCTTTCACCGCCATAAACAGTACCCTCCTCTTTCTGTCCGGCCTCCGTCGCCCCCATCTCTCTCTCTCTCTCTCTCTCCCTCTGAACTCATCTCCCTCTCCCTCACCCCGACCCCCTCAATCCGCTCTCCGTCCCTCCCCACCGTCTCTACCCAAACCTTTACCCCCATAAACAGTACCCTCCTCTTTCTGTCCGGCCTCCGTCCCCCCCATCTCTCTCCCTCTGAACACATCTCCCTCTCCCTCACCCTCACCCCGACCCCCTCAATCCGCTCTCCGTCCCTCCCCACCGTCTCTACCCAAACCTTTCACCGCCATAAACAGTACCCTCCTCTTTCTGTCCGGCCTCCGTCCCCCCTATCTCTCTCTCTCTCTGAACACATCTCCCTCTCCCTCACCCCGACCCCCTCAATCCGCTCCCCGTCCCTCCCCACCGTCTCTACCCAAACCTTTACCTCCATAAACAGTACCCTCCTCGTTCTGTCCGGCCTCCGTCCCCCCCATCTCTCTCCCTCTGAACACATCTCCCTCTCCCTCACCCCGACCCCCTCAATCCGCTCTCCGTCCCTCCCCACCGTCTCTACCCAAACCTTTCACCGCCATAAACAGTACCCTCCTCTTTCTGTCCGGCCTCCGTCCCCCCCCCATCTCTCTCTCTCTCTCCCTCTGAACACATCTCCCTCTCCCTCACCCTCACCCCCGACCCCCTCAATCCGCTCTCCGTCCCTCCCCACCGTCTCTACCCAAACCTTTCACCGCCATAAACAGTACCCTCCTCTTTCTGTCCGGCCTCCGTCCCCCCCCATCTCTCTCTCTCCCTCTGAACACATCTCCCTCTCCCTCACCCCGACCCCCTCAATCCGCTCCCCGTCCCTCCCCACCGTCTCTACCCAAACCTTTACCTCCATAAACAGTACCCTCCTCTTTCTGTCCGGCCTCCGTCCCCCCCATCTCTCTCTCTCTCTCCCTCTGAATACATCTCCCTCTCCCTCTCCCTCACCCCAACCCCCTCAATCCGCTCTCCGTCCCTCCCCACCGTCTCTACCCAAACCTTTACCTCCATAAACAGTACCCTCCTCGTTCTGTCCGGCCTCCGTCCCCCCCATCTCTCTCCCTCTGAACACATCTCCCTCACCCTCACCCCGACCCCCTCAATCCGCTCTCCGTCCCTCCCCACCGTCTGCACCCAAACCTTTCACCTCCATAAACAGTACCCTCCTCTTTCTGTCCGGCCTCCGTCTCCCCCATCTCTCTCTCTCTCTCCCTCTGAACACATCTCCCTCTCCCTCACCCCGACCCCCTCAATCCGCTCTCCGTCCCTCCCCCACCGTCTCTACCCAAACCTTTACCTCCATAAACAGTACCCTCCTCTTTCTGTCCGGCCTCCGTCCCCCCCCCCATCTCTCTCTCTCTCTCTCTCTCTGAACACATCTCCCTCTCCCTCACCCTCACCCCCTCAATCCGCTCCCCGTCCCTCCCCACCGTCTCTACCCAAACCTTTCACCGCCATAAACAGTACCTTCCTCTTTCTGTCCGGCCTCCGTCCCCCCCATCTCTCTCTCCCTCTGAACACATCTCCCTCTCCCTCTCCCTCACCGCGACCCCCTCAATCCGCTCTCTGTCCCTCCCCACCGTCTCTACCCAAACCTTTCACCGCCATATCCCAAACAGTACCCTCCTCTTTCTGTCCGGCCTCCGCCCCCCCCCCATCTCTCTCTCCCTCTGAACACATCTCCCTGTCCCTCACCCTCACCCCGACCCCCTCAATCCGCTCCCCGTCCCTCCCCACCGTCTCTACCCAAACCTTTACCTCCATAAACAGTACCCTCCTCTTTCTGTCCGGCCTCCGTCCCCCCCCCATCTCTCTCTCCCTCTCCCTCTGAGCACATCTCCCTCTCCCTCACCCCGAACCCCTCAATCCGCTCTCCGTCCCTCCCCACCGTCTCTACCCAAACCTTTACCTCCATAAACAGTACCCTCCTCTTTCTGTCCGGCCTCCGTCCCCCCATCTCTCTCTCTCTCTCTCCCTCTGAACACATTTCCCTCTCCCTCACCCCGACCCCCTCAATCCGCTCCCCGTCCCTCCCCACCGTCTCTACCCAAACCTTTCACCGCCATAAACAGTACCCTCCTCTTTCTGTCCGGCCTCCATCCCCCCCCCATCTCTCTCTCCCACTGAACACATCTCCCTCTCCCTCACCCTCACCCCGACCCCCTCAATCCGCTCTCCGTCCCTCCCCACCGTCACTACCTAAACCTTTCACCGCTATAAACAGTACCCTCCTCTTTCTGTCCGGCCTCCGTCCCCCCCCATCTCTCTCTCTCTCTCCCTCTGAACACATCTCCCTCTCCCTCACCCCGAACCCCTCAATCCGCTCCCTGTCCCTCCCCACCTTCTCTACCCAAACCTTTCACCGCCATAAACAGTACCCTCCTCTTTCTGTCCGGCCTCCGTCCCCCCCATCTCTCTCTCTCTCTGAACACATCTCCCTCTCCCTCACCCCGACCCCCTCAATCCGGTCTCCGTTCCTCCCCACCGTCTCTACCCAAACCTTTACCTCCATAAACAGTACCCTCCTCTTTCTGTCCGGCCTCCATCCCCCCATCTCTCTCTCTCTCTCCCTCTGAACACATTTCCCTCTCCCTCACCCCGACCCCCTCAATCCGCTCCCCGTCCCTCCCCACCTTCTCTACCCAAACCTTTCACCGCCATAAACAGTACCCTCCTCTTTCTGTCCGGCCTCCGTCGCCCCCATCTCTCTCTCTCTCTCTCTCTCCCTCTGAACTCATCTCCCTCTCCCTCACCCCGACCCCCTCAATCCGCTCTCCGTCCCTCCCCACCGTCTCTACCCAAACCTTTACCCCCATAAACAGTACCCTCCTCTTTCTGTCCGGCCTCCGTCCCCCCCATCTCTCTCCCTCTGAACACATCTCCCTCTCCCTCACCCTCACCCCGACCCCCTCAATCCGCTCCCCGTCCCTCCCCACCGTCTCTACCCAAACCTTTCACCGCCATAAACAGTACCCTCCTCTTTCTGTCCGGCCTCCGTCCCCCCCATCTCTCTCTCTCTCCCTCTGAACACATCTCCCTCTCCCTCACCCTCACCCCGACCCCCTCAATCCGCTCTCCGTCCCTCCCCACCGTCTCTACCCAAACCTTTCACCGCCATAAACAGTACCCTCCTCTTTCTGTCTGGCCTCCGTCCCCCCCATCTCTCTCTCCCTCTGAACACATCTCCCTCTCCCTCACCCTCACCCCGACCCCCTCAATCCGCTCCCCGTCCCTCCCCACCGTCTCTACCCAAACCTTTACCTCCATAAACAGTACCCTCCTCTTTCTGTCCGGCCTCCGTCCCCCCATCTCTCTCTCTCTCTCCCTCTGAACACATCTCCCTCTCCCTCACCCCGACCCCCTCAATCCGCTCTCCGTCCCTCCCCACCGTCTCTACCAAACCTTTACCTCCATAAACAGTACCCTCCTCTTTCTGTCCGGCCTCCGTCCCCCCCATCTCTCTCTCTCTCTCTCTCCCTCTGAACACATCTCCCTCTCCCTCACCCCGACCCCCTCAATCCGCTCTCCGTCCCTCCCCACCGTCTCTACCCAAACCTTTACCTCCATAAACAGTACCCTCCTCTTTC